>NC_073345.2:16563333-16872916 GCF_027580225.2 Misgurnus anguillicaudatus
TCATGTTTTTATTTTGTTTTATGGTGCTATAGCTGTATTTTTTAAGTTATGAAGGTTTGAATAAAAAAAACTGCAGTTGAATTGATATTAATTGGAATGCACAACCAAAAAATGAGATTTCTGAGAAAAAAAACGGAGTTATCTCGTTTAGCAACTAAACAATTAGTCGCGATTAATCGTTTTGCAGCCATAAAAATAACCCAGCAGAATTTATAGTGAGTACAAAATAGGGAATTTACATATTTGCGTGAACTACTCAAAATTTGGTAAATTTTACCCTGTTAAAGGAGCATTTCACCCGTAGAAACATTAATCTTTATTGAAAGTGCGTCATATTTGTAGTCAAAATGTAACATACATTTCGAATGTGGTGCCTATTTGACCGAGAAAAGGGGTGTTTGTAGTCTCACCCCCTCAACAAAAATATTGGACTTCCTTCTTTCAATGACGCAAAATGATGATTTTTACATCATTGAAAGAAGGAAGTGCAGCACTGAAATCTATATTTCTCCCATCTCAGGGGAAACTGAGAAAATGATGCAAGGCCATTCAAAAACATGACTGGGGTTCTAACGACACAAAGCTTAATGCAAATGGGTGAAGTGTCCCTTTAATTTAAGATTACAGCTTGTTAAGCCTGCACTCGTAAAATGGCTGGGTTATTTTTGACCGATAATGGGTAAATATCGGACAGAACACACTGCTGGGTTAAAACTGAGCCAATGCTGCGTTGTTTTAACCCAACTGTTGGGTTATTATACCCTATGGTTGCATAACAACAACCAAACATTGGGTCATGTTTAACCCAGCATGGGATAATATTTAACCCAGCATGTGTTCTGTCCAATATTAACCCATAATGGGTCAAAAATAATTAGCCATTTTTAGAGTATAGTGCAATTAACAATCCCCACGTAAAGCAGACAATAAATAGAATATATGTTTGTATACATTTTGTATTGATCATAGCAGCAGTAATGATGTGCGTTAGAATCGGGTATATATGAGAAGCTCAGATGCAAAAGCTGTTAACAGCCACCTCCATTAAAAATGAGATAATGATATTAACCAAATGCTCTCAGCACGTATCAAATACTTATCAGCTTAATCCTGACCTCAGGCCAATTAGAAATACTTGTTTGTTGGCAGAATCCATAAAACACCACAGCGATTATTTTTGGCAAAGTCCTCTAAGTGGTTGGAAGAAGAATTACATGAACGATGGACCCCTGTCAGATTTCAACAGTTGAGCTGCAAGAGTTTTTTACCTGGTAAAAGAAGTTTACAGAATACATTATCATATTTACTGAATTTTTGAGCCTTTTTTGAAGCGGAGATTTAAAAAATACAGTCAAATTGGTTTAATACCAATGAAATTACTAAAATGACATTTGCAAAAATAAGGCATTTCAGTTTCTGACTAATAACCTTTCATTGCCATTAAAGTGAAATGACTGAACTTAAACAGAAGAGATAAAAAATGCACTTTTGCATTTGAACTTGCATTTGAACTCTTCATATCTAGATACCAGTGGCGGCTCATCCGAGGGGCTCTAATTCAAAATAATTGTTCGGAGTGTCATGTTTGTGGTTTCTTTTTTCAAAATATGTGTTCTGCGCTCGAGAGATCCTGTGTGCATCCTGTGTTTTGTCAAAATAAGTGCCTGCTGCACACGCGTCAAACCCGTTTATGATAAAAGAGACGCTAACGTTTACAAAATACACGCAAGACACTCCCTTAACAGTAAACTCTGATTACGCATGAGATTATGCGAGTATCTGGCAAACGCGACTGTCTCTTTTATCATAAACCCTCTAGATGCGTCTGCAGCAGGCACTTATTTTGACAAGACACGTGATGCACATAGGATAGCTTGACGCGCAGAACACATATTTTGAAAAAAGGAACCACACACGACGAGCTACATACATGGTGTGACGAACTTCGCATTGAGCGTCCTATAAAAAGTGGTGGCTGGTTGAACGATGCTGTACAAACCAAGCAAAGTGTGACATATGGCAGTGGTCTGTTATATCCTGCAGCACTCAGGTGCACACGACAGCACATGATAGATGTGTGTTTGTTGTTTTGTCCCGCTGCACATTATATAACTCACCTGTGCATAGTATTTTCTAGAATAGTGATTTTTTTTATATAAATTCAGTTGGTCTATTAGTGCCCTTTTAAAGGTAATTTATTTCAACCCTGATGTCCTTTGAATCGTTTTTCTTGTGTTGCTTTTTGTGGAGTAGTGAAGATAAAGATAGAATGATGTTGACACTGTTACATGCAAAATTTATGATGCACTTTGATATTTTCATCTCAAAAATCATGTGACTGGCTTTCAGCCAACCAGCGCCCCAGGCTTTCAGATGGACCCTTTAAAACTGTCCATGTGGAAGTGCTAGATTTATTCCAGATTTATCCCCCTTTCTTTCTTGGTTGCTTTCTTTCTTTTTTACACCCATTCCTACAGCCTAATTTCTTTCCCTCCGTCCTTTATTTCTTTCTTCTGTCCTTTCATTCTGCCCTGTTGTTGATTCCAGCTGTACCTGCAGGAGAGACGTTAGAGGTGTAGCGGTGTGGCCTCATGTTTCCGTGCAAGCACGAGTGCTGGAGGGGAGTTTGGCAGGTCTCTCCGGGTTCCCATGCCGTGTTTGCGTGCTCACTGCTGGGATTCCTCACGACACTTTAGCAGGGAGAGACACTATCAGGGGCGTGTTGTGACTCGCTTACAGTACAGGATGGGAGACTGGGAGCAAATAGAGAGGCAGAGAAAACGGTAAAGAGGGACATTGGTATTGTAGACAGGACCGAAGGATTGTATCTGTGTCACGTTGTTAATAGGGGAGTGTACTGACTCAATTTTTTGCAGCTGCATCACTGAATGCTTTTGGAAGGAGAGCGTTTTGTTGGGTGTACATATGGGTGGTCAAGTAGAGATCAGCCGGGGATCAGCTTAAGGGATCAGTCGAAGAGTTGGATGCTGTTCTCTGCTATCCCGATGCCCTAAAACCAAAGAACAGTGGGAACAGTGATAAGGTGGAGGGAAGCAGGTAAGCTGGAAAGGCCTAAGTATTGAGTTGTCTCCAAGTACCAGCTCCAGGGCCTGGAAAAGAGTGCACTTATCTGAAAGAGCCAGGCAGGGAACAGTTAATTCCCTGACAGCAATGGGAAATGCCTCCTTTTGCTCCCTCCCTTGCTTCCCCTCCCCTCTCCCTCTCTCTCTCACTCTCTTTTCCACTGTCTTCCTCACTCTTCCCTCTCTCTCTCTCGCTGTAAGTAGGTGTTCCCTCCGTGATGTGAGAGTGTCTATATAGGAGACCGAACGCTCTGAAGTTCAGAAACGCAAGTGCGCCAATCACAAACTCCCCGTTGGACTATTTGTATTTTCTCACCATTGTGGATTTACATTTTTCCCTGTCGTTTTGGCACTGACACGATGTCAGAGGGTAGGAAGAAGGAACGGAACGGGAGAAAGAGGGGAGGAAAGAAAGGACGCAATAACAACAGAAATTCCACAGAAGGTAAATCAAAAACACGCAAGGTGTGTGAGAATGTGTGCTTGCGGAAGGAGGGGGTTCTGGGGTGTGTGGTGGGTGTGAGACATGTGAAACTATCTCTTCCCAAGTCTTGTCAAAGCTTGCTGCAACCGTTTGTCACACAGGTGGACCTCCAAAAGCAGTCAGCGTGTAGCAGCATATCTAGTCTTTGTGGCGTAGGTGCGTAATCGTTGCCTTAATGTGCGCTTTGCGTGCAAGCCTCCAATCGGCCTGCCGAGCACCGATAAACTCCTGCTTTGGTGATGTCGCCTTTTTCCAGCATTCCCACTGACCCCACTTACCTGAGTATTGTTGCTTAATGAGTTGCATTGTTGCGGGCTCCTGAAACTCTCAGTCGTGAAGGACTTTTCAAGAGTTGGGTATTTCTGCACGGCAGGGCGACCACCGTCGCCACGAAACGTTGGAAGCGTCACGGCTGAGATTTTCGTGAATTGGGGCTGGAGAGCGTGATTCAAAGATCTGCTCTGCTGCTTCTGCAAGTCGCGGCTTGTCGGTGCAGTCTGACCCTGAGGTCGAAGAGCGAGACGCAGTGGGAGAAAAAGACAAATCCCTCTTTGCATAGTCACGCACACCACTACGCTAGTATATGATGATTCACAGTTAGCCGCTGTCTTCTGTCTGTTCCAAGTCATTCCATAGCTCACTTGGGATCTGCACCAACAGAGCTCTCAGATTTCTCCAAAATTTGAACACTTGTGGTTTATAATGTGCTACCAGTGAGTGACAGCTTATGACAGATTATGGGTAATTTGAGTGTTTTTAGTTGCAACAAATGTATAAAACTCTCACCTCGCGCTTGGAAATCCAAATCAGCCCAGGAAATATCTGAACCGTTTGAGACTGTGTGAATTTATTGGGACACATTTTTGGAGTGAACGGAACACATTTTAGTAATAAAGTAATACATACAAGTCAACGTTGCAATCAATTTCTAAGAGTAGCTATTGGTAATGAGGTTATCTAATATGTGTAGGTTAGGGGAAAAATTAAATCAACCAAAAGAAATGTTGTCACTACAGTTACCTTCTGGTTAAGTAAAGTCTAGAACAATGAGAGGAGATCATAAACTTGTTATATGGACGGTGGCAGTTTACCTACCCAACAAGGGTACTTTAAGGGTATGTGAGACTCGCCTCTACTATATGAAACTCTTCAGTTAGCGGGTCACGACAAGGAGATACAGTATGTATAATTCTGCTGTCTTTCTCCAACACGCAAAAAACTTCCCCCTACCTTTCATTCATTTACAGACAAATCTTTGAATCTTTTTGTGTCTTATCCCTAAAGGGGGGTGTTCCCTGCCCTGTTGCCCTGAGGCTTGATTCGCGGGGGCTCTGAATGCAAGAGTATTGTATTCCCCCGGCACAACACACCTTTTATGTGGTTCTAATTTCTAGCTTTTGACACGCTTGGCCTCCCAGAACTAACACAGGTGTAATTTAACATAGGCTTGTGCAAGATATAACATTGTATAGGCTGTATTTTTCTCTTTTAACCGCGGTCTCTGATATACGTCACAAGTGTGCGTGTGTGTGGCATGTGTTACGAGGAACAGTGTCATACAGTGATGCTAATCACCTGTGCTGTGTCTAGAGAAACAAAGCGCAGCTGTGGAAAAAAAATGCGTGCCCGGGAGAAGTTTTATACAGTGTCTCATGAGACAGAAGACAGTTGTGTTTTTCTGGTTTGAGGTACACAACAACTTCTTGCTAAATTCGACCGAAGTCTGATGTCGCTCTGTTCTTACATAAAAGGCAAGATGCATAGAACAAATCGTAATGGTTGACCTACAAACCTAAGTAGTCACTAAATCAGATAATGCGAAGTGGTTAAGTCTGAGAAATGGCGTGCTTTACACTGTGATCTGTTTAAAAAAATAATCAAAAGAATTTTATATTATATACTCCTTTCTGGAAGTGATTGATTGTGTTAACATGCAGCTATATTTGGCATACGCACTGCGGTCCGATTGCCAAGACCACACATGGGTATAGATTTGTTTCACTGGGTCTAAGTAAATCATTTCTCTCAGAGTGATAAAGCACATTTTGGTTTATACACCCCGGGTTTATACTCGACGGAGATTTCCCGCTCAGTTTTGTGATAACGTGGCGTACGCTAAGCTTTGGATTTATTTAGTCTGTTAAATACATACGTGCGGCCAGATATGAACCGAATTCTTTCCACATTTTCCTTCCAAATTGATCCTCCTGATCATTTCCAATGTCATCTGTGAAGGAAAATAGGAAACGAGTACAATATGGGTTTCGAGTGATAAATATTACGTATTTGCATATCATGAATCATCTTTGATATCATAGTCATATGTTGACAGTTATCTGATAAGCAACGTGCGAGTGGCTGAATCACGTAGCTGAAAACAAGCACAACATCACCTCAGGCTATGATATCTTCCACTGTTCCTCAAAAACAGGCTTAGCTTTCCAGAACAATGCTAATGCGTGAATCCTGAATCTCATGTGTTATGGGTGGATCCGTAGAAACTGTAAATATATATATATCCCCATTCTAGGAAATATACTGGATATATGAGGGTGTATCCTCATGCAAGGAAGTTTCACATTGTTTATTTTCATGCCATTCATATAACTGAAGGAAGTGTTTTGGTTTCTTATGGAAAAATCGGATCAGGTGATTGATGAGTTCAGACAATATTTGGCACAAGAGTAAGCGCTGAGGTTAAGTCATTTTTTATTTAAATAAATTAATTCATATTTATTGCTTTGGAGTTACAAAGTTTTTTGCATTGAAACAGCAAAAAGCAAAACATTATGTAGCTATATTGCACAAGCCCTTTGCTGTATTTTCCCCAGTTGTACATTATTTCTTGATGAACCTGTTTTTATGTGACTATTTTTATACCAATTGCAGTTACAGTTGCAAGCTGTGATTTAGCTTAAGTTTCCACTCTGTTTATTTTTTTTGGACAATACTGTTATTTTATAAGCTTTCTCTTTGAAAAGATGCAACTGTACGCTTGATTGAAATCATCTAAAAAGGTAATTTAAAAGTCATTAAAATGAAATATTGTGAAAGCAACATGAAAGGGATTAATTTGACTCTCAATTGTATTTTTTAAAAAAGTTGGATTTTGGCATTACCAGCTTTCTCCCGAGCCCCTAAGGTGACATTGGAGTAAAAAAAGTTTAGTTTCATGTGCTCACCTTCATGTGCAGAATTTTTTTATGTTTAGTAATAAAAGAAAACACTAGTAAAACTAGTAAAAAGAAACACTTTTAAATCTATACCACTGACCGATGTTTACTTTAAAAGTATCTGAGCCAAACTCAGGTGAACTGTTGCTGTATTATCATACTACGGAGCCCCTAAGTGGACATGAAGCAAAAATTAAATAAAGTTTAGTTTCGCATGCGCACGTAAAGCTATCACGTGCGCACGTGAAGCTATCGCGTGCGCACATGAAGCTATCGTGTGCTCACGTGAAACTATCGCGTGCTCACGTGAAACTTTCGTGTGCGCACGTGAAACTTCCGCAAAACTAAACGCTGTAATTTCACGTGCGCACGCGAAAGTTTCACGTGAGCACGCGATAGTTTCACTAAACTTTATTTCATTTTTGCTCCATGTCCCCTTAGGGGCTCCGTAGCTTTCAGTAAAGAAAATTAGAATTATTATTATTATTTAGTATTGTTAATAAAATTAGATAGTCCTCAATGATCTAACCAATAAATGTAGACTATATAGATATAATAAAGTTTGATTGATATCATGCTGATTCTGTTAATCTTTTCTCCAGGCTTATCTTCCTCCATAAATACTCCTGCATAATTCAAATACTGTTAAAATAATACACCATGCTGGAGAAAAGTCAGTTGAAATATTTAAGTTTAGTTTTGCGTGCTCACGTGAAACTATCGCGCGCATGTGAAGGCGAAAGTTTCACGTGCGCACACAATAGTTTCACGTGTGCACACGATAGTTTCACGTGAGCACGTGAAACTAAACGCGTTAATTTCACGTGTGCATGCAAAAGTTTCACGTGAGCATGCGATAGTTTCGCGTGCGCACACGAAACTAAACTTTATTTAATTTTTGCTCCATGTCCCCTTAGAGGCTCTGTAGCTTTCAGTAAAGAAAATTAGAATTATTATTATTATTTATTATGTTAATAAAATCAAATAGTCCTCAATGATCTAACCAATAAATGTAGACTATATAAATATAATAAAGTTTGATTGATATCATGCTGATTCTGTTAATCTTTTCTCCAGGCTTATCTTCATCCATAAACACTCCTGCATAATTCAAATACTGTTAAAATAATACACCATGCTGGCGAAAAGTCCGTTGAAATATTTTCTCTTGTCACTCTCAACAAAAGAGCCGGAGCCAAGACGAGATCTTTTCTTCGGCATCACACGCAAACCTCCGGTACAATCCTGCGCTTTATTCTGACAGAGTTTTGGCCTGCGCTTTTTTTCTGGGAATACTCAAACCGTGTATCCAAACAAGATATGTGTCATAACATGAAAGTGAAAATAAATGCTCAGTTACTTGGAAGCACAAAAATGCAATTCGTGCCGTCGCTAGATAGCATGGTTTTTGCATTTTTCCATAACCCTTCCCTCTTTCCAAACTGCACAACGATTTAGCCAGCTTAAAGTGAGCTGCAGCAATGTCCCCCAGGTTATGTATTTCCAAGTCATTTCTGAATTACAAGCGGAGCCACCAGAAGACGGCAAAGGTGTCATGTGGGTCTCGTAAAAGTGTGACGGCTGTGTAAAAGCGCTAATGAAATATGCTACCTGAGGGGAAATATGGTGAAATAATCTGAAGGCTCAGGTAGCCTAACAATACGAATAACAACATCATACGCCACAGCTTTATCCACACACATTACTGTTAAATCATAAATAAACTTTAAGTGACCTGAAATAATGACTTTCCATCGCTGGCAATTATGATTGAAGGATAGCGGAAAAGCACTATTATTCTTAACATTTAGACGCGACGACACCTTCCATACCGTATCACGCACATCTGGCATTAGTTATGTTTTGGCATTTAAGTGTGATTTGACAGTTTTCAGCACCTAGTGTAGTTCTCCACAGATCTCTTTCTGAGTTTGAATAGCCTAGTTTGACTTTGTCACGGACTATGACTGAATACAGCTTTGGATTACTCTGGATTCATGGAAACATGGAGCATACAAATCAGACGCCCCACCCTTCTTATCTGAACACGGGCAAGTATCGCCCTGCATGTACAGATGCAACTCGGAACAAGATGCCTCATGTCAGTCATTCACCACAGAACCATCAAAGTACACATTATTACTGAAGTACGGCCTGTTGACCTCCTATTGGGCCTTTAATACTCTTTCAGCTTAGCCAGGCTTGTGCTACGGTATACGTTTGGCAGCTGGACTCCGTGTTACAGTGTCAGGCTTTGTACGAAATGCATTTGAAGTTTTTTGCGTGTGTTTTATAAATTTGCTTTGTTTGGGATTCCAACCCTTGACCTTGGCATTGCTCAATCGATGCCCTACCAGTTATAGCAATGGGATGCAGGAGGCGAGAAGGAGATACAAGCTAACATTCAGAGCTTTTGCTTACTCATACAGCAGATTGAAGATAAGTCCAATTTGCTTCGTAAAGGCTCAGACAATAAACGCTCACTTTTATTTTGATGCGGATTTCCGTAAAAATCGAATTTGTGCAAAGTGCGAGTTAAAGTTTGTTTTGCATTGAATGTTTGTTTCTGTATCAAATGTCTTGTTTTACTTCAT
The DNA here is from genome assembly GCF_027580225.2 of Misgurnus anguillicaudatus. Classification (NCBI taxonomy): domain Eukaryota; kingdom Metazoa; phylum Chordata; class Actinopteri; order Cypriniformes; family Cobitidae; genus Misgurnus; species Misgurnus anguillicaudatus. The sequence continues at coordinate 16,572,668 of NC_073345.2, forward strand.
TTACGGTTGTTGCAGACAGGACTTCAAATATACAGGGAGATGACATTAGTTAATATTTTTATAAAGTGACAGCAGTGAGCGTTAACTGGTGTAAAGCATAACTATATCGGTCACTTAGCAGGTTTTTGGAGACAATGCACATCGCTAGAGGCTGATATCCGAAACTTGAGACGCTATTAGACTGATGTGCCAAAGACTCTCAGCATCAGCACCAGAGCTGTGTGCAGCGTCGCTCAGCTCATTAAAGCAGGTGTTTGAATGAAACGGTCTCTTCTGAGACAGGAAAGTGGGACAAATATTCTGATTGTTTCATCAACCTCTGTCAAGATTTTAATTGATGTTAATGCTTGTGTGTTTTAGCTGTTTACCTTTTGATGACTGCCATCCTATTTAATTATATGTGAAGACTTTAAATTAGGTTTTGGCAGTGTGCGTTGTCCAATTAAGACGAGACAGCCTCGGCTAAACGGAGTTCCCTTTGGAAGGCACCTACTCCTGCCCCAGCCCTAGGGCGTCATGTGCCCTCCTTTTATTCAGGACGGTAATAGCATCGCCCAGTTCTGCCCCTCGGTCGTCCAACCGCAGCTCTTTGAAGCCGTGGGATTGCAGTGTCTGCATTAATCCCATTATGCGCTTCTTTAGAGAGCATGCACGGTAGCGTCTGGGCTTGTGGTAGCAACTTCTCCTCCGTTGTTTAAGTCCGTTGTTCAAGTCCGTTGTTCAAGTCCGTAATCCTCCATTTTGTTTGCGTTCAAAGTAGTTTCTAAGATCTGTTGTCGGCTAAATGACGATCTATAAAGCAGCTGTCGTATGTGGTTCTTCTTACATAATTTTAAAAGACTTGTTAAAGGCAAGCCAAGTCGCTCCGCCCTTTTCGATTATGCCAATAATGGTCCGAGAGAGTTTTAAGATGACATTTTCTTTGTAAACATGATTTTTTTTTGACATAGCTTTCACTGGATGAATCGCATTGCTTATCCTTTTGAAAAGCTAGTTTAGGAAAGCTGTGTGGCATCTGATTTTTAGATGCACTGTTAAAGAAATTCCTGGCATCAGTTTTCCAGTAACTTACTGTAGATTTAAATGTATGTTATTTACTGGCAACAGTTTGTTCAAAGATAAATAAACATTAAGACTTTGTTTTTCCAGGAAAAAGCTATAAAATAACAGCCTCATGCAAAACGTTTCTGGGAACCAGAATTAGAAAAAACTGATCAGTGAAGGTTAATGAGGATTTCTGGTTCTCACAATGCTTTGCATAAAGCTGTTTTTATCATTTTATTATGTAAAGACAAATACTTGTTAATGTTTACTGTTAATTTTTCTTTGAACGGACCAATAAATCTAAGGCGAATTGATGCCAATTCTATACTGTGTGGTCCAAGGTGGCATTAGCTGGTCCACAATGGTCAAACCAGTCGGATCAGATGCAATTTCATTGTCGCTGGTTCACGGTGGTCTACCAGCTACCACCCGGCTAACATGGATAGCAACTAAACGTTGCATTACTGTTTATGAAAGTCGAGATTATGAAAGTGAACAGCAGCACAAATGCAAAGCTTTGATATGTGCTGTATAAATGTGCTGCATTGATCTGAGACGGCAGAGAAAAATGCCCTGCTAGTGTCTCTGGTGACATCATCTGGCCAGCTAAGAGACTTCTGGATTTTTCTTCTCTTTCTCTCCTCCTATATAACTGCATCAACCACAGGGCAACATGTTGGTATTGATGCTGGTGAAAAAGCATGTCGTTATTGTGACTAATGTCTTCAAACGTTATTGCGAAAATCCCGAGCACGCTTCTCATCTTCGATTGACTCATACGCGTCCCAGACTCATTGACCTAAGGTTGCGGTCTCACAGTGTAAACTAATATTTTTCCTTTTGTTTCTTTAGCTGCTGTTCCTACACTGAGGGCTATGAAGAGTCCTGTGTTTGTGGGCGAGGGACGCAAACTGATCGTAAAGTGCGAGGCCTCTGGCAACCCCACCCCAGAGTACAAGTGGTACAAAGATGGCGCTGAGCTAAAAAAGAGCAAAGAGATCAGAATCGGAAGGAAGGGCAAGTGAGTGAACACTGAAACACTACAACAGCAAGTTTATAAAAATATTGTGACCTTCACACAAGACAAGAAATGCATACTTTGGGCAGTCTAGACTCTGCCCTTTCTCTTTTAATTAAAGTGAAGGGTTTGAGCATGCATGCCTATTATATTGTTAAAGCAATACCTATTAATGAACACTTACCCACTTTCATGTACCAAAATAAAAAGAACTGTAAAGATACTGTATATTTTAGCCCCTATGGTTACAGACACCATATCCAAAAGGAACAAAAAGGATGCAGTATTAGAAAAACAACATTGAAGTAGTTTATATGAAGCTGTAGTGTGCTGTTTTCTGTCCCTTCTGTGTCTGTTGAGGTCACCATTTTTTAGTTAGGTGAATAATCTTAATAGGTTTGCACCTGTGGCAACTGTGGTTAAACATTTCATTCTTACCATTTGGAAATCCATTCAGTCGATCTCGGGGTCTGGCGCTACCACTTTTAGCATAGCTTAGCACAATCCATTTAATTTGATTAGACCATTTTGCATGGCGCTCAAAAATAACCAAAGAGCACAAAAATAACCTTTTAGGATCTTTCACTAGCAGGGGACTATTTTCAGGCGCTGCGTAATATCATTGCGCCTCCTGCAGCCATGTTACGGCAGCACATTACTTGATTATTACGCCAGAATGAGAGTTACGTTTTTAGCCATATCTGCCTAAAATTGCAACTTTTACATTTTCCGTCGGTCTTAGTACACGATGTAACTACAGAAGACTCAAGTTTTAAATAGAAAAAATATCAAAACTCTTTGGTTATATTGAGCGTGATAATGGTCTAATCAGATTCAATGGAAATGCTAAGCTATGCTAAAAGTGGTAGCGCCAGACCCGGAGATCGGCTGAATGAATTCCAAAACGGTAAAACTCAAATGTTTAACTTTAGGAGATCTGGAAAATTAGCATATTTTCAAAAAAAAAACCTGGAGTGTCCCTCTGAAGACACCAAGTGTGCTAGTTTATAATGAAAGTGGGCTTAACATTGTGTCACTTGCATCTGTTTTGTCTGTTTATAGAGTTTAAGGCAAATGCCATCCTGAACAAAATATTTGTGCAAAAACACGTCTCCAAGTGTCCTTTAATAAAATAAAAATGTTTTTTATATTATCATAAACGTCTCGGCACAAAAGATATATTATGTGAAATACAGGCCATTATCGGATGCATTAATCTTGTGATGGAGCGGTGTCTGCGTGATCTCAGAGCACGCAGACTTAGCTTCCCATTGCACAGTGCCTACATACGTGTATATTTGTTTCATGTTTTTATTGTGAAATCCTAACTCTTTATTTTCCTTTTCAAGAAAAAACTCCAAAGTCCAGATCGACAGTGCAAAACTGGAGCATTCTGGGAATTACACATGTGTTGCGGAGAATTTTCTGGGGAAGGACAATGGCACCAGTACTGTGCACGTACAAAGCAGTAAGTACAGCTGTAAATGCTTAAAAATATTATGGCTTATGTTATGTTTTATTCTTTTGCTGACACCCTAGAAAGAAATGTATTGCTCGAAGGTCTTTCAAAGCTCAGAATATGCAATTGGAATCATTGAATTATTTACTCCCTCTACAAAGTTTTTTGTAAAAAAAAAAACTGTAATATCTTTAAAAAAAACTTTTTTGAGATCTATTTAAGGCATGTTGTGATGATTTCTGTCTACACAACTGAAATATAATTGAGATAATAAAATATCCCACTTGTAGTTTTCTTTGCCTATGGAAGCGGATGTGATGAGCGATGAAGCCTGAGGTCTTCATTGCAACATGCTCAAATCAAACAATTGTTTAAATCATGCCCTCCGTGTATCTATAAGTGCATAGTTGGCTGATGTTCCAAGCAAAGGTTTCTCCGGGTACCTATGTGTGGACGTCTGTGTGTGTGTGTGTGTGTGTGGCTGCGGGACGACACGGAGAGCTGCGTGCATGCATGTGTTTGTGTACGTTTCACTCTGATTGTTTGTCGGCATGTCAGGCCCCCCCAACAAGTCTCGCTGTGTCACGGCAGACTTCACACACACAGGTAAAAGGAAGAGGAGGCAAGACCGAGCCCATCAGAAGTGGTGTGGCCCCAGGCTTGGGGAGGGGCGATACACTTCTCACGAGGCAAAAGAAGAGCATGCAACATAGATCAACACTCTGAATGAGGCCGCCACTATTGAAGCACAGAAATGCCCAGGGGAGCAACAAATAAATCCAACAGCTTAGAAAAAGCCTTTACGGAGAATGAATGATATTGTTAGATGATGATTGACCAACAACCAGATAGTCTACTAGTTTTTCTAGTTTTAATATTTTTTGCATGCAATTATTCAAATGCTGTGCATCTTTAGAAGGGATAGTTCATCCAAAAAATGAAAATTCTGTCATTGTTTACTCACTCTCGTGTTGTTACAAACCTGTATACATTTCTTTGTTCTGCTGAACACTGAATGAAGATATTTTGAGAAATCAAACAGTTTGTGAGCCCCATTTACTTTCATAGTATTCTTTTTTCCTACTATGGATGTGAATAGGGCTCAAAAATGGTTTGGTTACAAATATTCTTCAAAATATCTTCCTTCATGTTTATCGGAACAAATAAATTTATACAGGTTTGTAACAACATGAGAGTAAATGATGACACAATTTTTCGTTTTAAAGAAAAACATCACCATTTTCAATATTTTACTATCTTCTTACCTCAACTTAGATGAATTAATACATACCTATCTTTTTTCAATGCATGCACTTTTAATCTTTGTACAGCACTTCGTGAATGTGTTAGCAGTTAGCCCAGCCCCATTCATTCCTATGGCTCCAAACTAATGTTTTATATTGTGCCACCATACTTACTCATGTAACTACTCATGTAACAATCTTTAAATAGGGAAAACATGAAAGTGCTTGGTGGCTTCTAAATTCATCCCTGTTTGGATCCTAAGGAATGAATGGGGCTAGGCTAAATGCTAACACATTCACGAGGTGCTGTACAAAGATTAAAAATGCACGCATTGAAAAAAGATAGGTATGTATTAATTTGTCTAAGTTGAGGTAAAAACATGTTTTCCTTTAAGGTCCCCCACTTTACTTTCATACACCTTTAGACATCTATTGCATTGAACCTCACATTTAAACAAAAACGGCATTCTGTTCCAATCTGTTGCACTCCGTCTAGCTGTATGAATGCAAGAATGTGTTACGTAAACGTCCATTTGGGGTCAGTTGAACTTGGGCTTCCGTAAGACCGATTAGTCTGCTCCAGGCTTTCCAGGCAAATCACAAACTGTTTGGTTTTAAAAACTGTTCCTGAAAAGTTTAATTTATTTTTATCACTAATGTGCTTTTTTTCATGAGGTCATTGGTACAACGGATACTGTACGACGGCTACTGAGCTGTAGCAGCTGCATCCATTTTTTTCAAATCTAAGAGGAAGATTTTGAAAGTCTATAGAAAAAAGACAAGTACTAGGTTGGGAGGTGATGTTAGGGACCGATGCAAAAGAAGGTGAACAGAAAAAGTCATAGATGGAGGGAAAGCCAAAAACAAAGAGAGATAAAGGCAAGGAGACCCAGCTGCTTGCAGACGCAGCTGTTTCAAACCCATTTTACAATGCAGTTGTGGATTGCTCCATAGAGGCATTCAACCAATCGCGTGCTGCCTCTCTGCACAGCAGCCAATCAGGTGCCGGGACTCCTGGGCTGATACTTTTTGTCACTGCTGCACTGACACAGGATTAATCTCTCTCTTTATAAAGGCTGTTTTTCATCACGCGCATCCCTTTTAAACAGCTCCAATAAACACACGCATGCATATTTTGGCTCTTTCAGCAGTAAGTTTAACAAGATAACTGAGCAGAGTAATTGGAGTCATTAATTATAGCTGATCAGGGTGAAAGTTATGACTGTTCGGGGGTGAACGGAGGCTGTCCGGGGAACATGAGAGCGGAGGGAAAGACACCCTGTGACCTTGGAGCAGCAATTAATGAAGACAAACAACAGACAATTTCAGTTCCCGCCCCCTTGCCGTTCCACTCCCGGGGGGCAAGGCGGCTGCATGGCTGCGCAGCGGGAGTATAATAGATGCTCTTTAACCTAATACCACTGTGTGTTCACCTTTTGGTGCCTGTTGCATGGTGGTCGTGTGTATGGGTGTGTTTTTTAAAGCATTGGGGTGTCACAGGTCACCAAATGGGTGAAGCAGGACAAGACAAGGTCAGAAGGTTATGTGTGACTCCATTGTGGACATATACTCGAATGACAAGCAAGCTGCCTGCACAGACAGCAATATTTGTGCAGTGTTGGGTAATTAGTTATTGTATTCTAATTAATTTTCCTTAAAAAGTAAAGTAAGGGTGCGTGTACACCAAAGCTTTTACGCCCGCGGCTGGCGCATATTTTCAATTGTTTTAAATTGAAGCGCAGCGTTTTTCCAAAACAGCCAGCAGCTGGCGAATTTTTTCCGCGCTGAAAGTCGGCGCTCTGCAGTTTTTCTGTGCTCAGCGTTAAGCGTCGAGAGTTGGAAAGATTCAACTTTGTCAATGTCAGTTCTCATACGGCCATCTAATCACAGTGGAGGAGGGGCGGGACAAGTATCACAACAACCAACCGGCTTACAGCTCGAGGATCACAGCTACCAAAGCGCTCAGCTGAAGAAACAGCTGGCATTCGGCATCCTCCTGGCGTTTTCAGACGCGTAAAAAGCTTTGGGGTGTCCCGCCCCTTAGGAATTACTCTTATTTTCCCAGTAATATAATTACAGTTACTTCTGATGTAATTGAACGAAAAAACTGTTTATAGACTGTAGAAGAATTATACATAACGCAATCGTGGATTTAAAGGGGACATTTCACAAAACTTTTTTACGATGTAAAATAAATCTTTGGTGTCCTCAAAGTACGTATGTAAAGTTTTAAAATACCCCATTGATAATTTATCACAACATGTTAAAATTGCCACTTTGTAGGTGTGAGCAAAAATGTGCCGCTATTGGGTGTGCCCTTTAAAATGCAAATGAGTTGATCTCTGCATTAAATGGCAGTGCCGTGTTTGGAGAGTGCAGATTAAGGGGCGGTATTATTATAATAAGATTCCCTTCTGACATCACAATTGGAGTTAAATTTCAATGGCCTATTTTTTCACATGCTTGCAGAAAAAGGTTTACCAAAACTAATACTGGGTTGATCTTTATCACATTTTCTAGCTTGATAGAAGCACTGGGGAGCCAATTATAAAAATTAAACATGGAAGAAGTCAAATTTTCATGATATGTCCAAATTAACATTGAAATGTAAAGTCTACGGTAAAAATGCATGCTTTTTTAATGTATCCTTTTCATTTTAAAAACTTTGGGGAATTAATAAGAATAATGCTAACACTCTTACTATTAACTGGTAGGTTATTAGCATTAATATTACTGAGATATGTTTCTTAAAAAGCACATATTAATTCCTGATCCTGTAAAACCTTATTCTACATCCTTAATCCTACCCAATTCAATACTTAAACTAACAACTGCTTTACTAAAGTATTAATAAGCAGTAATTAGTAGTATATTGGGGCTAAAGTAGTTAATAGTTAGTTTATAGTGAGAAATGGACCTTAAAAAGTGTAACGTGAATAATTTATGCACTTTTATATGATTTATTTGAGCTGTTTCAAATCTATCATTGTATCATTTACTAAATAAAATGTAGAAAGTAATTAGTAATAAGTACAGGGCTCAACATAAAGGACTGCCCGGTGGCCCGGGGCCAGATTGAGAGACGCTCGGGCCAGTGCTTACCATCAGTCACTAAAATATATTTTCTGCCTGTGGTCGTTTGTCTCTATATGTATTCTTATACAAAGTTACGAACCGTCGACACACATTTTAAGTGTTGCGAACGTTAACTTCTCGGCAATGTCATGAGGTTTGTCTTACCTTATTGGTTGTTGTGGACGCTATTGCGTGTGTTGTGTTACATAATTAGAGGGCGCTGCCATCTTAACGTCTTTTTGCTCTACCAGTTAAATCCTGATATAGCTGCAACTATTGATCCTGATAAAAGTATTGTGAAATTACAGAATTAGAGTTTACATTAAAAATTGCCAATTGTCTTAACAAATGATGAATAAAATGCATATACAATTATAGTTGACACTTGTAATATTATTTAAAAAAAATTGGGTGGGGCCAGTGAAAATTTTGGCAGGGCAAGTAAAAACCTAAACCACTGGCACAACCAGGCCAGTATAAAAATGATTTGCATTGAGCCCTGAAGTAATCCTTTTTGGAGAGAGTAATTTGTACAGTAATCTAAATGCATGGTTGATGATGTAATTAGTAACTAATAATTTGTTACATTTTTGAGTAACTTACCCAACACTGTATTTGTGTTACAAATGAATTGTTTGAATGCAACCTGATTGATAATGTCAGTGTATATACACAGTAGTCTACACAGTGTGTGTTATCATTTACATCATTTCCAGAATAAAAAAATAAAATCAACATGAAATTATGTTTACAGACACTTTAAGTTATGTAATCAGAATGTGAAACAGAATATTCAGTGAGAAAAATGTAGGGTTGAACTTGGATGGGTTTTATCCATTGCACCATGATTGGCTCATTGCATACTAGAATAAGGATGGGCAGAGCTAAAGCAAAATAGAAAAGATTGGACACATGCACTTTATTTATTGACAGGCGGTGTATGTTATTATGTTATGGAAGATTACAAACAAAACCGTTTTTCCGGGGTCTACGTGCATTGATGAATTTTGCATACCAGATGTGTATAAATATAATGAGGAAGTTAATCGGGTTCATTTTCATTTCATGTAAACAGAGTGCTAGATGGGGATTCCCTGTTTTCAACCCGTTTGAAGAGGGGTTTGTTTCAGTGAGCACGCGATGCACATTGCGTGTGTGTTTGTGTGTGTGTGTGTGTAGGACTTCGGAGAAAAGTTTACAATTTGAGACTTTTTGCAGGCTTTGTTTGCATAACACCTCCGGCAGTTGCACACATGGATTGTATTTTCAATTTTGACCTCTTATTTCAGTTTTGGGAAAATGAAATTTGCAAGTCTGGAACTCTGCCAAATGTTCAGTTACACACGATCAGACCAAATTTAATCTCATCAGAATCATAGATATTAGTGGACTCCAACTTGTGTTGGACATGGATGGTTTGACAGTAGTAGAGAAATGGGGGCTGTCCCTTCTAGATTTTCTGTCCGTCATATAAAAATCACATCCCTAGAGGGCGCTGCTTACAGCAACAGAGTAAATGAGCATGAGATGAGAGGAATGTGTTTGATGGAAAACGCAGCTGGACGGCCAATTGTTCCAACCTCATCAGTCATGCTGGGGCCCACCAGCAGAAATCCCTCCATGTCTCTCTTTCTCTCTTACCCACCCCTGTGAAGCTCCTCACACCTGCCCCTGTGATGAAAACCAATCCATTGGTGCTTAACTCCACTAATGTAAACCATCACTTATCTTTAATGTCGGATTTGAGTTCCATGCGTTGGCAAGCACCAGCGTCAAACTGTGGATAACCACGTTGGCCCTCTGTTTCGGGACTGCATCTTTCATCTGCCGCCTGGAATACCTCGAAAGCACCATTCGCTTCCTGTCACGTTCTCTAGTTCCCACCCTTTCTTTATTTCCCTCTCTCGTATTGTTGCAAAAAACCCAGCCGTTTTCTCTGTCAGCCCGAGCGACAAGATTAACTGGGCTTAAAGGACGCTAGAAATCTTTTTCGGATGTTGGCAGTGACTGTGCTAGAATGTCAAGTACCTGTAAGGGAATTGAAAGCATTGATCGGTGCGGGTGAACGGTTGGGGACTTGTCCGGGAGATTCATGGAAAGCCCACTGTATTTACAGTCCAGCACGCATGACTGGTGACAACGGCCCTAATTCAGCACAAACAGGATGTCTTTACATATTGTAAACACATCAAAAAACTACACGCTGCCAGAGAGCCCAAATAGCTCGGTTGTTTCGATTTCCACATGTTTTATGGGTTGATTTTCGAAATGGTTGTGCCAATTTTACGCACAAAAAGTTGTCTCTTATTCATCACCCGCAATCCAGTTTATGCAGACTGAAAGCTTTCTTCAATAAAGTGTTGCTCTCTTCTCCACAAATCTAGATCCCACAACAGTCCTACAAGATCAGGAATTAGCCAATTGTATTTTCTCTTTCATTTTGGCTTGTTACCTGATTGTTCATCACATGCTTAAACAATGCATACATGCGTGCAAATAAACAACACTATTAGCAGCCGCAATTCACTTTTAGTGAATGCCTCACATAATTGGGGATTTGTGAGCTTAAGGTGTGTGTGCACGGATGTTGAGTCAAAAGGAGTGTGTACGTGAGTATGTTTTTTCTTGGAAGTGTGTTTTCTATTATGATGATAGTCAAACTGTGACCTTTGACATTGAGGTCAGATTCTTTAGGCCTTTTAGCTTGATGTGCGCAATGCTAGTTGATCTCTTTGCCCTTTGGATCCGCGTCTTTGGTCACATAAGGAATACATATATTTCCCATTCACGCCCGCTTTTAAAGGTGTTACTCTTTGTAGGTACACAAGCTGTCATTCAACCCCCCCAATTGTATGACTTTCCATGTCACATGTTGCTGGTGGTCTTGCCCGCAGTATTCATTACTTCATTAAGTGTGTTTGGGTGGGGATAGCCCCTCTGTTTTCCCCATCATACCGGATGCTGTAAATGTGGGTGTGTGAATGTGTGCTTATGTGGGGTGGATTTTCTGCAGCTGGCTGTGACCGTCAGAGCTGGTGTGAGGGGTGCAGTGGGTTGGTGCTGCTGTTTCTGGGTGGGGTCAACCCCGGATCTGAAGCGCCACATCGTGCGATCGCTCTCTGTCTGCCAGCTCGCACCAAAGCCCCGATGCCGCGATTTCACACCCACTGGTTTGCGAGGGCGGCCGTGTGTTAGGGCTGACAACTGGTATTGGGGAAAAGTCCAGAGGTGGGGTATCACTCCACACCAGCGGTGTATGTGTGTGTGTTTTAGCAGTGTAGATGCATTCGGAGAAAGATGGGGTTGCCCCTATGAGTGCCTGCAGAGGAAGCCGGGAGGGATCGAGCAGAATTTGGACGAGCCTCCGATGGACCCAGATGTTTCTGTCTGTCCACTGCCTGTGTTTCTGGTGTCTGTGTGTCAGGGGCAGAGCGTGGGGCTTGTGTCCGGTGTCGAGCGCAGCGCAGGGCTTGGGTTCTCTCCGGAACAGCCATCCCCACGCCGCTCTCCGAGGCCCTGCTGTAGAGGAGCGTGTGGTGGAAAAGCCCTCTTCCTCGTGCCTGCCCTACTGCTACTTCTGCTGGGATTTGGAGCCTGCTTGCTGCTTCTCCGTCGTGCTTTGATACAAGGTGCCAGCCGCAACAGGGAACCAGACTGGTTGGATCTCCTCAGGGGGGACGATGAGGAGGAAGGCCTTATTGCCCACGATGCTCCTTGGACACACGCCACTACCGCAAGCAGCATCGTTTCATCCACCCGCTGGTTCCAGGAGACTCTGCCCACACTCAGCCCTGGCACCGAGCCTACTTCCAGCACGGCGAGCACCCTTGCCCTCACCTTTGCGACCAGCAGCGCCCCACCCCCTCTGGGTAAGTGCCCCGAGCCTTACTTGTTTACACACGCGTCCTGTTGTGCAATCGCATGCAATAGCGCTCTTTGATTTCTCCCGGAGTCGTGATTGTGGAGGACAAGACCAGGCACATCAGCTATGCAGCAGGAAGCAGGCAATAGAGAAGAAAAATAAAGACCTGTTAATGAAAAGGGAAGAATACAGGATAGAGTTCACAGTTGGCTTCTTTTATTCTTGCATTTTTCACCACTTCTTCTGTCTTTTTTTGTTTTGGTGCAGAGTATCTCTCATTTTGCCTTTATGTAAAACTGGAAGTTTGTAGTTGGGGTTCGTGGCTCTTAAATAAGGCTTTTGGAGCATTAGCAACGTTTTGTTTACAAGTCAAGACATTTGGTGTTTTGTCTGTTCTTAACAGTGCTATCTTTGAACTGCAAATGCTATGTGTAATTGGCTTACCTGGCGGTTCCCTTACCGGTCTTACGGTGTCATTGAGGACTTACTTCAATGTTACATTTTAACACCGTGCATCGGACTTTTATTCCACTAATTGTTCTTTTGAATACGTCAGTTTTGAAAAGATTTAAGTAAACATCCGAAAACCGGATCACTTTATAAATCGAAGCGCTCCAGGGAAAGTTCTGTTTCCTAACAGACGTGTCTTTTGTTGTTGGTGTGTGTCACTGCAGTTAATGCAAACATGTAAAGCCACGCTGAAGGCTTTAAAAAGATAATAGATTACACAGGGCCTTTAAAACACTGAAGAATGCAACCGCACCACAGCTGTGTTCCACATTCATCACACACACACATTTGTTTTACCACAAATTTCTACAAGGTCTCTCTGAACAGGGAATTACGTAAACTGTAAAATTACTGTTTGCACATGAGGATTATGTGTTACCTTTAAGGATTATGTGTTACCTTGGGGGACCGTAATATAAAATAGCTGTGCCTGCATGTAAGAATCTCCCAAATCTTTAATATATTATATAAGGTGTATATAAGTTGTTCTTCACCCTTGCTGTTGTGCAAGTGCACTAGACAGACAGACAATTAAAACAACAACGTCATCTGGTGCCCTGTGGTGTGCCAAATCTGTTGCTACAAAACAGACAGTGTGATCGCTTTTATCTTTACTTGCCCTAGGCCATAAGATTTTGTTAAGAGACTTAATTAATGCAGAAGTGCATGTAATATTGAGAAGATCTCTCTGAATGCTATGCTCTTTTAAACCAAAAGGTGGTTTCACATAATAGAAAACACTCCAAAGCTTTGAGATTGCATGCAAAAATTGACCTTTTGTGCAGTGATGGGATCCCCCTTTCCAGCTGAAATAAGAGACATCCCCAGTATGAGGGGGTTAAGACATTGTGTTGGCATAAGACTTTGACCGTAGCCATCAAGCATCATTTGTCAATCCCTTGCAAGCTTGTTTAACTTTGCAATATTTGGCTCTGAAACTACCAATGGGCACATCAGTAATGTGCATGTAATTTAAACGGACAGATATGTTTTGTTGCCACACCTCAAATAGGTCTCCAAATTAAGAAAAACGGCACAATGCCACAACCACTCATTGGACGTCCCTCCACCCATGGAATTACTTGGACTGTTTGCACTCGGTTAATAAAGTACTAAAGTAGAAAAAAGAAAGTACTTTCAGCAACATGGACCTCTCCTTTCATTTTTATGACTTTCCTAGAACCCTTTGGAGAGCATGGAAAGATAGACATGTTTATGAAGCTATCCAGATGGCCCCATTTTGCCCCCACCCAGGCCCTCCTTTCAGTTCCTTGGCCATGAAGGATTAATCAAACTCAGGGCTACGCTCGCCGGCCAAAGCCTTGGGTTTTGGGGCTGGAGAAAGTTGACCTCTCGTGGGACCTGTTGGCCGGAGTGGAACTTGCTTCGTGCTCGGCATGAAGAACTTGAACTTGGCCTGTAGCGTGGTAAATGGACGTTACACTGTTGACTAAGTAATGCGAGATTGGATATGCAGGTATCATCGAGGACATTAACTTTGTTAGGTTGGAATGCTTTGTTGATCATTTAGCGTGAACTGTGTCACGATTATGCAAAGTCTGTTTTAGCTTAGCAGCATTTCTACCAACTAAACCGCTGTAGACCGCATTGTGCTCACGTTAATGAAAGTGGCACAGCCATTAGGGACCCTGCCTGGAAGCATCTTATTTTCTGCTTAGTGGCTCAATCCAGATTATATTAAGGGTCTTTTTACATGACAGAGACTTGGTCCATAGACTTTGGTTAAGTTTTTAAACACAAGGTTGGATGGATGCGTGCAGTTGCTTTACATTCCTCCTCCTCCCCCTCGCTCTCTCCCTGGCACACGCTGCCTCAGCAGGTATTTACTGAGCTCTCCTAGATCTCCGGCAGAGTTGATTGGATCCTTTGTAACACAAGGGAATATTGTACAGGCGTGTAACTGTCAGAGCTCAATTATTGATGGAAAGATTTTGAAGTGTATCACTAGACCAGAGGCATAAACATGACAAACATTGGCACAGTTACCCTACAGGCTGCTGACACCCAGTCGTCCTATCATAACAGTTTTGAAAAAACGTTGGAATAGCATTCAGTTTATCTGACTGTCAGTTATAAGCTAAACTGTGGAGAAAAGGTAAATAAATGCTCCTTAGCTGTCACTGGGGTGGTACCCTTTCAAAAAGTTCACATTTGTACCTGAAGAAGTGCATATTGGTACTAAATGTATGCATATCTGTACCTAAATGGACCTTTTTAAAGGGTACAGCCCAAGTGACAGCTTAGGACTTTTTCTTGACCAAAAATTGTCAAATCTCAGAATAGCTTGGTATATAGCTGGGTTTTTACCTGGTTTAAGCTGGTCTAGCCTCACCTTGGTTAGATTTGCTGGTCTAACAACTAATGGGATTCCCGGCTAAGGTGGTCTTCAGCTGGTCTCCCATCACTGCATCCAGGGGGCCCGAGTTTTGTTGAACAGGTTGTCATTATCGGTCATGTGGGATAAACAGACACAGAGACGTGCTAAAACTCTCAGCAGGCATGGAGAAGGGTGGGTGGCAGGGAACACGCACCTCCCAGCAACCTGCTGGATTTCTGCCAGCCCCTATGCGTGTTTTGCAACTCCAAGAAGTGCTATTGAAGTTTATACTGTATGTTGATATTGTTTCCTTCTCTTCCAATTGAATGCCATACAGCTGAGTAAATCTCGAAACATAAACATTTAAAAATGCACCATGGCTACGTTTAGTCAATGCTGTGGTATGGGTGGGTGGTGCATGATGCATACAAATCTGAGCTGCGTCATGGCCCAATGTACATTTTTCTCATCCGCTGTCTGTCAAATACGTTGACAGTGAAGTGTAAGCAGAATGGTATGCAGAAACAGCAATTTGTAACATGTAGCTAACCCAATACAGCGACTTTCACTTAACAATAACATGAGATTGGAAAGGGACGGTCTGTTTTTAGCCAACAACAAACAGAAAACAAACCTGGTTTAAACATTTATTATTTTTCCAATTTGGGGATGTTAGTGGTGCCAACTTCAGCTATAAACCAAAAACCTCATAAACAACAAAAAGCATGAGTGATTTTTAAATTTAATTTCAGGTTTCGTAACTTGACAACATGAGATTGTAAATTGCCAAAGTGTTGAAAACGGCAAATAAAACAAGTAAATAAACTCGGCTCGGTAAACATCTGACATGAACTCATGTCATGCAACCCCAACACGAGCAAATGTTACTGATTTTCATCGCTGTCTGTTGTAGGCATATTAAATTCAACAAACTGGCACAAGATGTTCTGTCTAGCGCTCCAGAGCCACACAATGTGATTTTTGCTTATATACAACAAACACACAGCCTGACTAGACATGCACTTTTATAAACATGACCGTCCTTAAACAAGAAAGTTCATAAACTCTCTGATATCCAAACCTTGGCGGTCCTCTGTGACCCGATCTGGTAACGTAAGTATTGCCAGATCATGTCCGATATCAGAGAGGTCCCTAATACGACTTGTTTCACATCTGTTAACATTCTTTCGTTTTGGCCCGCTAGAGTCGGGTGTTTCATGGGGTTGCTGTGGGCTCACAATGAGCTGTTACTCATGGGATAACCACAGGACTGCTGGGACAAGAGCTTCCCTGTATCACACTTGTTTCATTTGCACAAAAAACTAAAGAAAACAAAGGTGGCATAGTTTGTATTCAGTTGAATTTCTGTCTGGGCTGTCTGTTATCTAAGGCCTGAGGCTATACTGAAGACAATTCCAGCTAGGATTAATTTGTACACTTTTTGCTAAATTTTAAACAACACAGTCTTCAATCATGACTCAATGCAAAGATGAACTGAGAATAAAGGTTTTGTGCTTTATGAAATGACATTAATTTCAGTGAACGCTGCAGTCCTTGAGGATTGTCATTGCGTACAAAACTCTCAAAGGACATTATTACTGTAAATATACAGTATTAATGATATGGCTCTGATGGCATTATCCTACACTGCAAAAAATAACTTTTTCAGTAGAAATATCTAAAAATTCTAAGATGTATTTTCTTGATGAGCAAAATGACCTAGGAAAATAAGTCTAGTTTATAGACAAAAAATATAAAATTTAAGCGAATTTGTGCTTAAAACAAGCAAAAATATTTCCCAATGGGATGAGAAAAAAATCTTAAAATAAGTTTTCTTTTTCTTAAACACTTAATTGAAGCAAAATTTTCTCACCCCATTGGCAGATATTTTTTCTTTGTTTTAAGCACAAATTTACGGAGCCCCTAAAGGGACATGGAGCAAAAATTAAATAAAGTTTAGAAGAGTACGCGAAATTAAACGTAAAAAGAAAATTCTGCACATGAAGGTTTCTCGTGTGAGCACATGAAAGTTTCACGTGAGCACACGAAACTAAGCTTTAGATTTTTTTGACTCCAATGTCACCTTAGGGGCTCAGTATAATTTTCATTTAAATTGTATATTTTTTGTATAAAAACTAGACTTATTTTCTTAGGTCATTTTGCACATCAAGAAAATACATCTTGATTGAAGAATTTTTAGACATTTCTACTGAAAACAAGACAACAATGCTAAGTAAGAAAGTCAGTTTTTGCAGTGTTTTGCAGTTCTCAACCTTTTTCACTTTAAGGCCCCCTTTTGCCTTACAGAATATTTGAGCCCCCACCCCCCATTCACTTTATTTCTACCTAATAAAATTTGCCACACTGCAAAAAAAAGATTTTCAAGAAAAACAATTCTTAGTATTTTTGTCTTGTTTTCAGTAAAAATATCTAAAAATTCTTAAATTAAGATGTTTTTTCTTGATGAGCAAAACAACTCAAGAAAATAAGTCTAGTTTTTAGTCCAAAAATATCAAATTTAAGTGAATTTGTGCATAAAACAAGCAAAGAAATCTGCCAATGGGGTAAGCAAATTTTTTCTAGAATTTTTCCAGAATTTTTCTAGAATTTTTCTAGAATTTTTCTAGAATTTAGTGTTTAAGAAAAATGGTCAAGAATTTTTTGCTTACCCCATTGGCAGATTTCTTTGCTTGATTTATGGTCTAAAAACTAGACTTATTTTCTTGGGTCGTTTTGCTTATCAAGAAAAGGCATCTTAATTTAAGAATTTTTACTGAAAAAAAGACAAAAATACTAAGAAAAGTTTTTCTTGAAAATCATTTTTTGCATTGTTGAGCTTGGCATGACTAGACAGATGTATATGTATTACAAAAATAACTAAACATTAAGAAATATATTGATTTTGTTCTTATTTTAATGCTTTTCTGGTGTTATTTTGAATAGCTTTAAATCATCTTAAGGCCCCCTTGAAAATCTGTTGAGGCCCCCCTGGGGTCCCCGGCCCCCTGGTTGAGAAACATTATCCTAATGCATACAAATAAGCCAAAATCAACAGTTTCAATGCTTAGTTGCATTAGATTACCAAAACCAGTGGTATTCATGTTAAAAAAGAAAAAAAATTCACCTAAAGATGTTTATTAGGTTTTAAATGATACAATAAAAGATATGCTGTTGAAATTTTAAACAAAGTATTTGGACACCTTTTGGTTGTAAAACTTAATTAAACAAGTCCATAGTGGTGTGTAAAGTACACCTGTGGTTACTCTGCTAGGACACCTTTGTGAACTTGACAAAAATAACTTCACACTTCCACAAAGTGTCACCCTGAGATCAGCTGCTAAAAAGTATGGCAAAAGTGGCTAAAGAAAAGTATTGTTAGTTTTGAGGTGCAAAATCCTTTACTTGCATTTACTAAATCAACTGCGAATCAAATTCATACATATTTGAGGTATAATGGTCACACTGCAAAAAATTACTTTCTTACTTAGTATTTTTGTCTTGTTTTCAGTAAAAATATAAAAAAATTCTTAAATTAGGATGTATTTTTTTGTTGAGCAAAATGACCTAGGAAAATACGTCTAGTTTTTAGACAAAAATAAATAAATAAAAAATTTAAGCAAATTCGTGCTTCTAACAAGTAAAAACATCTGCCAATGGAATAAAAAAAAATTTCTTGAATGTGTTTATGAAAAAGTAAACTTATTTCAAGAAAATTTTTCTTATTCCATTGCCAGATTTTTTTTACTTGTTTCAAGCACTAATTTACTTAAAGTTTATATTTTTTTGTCTAAAAACTAGACTTATTTCCTAGGTCATTTTGCTCATTATCAAGAAAAATTTAAATGTAAGAATTTTTAGATATTTTTAATGAAAAGACAAAAACACCAAGTAAAAAAGTTGTTTATTATTTTCAAGAAAAACATTCTATAATTTTTGTCTTGTTTTCAGTAAAAATATCTAAACATTCTTAAATTAAGATGCTTTTTCTTGATGAGCAAAACGACCCAAGAAAATAAGTCTAGTTTTTAGACAGAAAAAATATCAAATTTAAGTGATTTTGTGCATAAAACAAGCAAAAAAATCTTGAACATTTTTCTTAAACACTTAATTCGAGAAAAAATCAAGAAAAATGTGCTTTTTTTCTTGAAAATATTTTTTTGCAGTGTGGTCATCAGTGAAAATATGTGAAAACAAGTTTAAAATGAGATGAAAATTTGAAATTAGGGTTAAAAAATGTAAGTATACATGCACTAACCAGCTAAATGAACTCGAAGAGCACTTACTGCAACAGTAAATGTAATTTCAATGTAAAAAATATTTGTAATACCTGTCAACTGTATGTATGTTTTATTGACCATAGCGTGCCAATTCATCAAATGATAGAATGTTGTTATAACTGTCCATATGTCCAAATGTAGTAAGATTATAACACATATTATGCATTTTTAAAGAGCCTTGGACTGCAATATTAAAGTTATGCTGTAAAATCCCGGTAAGGTACAGCAGATTGCAACAGTCTGCTACGTCTGCCATGACCCAGCACTTATCACTGACCTGCAATTTTCAAAATTTCGCTGTGCAAAATGGGTTCAAAAAATATGTAGCTGGCATGCTTGCACATCATTTCTTTCAGTAAATCAGGCAGTAAAACAACACAGACACATGGCCCATGAGGTTACGTGTAATCTATGAGAGTAAGCAGCGTTAAGTTTGTGGTCTTCGTTTAATGGCTTCAAACCTCCAGACCCAAGTTCTAGGTTCCCTTCCAAAGCACAGTCCTGGTTATTTTCAACCTCACGTCTATGTACCGCCTGTGTGGCTTTGTAAATTACCAGGAAACATGTTTACAGTACATACTGTATATTTGCAGATAGTATTGCAGATAGTGGGAAACGACAGCAAACCACATGTGCCGTGCACAGACAATAGGTTGTAAATATTGTTTTAATTACAGAAATGATAAATGGGGTTGTGCTGGTGAAGCGATGCCAGGACTGTTGGAGGGGTGCCATTTGTTGCTTTTGCTTCAGTACAGATGTTATATTGTTGTCTGATCAGGCAGAACGAAATAAACACGCTGGGCGTTCGCCATTTTGAGTTTGAACTTGAAGAAGGCGCTCCTCCGTCTGCGTGTTTGGCAAAAGCATCAATTGGATGGTGATAGTCGAGCGCTTGTAGAGGTTTTTAGTGTAACCGCAGTGAGAAACACAACAGGTATGTGTGAAATGTAGTTGCGGCAAGCGGTTTGCCATGTCAATCATCACATTTCGGCTCTTGATTAGTAAGTCAATAAACGTGTTCATGCGTACCACACTATCAAAATATGTCAGGTAAGTTAATCCTGTACCTGTTGTCTGAACCAATCTTACTTGGTTGGGTTGCACCAACAAATGCTGTTTTAGATTGGCTTGAACTAACAATTGCACGCTTCCACTTTGTGCAGTTTTGCGTATACTTCAACGCGATTGGCAGACGTTGCAATCTAAAGCGAATGTATACATTTTATCAATACTTATGTTCTCCTTTACGTGCTAATAATTTTAGATATTTTTATTGTCTTTCTTAATCCGTCCCTCTCATTTGTGTCATGCCCTCGAGGTGCATTATTCCCAAACATGTTCAACTTTGCTTTGATAATAGGGCAGGATCGCAAATTCATTCCTGAAGTGTGAATCAGCAGGTGATGTGTGTGTTTACAAGAGATGGGGAGGTTTGCAGCGCTCTCTGAAATATTTATCTTTGACTATCGAACATCTCAAGATGTACAGCGAGATCTGTGATGGAAACCAAGGCGTCATTGTTCTTGTGAATCACTGTACGATTTCTCTGTTTACACTTAAATGTAGGGAACGGGAAATAAGCCATCCATTATAGCTCTAATTTGTCGATCAGTAACAGATAATAAATGTTATCTGAGAAGCTGGCGTATCTTCTCGCCATGTTTCGGGTTCTTGTGCAATGATGTGGTTGTTTACAAAGCCGAATGCCTGTTTTTTTGTGATTTTAGCGACATTATCTGGCAATGCAGGTGGCTTTAAACATCTGTGTCATTGTTTTCCGCAGTAACCACAACGTTATCTCCGGGATCGGGCCATGCAAGAAGATGCAACGATACAGAGAAGGCATATTGCGTGAACGGCGGCGACTGTTACTTCATACATGGTATAAATCAGCTGTCCTGCAAGTGAGTTTCACTCTGTGTCCTATTTATACTTCTAGAAAAGTTTTTTTTATACTAATCCAAAACTCATTTTCGAGTCATGGGTCATGTGGTAGATATGATTGTAATGTGTAAGGGTGTATCTTCAGCTACGAACTTCCTTGACACTTAATATATTAGATTTTATTATTATTGTTGATTGTAGTGAAACTGATTGTAATTTGTTTAGAAATTTATATAACAACTATAATAGGTTTTATGCTTTAAGATTAAAAGCCTGGTGTTCAAAAAATCTATACATACTGTAAAAGTATACATTGCACAACAACTAAAGGCAATATGAGTTTTAATATGACCGTCAATATCATTCCCTGGGGGATAAAAGTGCTCGTAGCTGAAGAAACGCGTATTAATATTTATCATGTTGTATGATCTTCATACTGTTTGCAAATGAGTGCTAAATGAAGTAAGGATCCCCCTTTTATTCCCAACCGGAGTTCCCATTTCTTTCCAGGAATTACCAAATGGTATCCATCAACTTACACTCTTTCTTTCTCAGTCTGACTTTGTTTGTGTCCCTCTTGTCTCGGGACACAGCAGGCTGAATCATCGGTGCAGATGTCGATGAGTGCGATATGACTGTGTGTCTGTGCAATGTATTTGGGGAGGAAAAAAACAGGGCGCTCCGACATCCCACGTTTAGCGTGCTGGAGAAATGTGCTCTATAATGCCATGTCATGCCGGTTTAGCGCTGAAACAAATATTTACGAGAGTCAGAGGCCTCCCACGAGGTAAATAGGGCCGTTGCTTACATTTGAATCACGGGAGAAAAGGACGGCGATTTACACAGATCCTGTTAAATAAGAGATGCTCGGAAAACATTTTCGCCCGAATTATCAAAACAAGCTGACTGGGACGAACAAGTAGTCGCGATGGGGGCGATAACAAACAAGGGTGAAGGAGTGTCACACGTGTTTGTGTATGTATGCGTGTACACAACATCTGGGCTTTATATGGACCTGTTTTGTACTAGTGAGAGCAGTAGAGATCACAAGGCCAAAGGGTGCTGTTTTTCTTTCGTCCTTTTTGTTTTCTTATTAAAATAAATTTTCAGACCACATGTTGTGCCACGTTATTAGCGCACCTGCCAGGATTTCAGCCCAGATGCTTGTGCGTGCACGCTCGTACATGGAATAATGCTCGGCAAGCAAACGACCAGACGTCGCTGCGATAGCCGTTCAATAAGTTGTGTACAAATTGAAGGGAGCAATAACTCAATTACATCAGCTAATTCACTCACGGTCGAGGCACGAGTCCAGAAAAGTCGGATAATGCAGTCAAGGCCCGCAGGGAATTGTTGCCCCGAAGCTATCTTGTTTAATATAGGCCAGGTTTCCATAGGAATCACTCTACGGCCTTCCTCGTATCAGCTTAAAATACAAAGTTACCCGCACACACACATAGCCTACAGTATATATGACGACAAGGACGAGGTAATAAATGACCCGGGCCGTAATTATTTTCTTGCTGCAATGATGGTGGGAGTATTTTACAGCCTGCCAAGTTACAGCAGCACCACATCGACACCCCTGTCATGTTTACATAAGACCAGGACAGACCACAGAGCTGGAGAAGAGAGAGAGAGATGGAGATTCATGGAGGGGCCCAGACTGCAGTTTTTTTTGGATGATGAGCATCAAGGACAATTTAAGATGAAAACTGAGGTTTAGTTTTCCATTTCAAATTATGCATTCGGCACGCATGTATCCAAAGCGACTTCAAGCTATACGTTTTTTAATCAGTATGCGCATTCCCTGGGGTTCGAACCCATGACCTTTGCGTTTCTAGAGTTATGGGAACACGCTGAGTTTACAGAGTTTGTTTTTAATTATTGGCCATCTGACTGCATTAACTTTCCAAGTTGTAGGGAAGGTATGTGAAAACCGCTGTCTCAAAATCATTTTTTAAAATGACAGTAGTTGTCATCAGATTGATATTTATTATGCAACGCAGTGAAGATCAAAAGATCAGATGTGTATATTATTTAGGTTTGATGTGTACTCAAGATTGAGAAATTCACAGATAGCATAGAAGTGACATAGTCTTTTGGGTCATAATCGACTTGCTGTGTTTGTTCCAGCAATGCTGGCCTTCTCATTTTAAAGAGCTTGTTGTCAACAGTGTTACAATGACCTGAAAGAAGGCAACAGAGACTGATGAATTCTCTTTCTTATTCTCACTCAGAGCTTTATTACTTTTCAGGTCACAATGGTTGATTCTGGTTCAGGTCGGTACATGTGGTCTTTGAAGACTTAAGCTTGTTAAATGATCTGATTTGATTGACCTGTGGTGCTGGTTAGGGACTGTTGTGTGATGATGACCTCATAGCTACAATATATTTTATTTGAAGTGCTTTAAGCAAATCTGTCTTTTAAAAATACTTTTACGGCTGTGATTTTCACATCTGGTATATTATTACACATTATTTGACAAATCATAGTTGCAGGGAGTGTAATATTGATGTTGTAGTGGCTTTGGCTGTCTTTTGAATATCAATTATGCAATAACTCCTCTTTTCTGTCGCATGTGGCTCATAGCCATGTGGAAAGTTCCCAGTGCCTTCAGTGGATGTGTTGCGCTGTGCGATATACAGTTTAGCCACCTGCACCTGGATTCTTGGAACTGGTATCCGTGTTCCTGACATCAGGCTTGTTTGGAGTATTACAATGTTTATCTTCTTCAGGTTTACTTTTACGGCCCAATTCTGGCAAAATGCTCTTTCTTTTTCGTCCCCCACTGCCTTTGTAGATCTGCTCAGACAGATGTGCCTGAGTGTTTGTTGAGGGAAATTGTGGCTTTGTTGAAAGGGAGGTAGAAATCCTGTGCATTAACTAAACCAATGTTAACCAACTAGGGACACAGATAAATTTATGTGTTACTAAATCAAATTGTGATTAAAATATTTTGTTACTTTTTAAAAAGTGAAAACAAAATTTGTGTTAAGTTTTATCATGTTTTTTATGGATATAAGTTGATGCAGAAGAATAATGCAGAGAATCATAGAGAGAGGTCTTTAGCTTTATTATGTAAAATATATTAAATGTCAGAATAAATCTTTTTTGAGCTATTTATTTTCAGCTCTGCAGACTCTTAATAAACGTTTGGTTTTTGAACAATATTACATACTGTAAAAAGTTTGCTTTACGCAAAGTTTTTATTTGTTAACATTAGTAAATGCATTAGCTAATTAATTAATTAATTAATTATTTAATACAATAGTTAATTAATACAATTGTTCATGTTAGTTCATTGTTCAGTAACTCATGTTATCAGTCACAACTTTTGATTTAAAAATGTATTAGTAAATGCTGAAATGAACATGAACTAAGCTTAATAAATGCTGTTCATTGTTAGTTTATGTTAGCTAATTCAGGGCTCGACATTAACGCTTAAGTTAATGTTTTGGATAGGCAAGTGAGAGAGTATTTTACTTGCCCGACCACCATAAAATGTAAACTGACTGCCATAAACTGAAATGTCAATGTAAAAAAAAATAATATAATAAATATAACTGCTTTTTTGTACCTTTGTTCCAATTACTGTAGGTATAACCCCATTGAAATTTTCATTTTTTTTAAGTAAGCTTTTTACTTGGACAAGTGAATGATAAATTTACTGGTCCGAAGGACAACCACATGACAATGCTAAATGTCAAGCCCTGGCTAATGCAAGGTTCAAAAATCTTTTTAAAAAACTTGTTTTAAAAGCATGCATCAGGTTTATATCAATGCATACAGTGTATTTATGTTAATTATATGCAATAAAAAATTAAATTTGCACCATTTTTATGAAAGTTAAGACTGAATAGAGCTGAAAATGTCAAATGGTGTAACCGCCAATTGTGCCAAAGAATGTTAAATATTAAATATTTTATCCACCTTGATGGCATGTAAGCGTAATCATAAAAAGCCATTTTAAAATATCATTTTATTAGTTATTTCTAAATGCAAATTTTTACAGCTCTGTTTTCTAAATAATCTTTGACAAATGATGTAAAAATGTATGTAGAAAATCATATTACACTAAACAAGATGATTATATTTTATTCCACATTTTTTATGAATATTATTATATTTTCATTTAAAAAATACTAGTTACACAAATTGACACAGACTGGTTACACCACATTGACATTTTTGCAATTATCCCCCAAATATTCTTTTAAAATGCAATAAAATCAGAAATGTTTAGACTTGGTCCTCAAAAAAGAGAATGTATGCAAGTAATCTGCAAATTTATTTGGAAATTTTAACCCTTTTACGTTTAATTAAACCATACGGACACAAAATAATTATGTCATTGACCCATATACAACCTTACTTTAAAAATTAACCAACTGATTTCAAGATCACTTAGATCAAAGATTTTGAGATCATACACTTTAAAAATACTGGGTTATTTTCAACCCAGCATTGGTTCAAAAAGAGACGAGCCCCTTCGGTTGTGATTTTACCTATGCCTTGTTTTAACACATAATACTGGGTTATTTTAACCCATAATTGGGTCAAATATAAACATTTTCTGGGTTTATTTAACCCAATGGCTGGGCTTGTCCCTTTTTGACCTAATGTTGGGTTGAAAATAACCGAGCATTCTTTAGAGTGTAAGAAACATCGTCCAAACCGTCCACATTGCTGCATGTGCTCAAGGTAAAGACTCAAGGACAAGTCTGAAACTGTATGCTTTAGAAAAACACTGAATGCAGACAGAGGTAATGCTGAGTGTCTGTTCTTTATTTGAAAAAAGCAACAAATGAAGGAATGTCGAGTAGTTTTCATACACGCGTGCATGTGCACACTTTAGTCTGCCTGTCTACAGCAGAGTAACATTGTGTCCATGACCTCGTACTTGTTACCTAAAGCACGTCTGTACTCCGGTGCAGGGGTAACACTACCTTTCCTAAACCTTAACCTTCGCTCCCTCCTACATTCCCCTTAGGACTAAAACCGTGTGGGTATAGTCCGCTAATGTTTACGACAAAGTGCTCTTCCACCTTCTTCTCTGTAATTCCCAGGGTAGCCTCTGATATATGTTAACATTCAGCGTGCCAGGTACTGACATGGCTCTGTAGCGGCCCGGGAAGAGGTTACGGCCTCATCCTTGACTCATTTTACACTCTATGAACTCACCAAAGGCTTCGTGTGTGTGCCGAACGTATTATGTCACGGGTAATGCCTCGCACCCTACTTCAAAAGCTAACATAAGTGTTTTTTTAACTTTTACTGGGCTCTCATAAGCATGCGTGTCTGTTCTCTCTTGCCTGTCGGTCAGACTGAAGAAAAGGGAAAAAAACATTTATGGTTCGTGTTTGTCCTACAAAATTGAAGGTGGCCATTCATCAGTCATAGTTGACTAGAGCAGTTAGAGAGGAATTAGCAGTGTGAAAACATTAGCCCCGTAACAGCCATTACGCAGTGATGAGAGATAATTTGTTTACTGGAATAACATGAATGAGCATAATTGGCCAATCAAATCCGTGAGTGACAGCCCGTGTCATATTCAGACGACCGTATCAGAGACTGGTGCCTATTGGCTCAGACACAACTTTAGCAAGTATGTTGAACATTTGGGTCGTATTATTCACTCTGCGCATAGAAAGCAATATATGTGAATATCCATACATTTAAAGGGGCCATGTCACAAGACTTTTTTAACATGTAAAATAAATCTTTGGTGTCCACAGAGTACACATATGAAGTTTTATTATAACATGTTGTAATTGACACTTTGTAAGTGTGAGCAAAAATGTGGCGTTTTGGGTGTGTCCTTTAAAATGCAAATGAGCTGATGAAATTCAAACACTGATTGCAATGATGGTGGTTTGTTGAAATTGAAACTCAAATGTGCTGTCAATTATTTTCTCTCTCTCTTTCTCTCTGCACTAAATGGCTGTGGTTGGATAGTGCAAATTAAGGGACGGTATTATTATAATAAGATCTCCTTATGACATCATAAGGAGAGACAAATTTCAATGACCTAATTTTTCAGATTTTCATGCCATGGTCCCTTTAAAAATTAAGATGCTTTATGATGCAATAAAGGAACTTTTTTGAAGAACCAAAAATGGTACTTAAAAAAACATTTAAGTACCTTTACTTTTAAAAAGTGAAAAACAATAGATGAAAAGGCACTTGAGAAGCAAAATTGTAAAAGATAACTGGATGTTAAAGCATTAAACTCACTAAATGTAAAAAAAAATGTACTCCAAAGAAAATCATGTGCTCGTCTTCCTGTTATTCCATATTGGACTTTCTACCATCTGTGGAATCAGCCTGATCTCACAAATTTCCGTGGGATAGTCACAGAATTTTTAAAATAGGAAAAAGCAGTTGAGTAACCAATCCGTGAGAATGGCACGGAAAAAGACAGTCCGTAGCAGGGCCACGGAAAAATGCGGAGATCCGTGAGAATGCCACGGAAAAATGAGCAAAAAATTCCGTGACTATCCCACCGAACTTTGTGAGATCAGGTTGGTCGAATACAAAATTTATTTGGCAAAAAGAGGAACTGAGAACTTCAGTCACCATTCACTTTTATTATATGGAAAAACATAATTTTTTAATTTCCACATGAAATGAGGGAGAGTAAATGATTTTTAAGCAAGATTAACTTTTTTTTAAAACTTTTATCGCCTTGCTTCTCAAGTATATTTATCTAGTTTCGAGGTTCTTCAGTTATTTTTTTACAGGAAAGCAAGTCCATTTGTTTTTACCTTCCCAGTCTCATGTAGATGCGTATAAATAGCAGGAAGTGTGAAAATGGTGCAATACATACGCCAAATTCCACTTTGGCGTGCATATGATACGCCAGTCATACAACAGCGCATCTTTTTTGGTCGTTTTATTTATTGGTTTCTCATTTTTTTCTGTTTTTCTCCATTTTCGCTTGAGTTTAGGGTTAGGTTTCAGATTTGCTTAAGGAGGTTATTTAATATACAGGTTTCTTTATGTTTTTGTCTATATTTTAGCCATGGTCGCTTGGAGTTGGTGTTGGAGATGAGGTTTGGGTTAGGATGTCATTTTTATATAACAAAAAGTTGTTCTAACCCAAAACCCAAGTGAAAATGGTAAAAAAAATTCAAAAAATTGAGAAACCAATAAATAAAGCAACAAAAAAGATGTGCCGTTTAAGTGAATGGGAAGGACTGGCATATCATATGCACGCCAAAGTGGAGTTTGGCGTATGTGTTGCATGATTTTCAACTTCGTGCTATTTGTGCGCAACTCCGTGAGACTGGATTGGTTTTACAGTGTGCCTATTAAACAAATTATGGCCGGTCTTCGTTGTCTTGCAGTGTGTGTATCCAAACTTATTGTGCATAATATTGTCTGTCTATGATGTCTGTGTGTGTCACCTTTTCAACCTCTCCTCCTTTCCCAGATGTCCAGACGGATACTTCGGCCCGCGGTGCACGCAGACAGGGCCCCTGCGGTTAATCAGTCGTAATGAAAGTATGTTGACTTAAGATGCACAGCCGCAAACAGAGGCCTGGTCGTCACTGGGTTACCACTGTCGTCTCTGCCTTTATCTTTCTCTGCCCCCGAGATCCGCCGGCTTGTCTGTCCTGAATCAGACACAGTGGTGCTCCAGTGGACCCTCTGCTTCTGCTGTCCATTATTGTGCTAAAGATCTAATTTCATTTCTCTTCTTTCTTTTTCTCTGCCTCTCTCTCTCTCTCTCTCTCTCTCTCTCTCTCTCTCTTTGCATTTCTCCTTTCTGCTTGTCTCTACTCTATCTATCTCTCTCTCTATGGTTTTGTTTCTTTCCATCAGGTGTCCAAATGACTTTACTGGTGATCGCTGTCAAACCTACGTTATGGCCAGTTTCTACCGTATGTCCATTTCTGTCTGTCTGTGTGTTTTGCATGCTGTTTTTGGAGATATTCTGGAATTTTATGGAATGTTATTCTGTAATGGTTTGATGAGTCGCTTTCTGTTCTAACAAATTAATTCAGTTTGTAACATTCACCCCATTGCACTGTCATAGTTAATTTTACATTACTAGCACCCAGTGCATGTTTTCAGATATGATTGCATGTAGTTTATTAAACCGAATCAATAATTAAAAGTAAATTATTATATTTAAGTTACAGTACACAATGACAGAAACTCCTAATAAATACGCTGCATCACAGATTAACATATTAAACTTAAATACTACTACTAACCATAAATACGTGTCATGGACCAGAGCACAACATTAAGAAATAATAATTTTGATTAAAAGTAGCACAGGGTTATGAAGTAGCAAAAAGTAAAGTTTCACAAACATCTCTGTGTACAGTAATTTTAAAGGTGCAGTGTGTAAATTTTAGCGGCATCTAGTGGTGAGGTTGTGAATTGCAACCAACGGCTCAGTCCACTGCTCACCCCTTGCTTTTGAAACACATAAAGAAGCTACTGTAGCCACCACTGGACAACCAGGTCACCGTTGGAGACAAATTAGTAAAAAAAGTTTGTCCATCAAGGGCTTCTGTAGAAACATGGTGGCCCAAAATGGCGACTTCCATGTAAGCGGACCCCCGGTGTATGTAGATTAAAAAATCTCATTCTAATGTAATAAACACATAACGGTTCATTATGAAAGGTCTTTATACATCCTTGATAATATAGTTTTGTTTATTATTTTGCATTTCTGTCAAGAGATCCTTCTAAAAATTACACACTGCACCTTTAAGCAAATACTGCATTGTTAGCAAAGTCATTGTAAACATCAGTTACATTTATAGGTTATAATAATTAGATCACATTTTGGCTAAATTGCTGATTATTTACTAAAATTGCTTTCTGACCTAGGTACAAATCTAATCTGCTATTGTACCGTAAACAAATTATGTTATTATCGAGCTCTGCAATTTCATAATTAGTCTGAGTATTTGCGTCAAACTTTCACGATACAAAGAAATATTTTAAACAGTTGATCTTCCTCAGTAGTAATTTGCATGCAATATACCCGTCTATAGGTCCACAAATGCGTGCAAAGTAAAACTCAAAACGTATGGGATGCAATCCCATTGTTACCCTCGCGCACACCTCAAATTTAAAAAATCCCCTTTGAATAATAATAACTTCCCGAGGTGACACATTTTAACCGTATAAGGCTACACAACGCCGTCTGCACCACACATGTCCATCAACTACAGAATAACACACAGATTAGAGGGAGGAAACTATGGCTGCACCTGACAGTTCGTGCCTGTGAGCTATTGGCTCTTACCTGTGTCCGCTTCGTGTTTATAATCAGGCCTTTGTGCTCGCAAGAGCGTTGCTACGTTGCCACTGTTTACATTTTGCCAACACTCATAATCTTAACATGCATTCGATGGTTGAGCATAAAATTGTTGTTAATAAAAATATTCAAGAATGAGAAGCTTACACAGTTCGATTTCATACGATTGGGAATAATTTACGAGGCGTGGTGCAAAACAAGTTAAATTATTTGTTAATATGACACGTGGGCTATAACCCGTGTTTTGTTACGTTATGATTTATTGCCCTGGAGTCGTGTATAGCTTATCAAGTCTTTGCATGCAAAGTGGAATTATGTATGAATTGCTAGCTTTTCTACTGTCAACAGTCAGGTTTCCTCTTCGTACTTTGGGGCGCTGTGCAGGTTGGGAGGTCTGAAAATGGATGTCTTTCAACAAACATTGGATGTGGAAACAGTGTGGGTACTGAAGCATTTAGACCTGTGGAAGTGTAAATAACAGTAATCTTAAATGGGTACAATAGGTACGTGTAGATGCAAGCTGAAAACAAATTGTCTACCATTTTGGTGTCGCATGCGAATGTCAATCTCAAACAATCTCAAACATAGATGGACTATCTTTATATCCCAATATGCAATGTAGGGGCATTTTATATATTTAGATCGAAAACCATTATATAAAACCATTTTTTTTCATATCCTTTCCATTATAGTTAACAACAAACCACAAAAATAACAGTAAAATTTGTCTTTAAAGCATAAAAATGAATCACTTGCAAGGGGATCATTATATTTGCTAATTCTCAACATTAAATAAAGTAAAAAGTATTGCTCTTACATCTCCACTACCTATATCAAGCACAGTCAGTGAAAGTGTGTTGTCATGGCAACAGTCAGGGATTTCCTATAGCTAATATTAGACACGTGAGCTGTCCATAGAGAAGAACTCCATGCTTATCTTAATAGAAATAATCCTATTATCCTGATCCAAGCCATATTAGACACATTTCCAATTTTTATATGCAGAGCTCTAAAATTACCGCTGCATCCTGTACGATTCAAGTCACTCAATTGAGATGACAGGTGCACCCAATTGACCCTTCGCTAAGCCTCGCCCCTCTTAGTTACTGTTGCTATGCCTGTCAAGCTTTCTCACCTGGCAAGTCTATTACACTAGACGCGAGTTCAACGATTTGCTCGAGTAGATTACATACAAAATCAATGCAAAGACGAGCTAAAAATTCGCATGACATGAAGTTATATCCGGCGAGTAATCTAGAGCGAGTAACGCGATGCCCCGCGTTTGGTGTGCACGTAGCATTACAGTATGTATGCATCTGTGTCAGACATTAGTCATTTTGGCAAACAGGTGTAATATCTGAGAGAGCAAGATGAAAGGGCAGTATATATGTATGCCGATTAGAAAATAATTTAATCAAAATTGAAGCTACACTGAAAAAAAAATGATTCATTCAATTTACTCAATTTTTTAAGGTAAGTGGTCGCAATCAATTTATTTAAGCTACGTTTAAACAAAGAAAATTTGAAAAACAAAACAAAACAAAAAACTTTTGTTTAAATGTGGCTTGGATGAGTTGATTGCGACTACTAACCTTAAAAAAAAATAGTAAATTTAATGAATCATTTTTATCAGTGTAAAGCCTATAGGTCCCAGTGCAAGCAGGAGCCACCTCATACGCTGACCATTCAAATTGGAAACACACAAATTGAGGAAAAGCTTTGTTCATGCACAGCAGGGTAAGTGAAATTTGTGGAAAAAAATTGAATAATTATAAATCAGACAGCTTAACCATAAATCTTATGGAATAACCAAAAGACATTAGCCTCACCATTTTGCAATGATAACATTGTCCGGCTTATAGAGCTAACACCGGGAGAGACGCGATCGGATTGGGGTACTCAGGGGTGGGCTGTCTATTAACAAAATGATAAAATATTTCTTAAAGTATGTCAGTCGGCCTCTAATCATCTTATTTTACGTTTAAATATATCCATTATGAACAAAGAACTATGATTATTTCCAAGCAATGATGTGCTGGGTTAGCTATCTAGCTAACCAGTTTTTCACGCTGCTTGATCCACGTCCGGCATTTCTTGGGTTTAGGTTTCAAGAAGTGAAAAAATTCCACCACCCCCTCCAAATCCACAATCCATACGCATAACCCCCCACTCACATTAGCTACAAGCGACAGAGACAGAGCGACAGGCTACCATTCATTTTCAATGGAAGTGGCCGTTTGCCAGCGACAAGCGACGAGCTCGCCGGTGCGCGAGCAAGGCGGGCCAAAATAGACAAGCAGGCTATTTTATGCAAATGCTGAGCGATGCGACAAAGCGACTGCCAAGCGGAGTGAAGGAGCAGCGTGACGTAGGTCTGTGGTCGAGTCTGAGAAAATAATTCAAGATGGCGGAAAATGCGTATTTATCTGATAAATTTGGCATTTTATCTCATATATTTTGTTACTTTTATTGAGAAATAAATACTTTTAAATCCAAAAACACCGTTCTTGTAACTTAACAATACCTCTAAAGTGACTTTTGATACCGCTTTTAGAAACTAGCCAAGGAACGCCCATCAAGCGACTGCGTTTCGCTCGGTGTCGTTCACTTTTGTAGCTAATGTGACTGTAGGGTAACACTTCGGCAGGTTTCCCTTGCTTGAAAGCTTGACAGACCTTCCGCGCCTAAACCACTATTGGCCTGTGGCGGATTTCGGTCGTGGCTTAGCGAAGGGTCAACTTTGTGCTCCATTTAGCCATATAGGCCTAATATTTATTGCATATGACGGCATGTTTTACTAATATACACACATCCCAAAGTGTACTTAGCATCTTGTGATTAACAATTAACATAAACACAAAAATGCACAATTCAGAGTATTTTATATCAACTGTTTCTGTACCCCACAGGTAAGACCCATCAAAGATATTCGTATTGAACCATTTGCTGTAACAAATGTATAACAATTTACTTGCATCCTTGCATATCTGCTTTTCAGTAAAACTGTCTTGTTTGGAAAAAATGAAACTATTGTAAATAACAAAAATAAAATATGAAATAACCCGTATAAACAACATTAATCTCAGTTTCTAACATTGCGCCCTCTGAATTAGTTTACAATGACATTAAAACAACAAATGTACTAACCTAGCTGCTCGTCTTAAAATCTTAGGTCCTAATTCATGCAATAAATACCAAATAATATACTAGTTTAATTATATTTTTATTACTCAATAATACTCTTACCTATTAATTCAGACTCGTGTTATAGAAACCCATAATGTATGTAGAAACCCAACTTGCATGTACTAACTTTTCACTGTGAACACTTCTTATCTGAACACATTATCTCTCAGTATTTGCTTGATGTGTCACGATCACTTTCATAATGCCCATATGTGTTCCTGTGTACGGTGGGATGTCTCTCTCTTAAACCTTGTTCTTCCTTGTTCTCCCTCTCTCTCTTTGTTTTTGCTCCTCAATTATCAACTCTTTACACTGGCAGAGTCTCTTGGGATTGAATTTATGGGTATGGACCAATACTTCATTCCGATTTCCAGATTGAACTGTATAGATTTCATTCCATTTGACACACCTCCATAGCCTCTTTCTTACGGACTCTAAAGCAAATGAGCAAATTGATTAACAAATAAATCTGTCAGTCAGCCATTGCTCTCTACGTAGTCCCTCTTTTCATGAGTCGGCATGAGAATCATTATTTGCAGCCCTTATCTTTTCAGAAAAGAAAAACTTGTAGAAGTTGGTAATGGTTCGCCGTTTTACCGCTTTAAAACCAGCTGTAAATTTTGCACAGCATTAGAAACGCCACCAGAGATGTGGTTTGATGTCCTGATCTTTATGTAATCGCATTTAAAGCGATAGTTCACAGAGAAATGATCATTCTGTCATCGTTTACTCATCCTCATGTTGTTCTGAACAAGTATAAGTTTTTTTATTTTGTATAACACAAATGGTAAGCACGAATCATTTATCAAAATATCTTAGCTTGTGTTTACAAAATAAAGAAACAGCATGAGTAAATGATGATTTTTAGGTGAACTGTCCCTTTAACTGTTTACGCAGGTTGTTTGTAGGACTCCTGACAAACACATATTTTCTTGAGTTTGTTACAAAAATATAAAGAGATGGAGAAATGATTCAGGTTTTGTTGTGAGCATAAGTATGTACACAGGTTTTCTTTTAATGTGGCCTATCTCTAAATGTATTTATTTTGCGGGGGAGGTTCGTGGAAACCTCCGTCAGTTTTACGCAACAACACTGTTATTTATTTACGCTAAACATAACAAGTAGCTTAAGTGAATTTATGTACACTGAAGAACTGTTAACATTGTATCAAATTATGTTACACCTGTTAAGCCTTGGCTTACGTAGTGTCAACATCATGCACGCACTTAAACTCTTTGTGCCGCCCGTTCTTGTTTTCCCATAAAACCTATGTATAACATATTGTTTCAATTGCATTACGTTTATGTCTCTGGCAGAGACTTTTATTTAAATCAAATAAATTTCCCAGAGAAACTATTTTTGATTAATGCTGGTTTAAAGAATTTTTAGGTATTTTTACTGGAAAACAAGACGGTGAAATGTAAGGCGGGGATTGAGCATCTGTATTTTTTATAGCCCTACATAAATCTGACCATGCCAGCTAGTGCTTAAATTAGAATGACGTAATGTTTTAACGTTTCGATTTCGATTGACAGCTCAAAGTATTTCAATGCAACATGGATGAGTGCTGCAGATAAGACCTCTCATGCCATTCTTAAACAAAACAGTTGGATTTCCTCCCCTGTCTTGTACTTTTCTCGTCTCTGTTTCCATCTGCTCTCTCTCATTTTCCTGAGCTTTTCCTGTTGTCTTTGCTCAATTATTTTCGGTCTTTTTTTCCCATTTATCCTTGCACGCTAGTTTGCCGTTCCTCTTCTGCACCAATGGCAATTCTGCAGCTGTATTTTATAACTGTTCAAAATTTGGACCAAGTTTCCCTTTTGTTTTCTGTTTTTGATTCTTACAAATCTGAATCTTAGTGCCCTAGCATGCCAAACTGCATTAGAAGCATAATTAGGTTGTTTACATGACCTCTCCCAGTCGTCTGTTCTTTGCTTATAAAAACAGCCCCTGTTTTCCCTTGAAAATGATCCGTTTTACGGTACATGTAAACTAAGAACCCTAGCTTCTTGAGAGTCCAGCTTATACTTACCATTGCTTACCATTACTTACCATTCTCGGACGATTGCACTTTAATTCAAAGCAAACGACAGCTGGATTATTTCTTTATTGATTATGAAATATTCCCCCTAATAAACCCTTAGCCCTCCACAGTTCTGTTCCTTTTGAAAAGTCTGTGAGACGAATCCAAGACCCATTTCCAAGGGAAAGACAAAAGGCTGGACATTGTTTGTGGTTTGATATCTGAAAAATGTCCCAGCATTTGGCATGTTTTAAAGCTTGCTAAACATCCATGCTTTGATTGATTATGGATACATGAATAAACTAGATTTGACAAGGCCCTCTTGATAGTACTTGTGCCTCCATGTGATCGGCTCTTTAACAAATCTAAATTGCTATTAAAGATATGACTCAATATTTTATCTTGAGAATGTTTTGACGTTTTCCAGTAATATATTTAAACTCCCTATAAACAAGATGATTTTTTTATTTGTCAGAGATAAAGTTGAGATATCATCAGACTTTTCTGGGGAGTCAAATTTTTGTTTTTATTAGCATGTACGCCTGCCTAATGATTAGTCGTGACTAATCGTTTGCAGAATAAAAGTTTTTGTTTACATAATATATGTGGGTGTACTATGCATAATAACTATGTATGTATATTATATATATATATATATATATATATATATAATTATTTTTTTTAATTTATTTACTTATTTACTTATTTACTTATTTATTTATAATAATATAAAAATACATTTTATATATATAAATAAAAATGTATATACATTTCTTAAATATATACATGCATGTGTTTGTACACATAATTATTATACACAGTACACCCACATATAATATGTAAACAAAAACTTTTATTCTGCAAACGAATAATCACGACTAATTGGCAGCCCTACGTCACATTTTTATGCATGAATCCAACAACATTTAGTGAGATTTATGCTTACAAACTATTTAACGATTAAGATAATTTCTTAAACTAAACTTGCACATTACACAAATGCAATTTTGCTTTCCAAGTGAACTTATCTTGTTTTAAGGAGGTGTTTTTTTCTGGAAGTCAAAAATACAGATACAAATTGTCAGTGGTATATTGAAACTCTTGGGATTGGACTTAAGCATGTAAATTGAGCTGAATTACAATGCCCTCCAGTGGAGGAAGTCATCCATGGAATCACAGACTCCTTTCATCAGGGCCTATTGGGAGATCACTAAGCTACACATCCATGATTATGATACAAATTGTACCTCGTGCAAGCAATTTCCACTGCTGAGTTGATCCTGAACTCAGTTTCCATCTCATGATTTAATTCTTACACCCATACGTATCCCTCAGATCCGCTGTGGGTTCTGAGTTACGCCTGATACAAAAACACGTTCCTCAGGGTCGTAGATAATCTCTCTGTAGATCTCAGATTTGACCGCTAGACACAGAGGAGGACCGCAGCAGTGGGAACTGTTTACGGGAAGGTTTTAGTACCAGTTTTAGATGGAAGAGATACTGATGGTTCTTCTGTGGTTGTGTTGCGTGTGTGGGACTCTGTAGAGGCAGAGGAGCTCTATCAGAAGAGAGTCCTGACAATCACCGGCATATGTGTGGCTCTTTTGGTGGTGGGCATTGTCTGTGTGGTGGCCTACTGCAAAACCAAGTGAGTAAAAAGCAATGCATATTATCATTTCAATTCTTTATTCTATAGTTTTGAAAATAACCCAGCATTTTTCAGAGTGTATTAACTTTTAAAAGCGTTCTTTTCATATCTAATGCTTAACCCAAATCATTATTGTTGTATTGTATTCAGAATTAAATATGGAAATAGCAAATGTTTTAATTCTGATAAAGGTTGCTCTTTCGAAGCTCAGGAGACATACGATAATAAAAGATCTTAGTTATGTTCCATACAAATAGTTTCAAGTTTTATTTGTGACATACACAATCATACACGGTACAACTTGTTGTAAAGCGCTCGACTCTCTTCACAGAATGCATTTAGGATATATATATTTCAAAAAGAAATATATTAAGTAAAAGAGGAAAAGGAAATAGGATAAGAAAGGTGGTAGCACAAACAGTCCGATTCATAATATATTTCTTATACACTCTTAGAAAAAAACATGCAGTACAAGAAGGTACAAAAGTTGTCACTGGGGCGGTACCTTTTTAAAAAGTACACTTTTGTACTTTAATGGTGCATATTGGTACCTCGAAGGTACATATCTGTACCAAAATGGTAAAAATGTTGTCTGGTTACCTTAGAATTTTAAGTTCCCTCATGCGCTTTGTCAGAGAGCTGACACTATGGGGAACACCTACAGCGTGACGCCGTCAGTATGTATATCAAATTCGACCAAAGGGGGAAGCCAGAGAGCATAAATAAGGCGGAAATGAACGGCCACTTATCTGGCATATGCTGAAGCAGGTGTACAGGTACGCTGGAAGTATTGCAAGGGAGTGGCAGCGTCTCGTTCCCTTCTCAGGGAACAAGGGTTAAATATGTAACCTGAGACGTTATTTCAACTTAAAATATTTGTTAATTTAAAAAAAATGTTGTGTC
Source organism: Misgurnus anguillicaudatus (assembly GCF_027580225.2). Lineage (NCBI taxonomy): Eukaryota > Metazoa > Chordata > Actinopteri > Cypriniformes > Cobitidae > Misgurnus > Misgurnus anguillicaudatus. Next base: position 16,610,426 of record NC_073345.2, read on the forward strand.
AACTTTTGAAGTTGAATGAATTTTTAAGGCAACTAGGAAACTCGCTTTTAAAAGTTGAACCAACTTTTTTTACAGTGTACATAATAGGATCTTTTTTAAAGGTACCATCCCAGTGACAACGTTTCTGTACATCAAACAAATGACAAATATACTGAGCCCCTAAGGTGACATTGGAGTCAAAAAATATAAAGTTTAGTTTCATGTGTTCACGTGAAACTTTCATGTGCTCACGCAAAACCTTCATGTGTGGCGATTTTTTTTAAAGTTTAGTTTTGCGTGCTCACGTGAAACTTTCGCCCGCGCACGTTTAACTATCGCACACGCACGTGAAACTATCACGCGAGCATGCGAAGCTATCATGCGAGCATGCGAAAGTTTCAGGTGCGCATGTAAAACTATCGAGTTTAGTTTCATGTGCGCACGTCAAACTTTCGCTCGGGCACGTATACCTATTGCACACTCACGTGAAACTATCATGCGAGCACGTGAAACTATCATGCGAGCACGCGAAAGTTTCACGCGAGCGCGTGAAAGTTTCACATAAGCACGCGAAAGTTTCACGTGCGCATGTGAAACCATCAAGTTTAGTTTCACATGCGCACGCGAAACTTTCACCTGCGCACGTATAACTAACGCACACGCACGTGAAACTTTCGCCTGTGCACGTATAACTATCACGCGAGCACGCGAAACTATCACGCGAGCATGCGAAAGTTTCATGTGCGCACGCGAAACTATCCAGTTTAGTTTCATGTGTGCATGTGAAACTTTTGCCCTCGCCCGTATAACTAATGCACACGCACGAGTTATCCCGTATAACTAATGCATAACTATCACGCGAGCACGCGAAACTATCACGTGTGCATGCAAAACTAAACTTTGTTTAATTTTTGCTCCATATCCCCTTAGGGCTCCGTACAAATACACCTACAAATTGGTGCGAATTTCTACAGTAGAACTGCAAACTGTACATGATTTGTGAAATAAAAAATTATTTGCCGCACTTTTAAATTCAGTAGCAGCACAGATTGTATGGTTCACAGTATTAAAAATGTTGAATGTGAGTCTGGGCCGTTGTCTGAGAAAGTGACACTGCCTCACTGTAGCCTCCCTCCCAGGAAACAGAGGAAGAAGATGCACAATCACATGAGGCAGAACATGTATGTGGATCACCCCAACCGAAACCTGGCCAATGGACCCAACCACCCAGGCCCTGGTCCTGAGGAGATACCCATGGTAGATGTACGTTACTCTTCTCACCTTCTTTTATATTCAGTTGAAAGAGCAGTGTGCAAAGATTGTGGGGTTAACTCTTAGCTAACACAAATACGTGACCCTGTCTATGTAATCCAGGCTAAAGTCTTATGATCTAATAATGAGATTAGGAGCATCAAAGTTGGGTAAAGATATCAAGGTTATATTTTCTTTACATTATGTAGGATGATTTTTGAACAATAAATGACGTTAGCTGGGTTTTCACAGACTGGGTGACATATTGATAAGGAAATCTATATATAGAATGCACTGTAAGTCGCTTTGGATAAAAATGTACCAAATGCCAAAATGTCATCTAAGTGTATTCATTCGTAATTGCAGTATATTTCCAAAAACGTTCCGGCAACCGAAAGAGTAATTAGACACGGACCAGAGGCACCTTTTCCCGGCAGCCGGCAGTCTTCCAGATCTCACAACTCCTCCACCCGGGCCCATTCCTCCACTCACAGGTACTCCACTTCCCTGCCTGCTCTATCATAGCTGATCTGTGTCTGAACTCCTCGTTTTGTCTTTTACTTAAGAATCGGGGTCACGCTCCGATTGCCTCCATCCTCATGCGTCTTTTTCCATCCCATTCAGCATTCTTTCCTTTTCCATGCAACTCGACGTGGAATTCGAGTCACTCGGCCATATTTCACCCCGTTTAGAATGGAGACGCCACAGGTGTGATTGATCGAACAGAAACCCGAGGGTTATTCATCGTGATCACTCGCAGACCTCCTGCTTCATGCCTGTCACTCAAACTTTTTCTCGCGCACACACACACACACACGAGTTAAGCCAGTGGTTCAGATCATTCTTTTTCCATCACGCCCCTCCAAAAAAACGAAAAAGTCCCATGCCATAATCTCATCATCTGTTAGTGTTGTTGCCAAGTATTTTTTGCCAGATGTTGGCAATTAATTATGCCTTTAAAATATTTTACATTTATTTATTTAACAGATTTGTTCATATAAGCCAATAATATTAGCATTGAGGAGTTCTGTAAATAAAACGTACAACATGCATGTTTTCTTCTTATGTCTTGTTTTCTTGTTGTTAAATATATTAAAAACAAAAGCATTACGTTAGAAATCCAACTGTTGTATTCACTCAAATTCTGTACCTACACATTGATGTTTCAGTGGTAACGTCTAAAAAAAACCCAACACTTTGAGAACCACTGGGTTAAGAGTTGTGCCTTCTTTCTGTCCTGCTTTCTTTCCTTCTTTCTCAGACAAGAGGGGAGAACGTGGAGTCTGGAGCGAACAGACAGCGTCCTCTCCGACTGTCCTTCGGGCATGATGTCGTCCTCAGTGGGGACCAGTAAATGCAGCAGTCCTGCGTGCATGGAGGCGCGGGCCAGGCGTGCCGCACACTGTGGCTTTACTGAGCCCCACCGGCCGCCCCTGCAGTATGGCGACTCTTTCGACTCACTTGGGGACTCTCCGCATAGCGACAGGTGCGCAGGAGCGCCCCCTATCCGCAGCCATGGCGCTAAGAACCATTTTAGTGTGTGCAGTAAGACGTATCTGGGTTTTAGCGTGCGGCCTCCGTTACCCGTGGAGACTGGCAAGGGTGGCGTGAAAGATTCAATAGCAAATTTGATCAGCATCTGTATGGGATGCTTAACTGGTAAAGCATTGCATTAGCAGCACAAAAGTCATGGGTTTGATTCTGGGAACACACATACTGATAAAATGCATGCTTTATAATGCACACAGTCTGCCAAATGCATAAAAATGATTTTAAGATTCCACTGGTAACTGTTGTGTGGTGGGCGTTCTGCCTGCTCTTCGTCCATCGTCCAGGTGGACGCCGCTCGCTGGAGGTGGTTGAGGAAAATATATCTAACATAAAAATACAGTACGCAGATTGTGCAGATGTTCTGGACTGGCTGAGAGAGCGTCAAAGAGGGAGTCGGGGTCATGCAACGTTTCAGATACGATGTTTTTGTATCGAGGCAGTGAGGATCTAGCCCACGGCCAGCTGTATTTACAGTTATCTCTCGCCTGCAAAACGCCCACACCGCCATGCGAGGGCCAAAGCAGAAGGATTTATACCGTGCGGAGTTCATTAAGTCAACAACAGCCGAACAACACGTTATCTCAGGGGTGAACACGGGTCTCTCGTGTTTTGCTCTGCACTTTCTCGCTTTCCACCTTCCCTCGTTCTCTTTAACCGACTAAGCTGCTGTGTGCACTGCTATCTTCTCTTATGCTCTTCACATCTGTGACAGAAGAGACCTTGTTAATTCACGTACCCCAGTTTGGACCCAGACTTTACTGTTGGGTCAAACGTTCGTTTTGACTCCAGTGAAACAACTGCATGTTGGAAGGGAAATTGTCAGACAAGCACAGTCATCCATCTGGTTGTGTACCGGGAGGTTTGACGTGGCCCTCATTTGTTTCTTTAGCATTTACTACTACTCTCATTTGCTATTGAACTTTCAGCTGCCGCGTCTTAACGTACACACTATCATTATTCAAGTGTCATTGCACGGTGGGTTTCGGTTATTCAAACTGTTAGACAGGAACACTTTACTTTTAGGCCAAGTCCACAGTGTTCACAGTGATTTTTCTGCAGGCTTTATATTGCAAAAAAAAATATCTAAAAATTCTTGACTCAAGATGCATTTTTTATCAGCAAAATAACTCAATAAAATAAGTAAATATTTAAGTGAATTTGTGCATAAAACAAATCTGCCAATGGGGTAAAGGAAGAAAACTTTTTTCTTAAACACTTAATTAAAAAAATAGATTTTTTGCTTGTTTAATTTAATTTTCATTTAACGTAATTTGATTTTTTTTGTTTAAAATTAGACTTATTTTCTCATTTTGCTTATCAAGAAAATGCCTCTTAATAAAATAATTTTTAGATATTTGTACTAAAAGCAAGACAAAAATACTAAGTAAGAAAATCATTTTTTGCAGTGTAGGACTGTGAGAAAGATGCATATTTAAAAAAAATAATATTTTTGCATTATGGTGCAACAATACTGTACATATGGGACCACAGAACAGATCTAAATAACATACATTACAGTTTAAAGGAATAGTTCACGCAAATATGAAGTTTTCTCGTTATTTACACACCATCATGCTATCCCAGATATATATGACGTTTTTTCTTCAGTGGAGCACACACAACTAGTTTATATAAAAGCTGCGGTAACTTTAAATGTGTCGGCATGTCGATAACATTGAATCTCATTGGATCTTGCGTGTCTCATGATGCAACATGCAAATGACAACTAAACACGTGAGAACCAATGACATTATTGGACATTATTGAAGTGCTGCCATATTTGAACTTACCGTACAAATCTCTAGCTGTGTCCCAATTCAAGGGTTAAAAGGCGAGCACTTGGTCTTGGATTGCCTAGGCTGTCAAGAATCCATTCATTCTACTTTTAACAGCACAGAGAAATAAGGATGCATTTTGGGGTTTCATTTTAAGCATCCTTCGAATTGGGACGGCCTTACTAGCCTTAAGTCGCGCTGCTGTGATGCAAACGGTCTTAGAATACGTCATTAGAAGGTCGCAGCCTTCGAATTGGGACACAGCTTCTATGTTTCCATGGTTTGCAATGTATCAACCTAAAAAAAGTTCATAATATTAATAATTTCCTCTCACAGCACGTTGTTTCGCTTCAGTAGACATACTGTATATTAATCTACTGGAGTCATGTGGATAACTTGATGGATGATGGATGTTCTTTCATATATGAAGAAATGTGGAGCTCAGATGAAAAAGCCAGTGAAAGAGACCTCTGTCAAAAATGGCAATGATTTCAACCGAATGTTCGTGGCACATATTATATGTTCATCAAATACCTACACTTCAAACCGATTAATTGCAGCCACATGCCATTCAGAAATACCGCTTTGTTGGCTAAACGGCACAGATTTTCAGCAAAGTCCTCTAAAGGGGGTCGCACACTGGCCGCGCAGCTCAGCGTCGCGCCGCGTTGAGTCGCGTCTAGGACAACTCGGAGGTATCGTAAACTGGGAGTGCACATTAAATAGCGTGATCTTCGTCAGATAGCGTCTACTTCAAAATGCAAAATATACATTCGCAGCCAATGTTAATCTTTAATGATTTGGGACAAATATGATGTTATTTAATGTTAAACTATGTGAGTGGCGCGACAGGGATTTGAGCAACTTCCTGAGTCGTAGCTGGGTGGTGCGGACAGGTGTCACCTGTTGGCGCCAGTGTGCGTATACTCATAGAAAGCAATGTGTTCGATTTTTTTAGAACGACGCGGCGCTGAGCTGCGCGTCCTGTGTGCGATCCCCTTAAGACTATGTTTGTATTGTCAGTTTAAATCCGATTTTTGTGCATATCCAATTTTAATAAACGAATGTCCACACTTTGTATCACAACTGTTCAGGTTGGTGTGTCCTGTGGCCCGTTTTCGTTTTCTGAAATAGCTGCGCTGGTTTCTATAGCAATGACGTTTTTGCCCTTAACACATGCTAAAAATGATCGGATTTCAATCGAATATGTTGATTGGATGAATGACGGCGCACAAAAAACAGTGGATTTCATTAAATCTCCCTTGTGAGTACTTGGACCTGAATACAACCCGAATGTGGCAGTGAGATGAATCACAGCACCCCCTAATGTGTGGTTCGTTTTTTTTACACTTTGACTTTCATCATTTGTAGGGTTTTTAGTTGCATCTTTAGTGACTGTGCAACTGTTTACTGTGTCTTGTCCAAAAAGTGGATTTTTTTAGAAGTTGAAGTTTTTCCCAAAAAAGCATGCATGCACTTAGATGGTTTTGTAGCGAAAGACAGTCACATTTGTTTTATTTGTGAAAATAAGGCATTTCTACAGCCCCTAAGGTTACATTGGAGTAAAAAAAATCTAAAGTTTAGTTTCATGTGCTTACGTGAAACTTTCGCGTGCTCACATGAAACTTTCGCGTGCTCACGTGAAACTTTCGCGTGCTCCCTTGAAACTTTCATGTGCTCATGCGAAACCTTCATGTGCAGAATTTTTTTTATGAAAGTTTAGTTTTGCATGCGCACGCGAAAGTTTCACGTGCGCACTCGAAATGAGACTTTTTTTTTTGCTCCATGTCCCCTTAGGGGCTCCGTACATTTCAGTTACTGACTAATAACTTTTTTTATTGCCGTTAAAGTGAAATAACTGAACATAAGAGCCCGATCAAATATGCTCATTTACAAGAAAACGTGTCAGACGTACTTAGAGGGTTTTGCATCTGAACTCCTTAAATATTAAATTATTTAATATTAAATTATTTGTTGTGTTCAGCTGAAGAGGAGAAGTCACATACATCTGGAATGGCATAGGGGTAAGTAATGAGAGAATTTTCAGATTTTGGGTAAACTTTTCCATTTACACCTGCAAACAATGATGTTCTTAGTATTTTTGTCTTCTTTTCAGTAGAAATATCTAAAAATTCTTAATTAAGATGCTTTTTCTTGATGAGCAAATTTACCTAAGAAAATAAGTCAAGTTTATAGACAAAAAATATACAATTTAAGTACATTTAAACTTAAAACAAGCAAAAATATCTTCCAATGGGGTGAGAAAAAATATATAAAAATAAGTTTTCTTTTTTCTAAAATACTTAATTTAAGCTATTTTTCTCACCCCATTAACAATAATTTAGCTTGTTTAAGTTTAAATTTACTTAAAATAGTTTTTGTCTAAAAACTAGACTTATTTTCTTAGGTTATTTTGCTCATAAAAAATACATCTTGATTTTTTTAGTAATTTCTACTGAAAACAAGACAAAAATACTAAGTAAGAAAGTCATTTTTTTGCAGTGCAGTGCATTTTCACTGTTAATATTTTGCTGTAAAGCTGCTTTGAAACAATGTAACATTGTAAAAAAAAAGAGCTACATAAACACATTTGAATTTTTTTTTGTTGATTACTAAGCAAATAGTTTTCCAAATCAAACACATCAATGGATGTTATCATAGAAACAGACATTTTTAATAGACTGGGCGTTTTTGGTTGCGGTTCCCTGTACTTTTAGCAGTACCTAAAAAATTTGACTCATGTTCTTTTGTTCCACACAACCTTCTTCTGTCCTGCTCTCTCTCTCTCTCTCTCTCTCTCTCTCTCTCTCTCTGTCTCACCACAGGTATGTGTCCGCCCTGACCACACCTGCTCACCTGTCTCCAGTGGACTTCCATTACTCACTGCCCCCGCAGGTGCCTACCTTCCAGATCACGTCTCCCAACGCCAGCCACGCCATGTCTCTGCCACCCGCCGCTCACGCTCCTTACCCGCCAGAGGAGGACCAGCCGCTGCTGCGCCGCTACCAGGTGCCGCTGCACGAGGCCCGAGGCCACGAGCCCTACCGGCAAAAGCAGCGCGGCAGCTACCTGCAAGACAGCACGGGCAGCCTGCCCTCCAGCCCCTACCGGCTGGCACAGGAGGATGAGTACGAAAGCACCCAGGAGTACCTCTCCTCAATGGAGCAACCAAAGAGAAGCAGTCGGCGCTGGCGCAGGTCCAGACTGAACGGGCACGTGGCGCCGCGTGACTACCAGCCGGCCCGGGACCTGGGCTCACGCAGCTGCCTGTCAGACAGTGACTCAGAGGGGGAGGAAGGAGAGAACACGCCCTTCCTCAGTATGCAGAACATGAACGCCGCCGAGCCCTCCGCCATCTACAGGCCCGTACCCGACACACGGACTTCTCACGCCCAGAGCGGGCGGCATGGGCCTCGTGCCAGCACACAGACCAGACTGACACACTCGCGCTCCAAACTGGACAGTGCACCCCACTAGAGAGACCGCCACCTATCCACAAAGTCAATCTACTATAGACATGCACCTATAAGAAATATTTTTATTTTATATAACTGACAGATATTCTAAACAAATGAAATATTTATTTTCATTTTAGCAAAAGTTGTCTACTAGTTAACAGCAAAGACTTTTTTTATAGGGAAAACTCTATTTATATGTACATTTTGATTTACAGCATAAAAAAGATGTGCCAATTTTTTCACAACTTAAAAAATAGAGTAATATTGTGGTGCCTTTTGCTGTATGCTGATTCCAGAGGGCCAGTGGAGTTTTTTGTAGCCTTTCTTATACGGACGCCTCATTTTTATACTCGTTTACTCTTTTCGTTGTCTCTTTTTGGCCTTTTCCCTTAATTTTCCAGGATGTGTTCTTTTGGGAGCTGACCCCCATCTGAACTGTGACATTGCCCTCCTTTGCCCCTACCATACCCCACCGTCATGCAATATAAACCACTCTGACATAAGGTGTATGTTTACATGAATTTGATCCACGAAGATGTTTCATGGTCATGTTGCTTTGCCAACAGGAAATCAATGACAAATGCAATCGAGGGTCCATCTGTGTCGAAAGTGGGGTGAAACTAATTTGCGTGTGTGAGTGTGAGCGAAGCGTCAAAGCGCTTCATTTGACCAAACGTGCACTGCAGAAATTATTTTATTCTCATCAGGTTATTTTTGTCTTGTTTTTGAGTTAATGCAACCTTAAAACAATATAAATGTACTTTAGAGGCAAAAATTGTGTATTTTAATTCGAATTTTGTCGTTGGCAAATAGATTGTTCTTGTTTAAATGCAAACTAACATTGTTAGTCAAGCCTTCTTATCTTTACCCTCTCAAGTACATTAATGATGTTTTAAAAAAAAAAACAAGACAGAAATACTGATCTTTGCAATGTGTGTAGCTCCTCTATGCAGAGCGAGCAAGAGGCCGAGGACTGACTGTGGTTCTGTTATATATATATACAGTATATATGCTGCTGTTGTTTCGATTTGCGCATGTGGGCACCTGATGTTTTTACAGCTGCCCTGCCTTGATTTGCATTGCATCCCTACAGGGTAAGGTCTGTCACACGGGAGCCTTCTCTTTCCAAAGGGGGTCGTGGGTAAATGTGAGGGGCCGTGGGCCAGGCCAGCAGCTGGTTGAGTTGAACTTGCCTGTCAGTACTAATAGCTTTTGACAGATAACAAAGAAATAAAGAACATATAGTCTCTCCCACCAACCTTCCCTCATTATCAACACATCCATCCGGTTAGTTCGGCCAGCAGAGAGAGATAGACATAATGGAGGCAGAGAGAAAGAGAGAGAGAGAGAGAGAGAGAGAGAGAGAAGAAGGGATAGAAAGTCTCACAGCGTCTCAGGACTTCACTCCACTGCACATCTTCCTCTAGCACAGGACTAGGAAGAGCCTGACATCAAGTTAACGGGTGTGCCCGTTCACCCTTTGGTCCTGGTACTCCAGGATGGGGAAAGTAAGAGGCTGTTCACACAGGATGCGTTCTGCGCTTTTATTCAAAAACTGGTATATTCATTTTATTTGCATTTGCTAAATTGTCAGCAAAAACCAAATTGCATAGGATACATGATGCTGTGAAGTGCACGAAAGTTCATTTACAGCATTTAATGCTTTTGCAAACAGTTTTGTGTACAATAGGAGCTTTTGCCACCACTGAAGCATTTTGAATGTTTATCACTGCATTTCCATTACCTTTAAATTGCGCAAATTGAAAATGTCCCCCAATGAAAACGCGTCAATATCATAAAAAAAGTTTTTACGCTTGCATAAGGTGGATTTTTAGGCAAAATATTTGCTAAATTGCAAAAAAATTCTGTAGAAATTACAGTTACTTGCAGCTGGTTGCCGGTAACTTACCATACATTTGGATGTGTGTTATTTACTGGCAACATTTTGTTCAAGGTTGGATGAAGGTGAGACATTTGCAGGTCTTTGTCTTTACAGAGTAAAACTAAAATAGCAGCATCGAGTAAAGCATTCTGGGAAACAAAATCTGAAGCAAAAAAACAGAAAATGGTTGATGATGATTTCTGTTTCCCAGAATGCTTTGCATGAGGCTGTTATTGTATGGTTTTATTCTGTAAAGATTAAGACTTGTTGATGTTTCATATTTATTTAACTTTGAACAAACTCTTGCCAGTAAATAACATAAATTTAAATCCACGGTAAGTTACCGCAACAAGCAAAAAACCTCCCAGAAACACCTCATATGTGGTTGCTTCCAAGTATAAGATGCTTTTCTTGCTATTAATGCTTGGAAAACATGCCCACGTCTCCATTGTATAAAAATAATGGCTAGTGTGGAGGCTGCGATATACGGAAACCTAACAACATCCATCGTCATGATTTTCAGAAGGATTTATCGCGAGAAGAAACATTTACAATTTAGTCGCATAACATCTGTAAATGTAAACTCATTTTGCGATAGTTTTAAATCGAAAATATCACAACAGTTTTGTGCAAATCTGTAATGGAAACCATGCTACTCTTGGTTTTGCCAGGATTGTATGACATCATACATCTGCATTTAAATAATGGAGTGTTTAAGTGCATTGTAAAAAATGTCTGTAGAAATTACAGTATTACTGGGTATTACTCGCAACTAGCTTCCAGTAACTTACTGTAGATTTTACATTTATGTTATTTACTGGCAACAGTTTGTTCAAAGTTAAAAGAACATGAAACATTTTCAGTCTTTATCTTCTACAGTAAGTTACTGGCAACCAGCTGCATAATTACAGCAAATTTTTTACAGTGTGGGAAATATGACTTTAAGTGGAGTTTTATTCCACTTTTCCAAATATGAAGTTGAAAAGTCATTAGGTTGAATGGAATACAGTTTAAGTTTGCATACAACAAATTTTGAAGAAATTACAGAAAGAAAAAAGTTTGCGATGCAGCTTGCACCAAACAGATGAATTTGGGTGTATTTATGTATTGACAAGCAAACTGAGTTTTTTATTCATGCATGTGAGCAAAAGCACCTAAACGTACAGATTCACTTATCTTTGTCTTGTGTGAACGGCCTCTTAAAACTGAATTCTTGTGCAGAACATACACACTTACACAACATAAACACAGTCTGTGCAACACAACACCACAAATAGCTGTGAAAATGAATAGGGGTCATTAAAATGCCAAAATATGCAAACTTTATATTCTTCTTACGTTATACTGAATTTCATTATTTTGAAATGAGAACAGCATGTAATGTGAAAACTGTGTTAGGTCCATTTATTTCATAAGATCCATATATTTCATAATTATGTTCACATTCACAGCCAATGAGGCACCAAATAGTCCAGGCCGTTGTTATTATTATGGTTATTATTAATGTATGCTCATTAAAGTCATATCATGTTTTCATATGCAACTGTAGTACAAAGCCATGCCTCCATCTTCATTTTAAAGCACTCACTGGGTCTAAACCAAACCAAACGGCTGCATTGACTTTGCTCTGTTTAGAAGTAGACGCTTTTGCGTACAGAAGCAGTATGAGATGAAGTGTGTCATTATAAGCTGTCTTTAAGCATCCATAGTTCTCAACAGTTTGCCGCCTTATTAGAAAGATGGAAAGAATATTCGGGTTAAAAGAGGTGAAGTCCATTGGGGTAAGGCACTACACCAAATATTGGAGATATGTGGGAATTCATGTACTTCCATCAAAAGTTGTGATTATTTTGGTGAAAAATCAATAATGTGTTAGACACTAGAAAGTGGTTAATGCTGTGTTATTGACAGCAGAATGAAATATTGTTTTATTTTTTACATGTTTGAAGTTTGAAAAGAATTACTCCCAATACCTATCGAAACGCACACTTATTTTCCGATTTTGGGTCTTGTTTGTATGTTTGACAAATGCCAAAAAGACAGTGCTAGTTAGTTTAAATGTGATATCACTACCCCAGCCTATGGACAGTTACGTCCTACCCCCCAATTACTTCTACCCCTCTACTTTTGTTTTTCCCTCGCTTGAAACGTCTGAACACCTCACCTCTGCATGTCCTTGTGGTCAAGGTTAGATGAGTGCATGGTACAAGCAGCAGATGACTTTATTCCTCAAGTCAGTGAAAGTGTATTTTTTTAACATTCAGCAATAAAAAAAAGGAATCCCCCCATGTCCATTCTTGAAAAATGCTAGAGGATTAAAAAAATAAGAGAGACACGCGCGACTGTCATAGATTGTAAAAAATAAAATGAAACACCTGTTCATATGAGAAAATAAATCTTTCTTGGTATCATTTGGACACATGTGCCCATATCTGACCTGTTGTCTGTCTTGTCTGTGCAGTTGAGATGTCAGATTTAACAGCTGTCTCTTTCCATTAAGAGACATTTAAAGATGAAACTGCTTCACCATGCCAAAGGATTTGCCATTTCCACTGACACAAAGAATGTTGGAAAGAGATTCATTCTGTGTAAGCGTATCCCATGCAGACCATACTGACCTCTACATACAAAGAAAGTCGCATCGAGTTAACATTGAAAATCTAGGAATTTAATTTATAAATTACACTGTAAAAAAATTCTGTACACTGTAAAAAATACTTTGCTGCCTTAAAATTTTTGTTAAATCAACTCAGATTTACAAGTCATGTCAACAGAGATGAGTTGTCACAACTTATAAAAAATAGTTGAGAAAAGTCAACTTAATTTTATAAGTTATAACAACTCATCTCTAGTCAAGATAAATAATAGTAAGTTGAAATGACTTGTAAATCCGAATTGATTCAACAAAAAGTATTTTTTACAGTGTAGTTATGCAGCCGTTTGCCATTAACTTACTGCAGATTTAACTTGATGTTATTTACTGGCAACAGTTTGTTCAAAGGTAAATGAACATTAAACTAAGTCTTTACCTTTACAGAATAAAACTATAAAATAACAGCATCATGCAAAACATTCTGGGAACCAAAATCGGAAGGAAAAAAACTGAAAAAGGTTGATGAGGATTTTTGCTTCCCAGAATGCTTTGCATGTTTTATTCTGTGAAATAAGCAAAATGATCTCATGGAAAGTCGTGTTATATTCACAAAAAATTTGATTAATTTGTTTGTGTCCATGGCACGAAATTTAGCTTTTTTCATGTCTTGAGAATGAATGTCTTTTTCACATCAATTTCTATAAATAGTTTTTCATGTCATTTTATGTATTGTTTTCTCTTTTTTTCCTATTTTTAAATCATTGTCGCTTGGGGTTGGGTTTAGATTTGGGGTTTGTGTTAGGATGTACTTGTATGTATTGGTTTCTACATGTTTTTCTTCCATTTTTAAAACTATTCTGGCCTGGATTTGGGGTTAGAGGTGGGGTTTGGGTTAGGATGTCTAAAAATGTAACAGAAAGTGATTCTAACTCCAAGCGACAACGGTAAGAAAATAGGGGGAAAAAAACTACATAAAATGAAACGAAAAAGAAAGTTGTACAATGGACAGGAAAAACTATTTATAGAAATACACAAAAAAAAGACATTTGTGCTCAAGGCACGAAAAAAAGTTGGACACGAATTAATTAAATTTTGTGTAATTTTGTGTAACTTTAACATGACTTTCCGTGAGATCAGTATGGAAAAAAGCCATAAACTATATAAACTTACTGTTGCCAGTAAATAAAATAAATAATTTAAATAAAATTAAATCTACAGTAAGTTACTGGCAAACAGCCTAATACTGTCATTTCTACAAACAATAACAGTGTAAATTTGAGATTTTTTTTAAAGATATGCCATAAAATTAATATAGAAAAATTTAGACTTCTGAAGGTTTCTGATTTAAAAAAATTGACAAATGGTCCCCTGCTGTCACTGGGGTGGTACCCCTTCAAAACTTACACCTTTGTACCTAGAGTTCATATAAGTACCTCAGAGGTACAAACTGATACCAAATGTGTACATATCTGTACCTAAATTGTGCATTTTAGCACCTTAAATTTTAGGCACATTTTAGGATGTTCTTTGAAAATCCCCAGCATGGATAACACTAAATTAAAAAAGCTTAATAGTTTGCTGAAAGTTGTGAAAGTTCAGTCAACTTTAAAAAAAATGTAATTGGTAATGCCTAAAAACATTTTTAGCAGTTTTTCTCACTTTAAGTACAAAATACTAAAGTTGATAAAGCTTAAATGTTTTAGGTGTTACCAATTAAAGTGGGTTTTTTGTTTGTTTTTTACCTTACATTTTTAACTTAAAGGGATAGTTCACCCAAAAATGAAAATTCTGTCATCATTCACTCATTCTCATGTTGTTACAAACCCGCATAAATTTTTTTGTTCTGGTGAACACAAAGGAAGATATTTTGAGAAATGTTTGTAACCAAACCGTTTGTGGACCCCATTTACTCCCATAGTCTTATTTTTTCCTACTAAAGAGGTGAATGGGGTCAATGAAGGGTTTGGTTACAAACATTTCTCAAAATATCTTCCTTTGTGTTCATCAATACAAATACATTTATGCGGGTTTGTAACAACATGAGAGTAAGTGAATGCTGACAGAATTTTCATTTTTGGGTGAACTATCCCTTTAAAAAACTTTACTTTTTTAAGTATTGCCAATTGAATTATTTTTTTAATAGATCCAACTTTTACTTTTTACAGTGTACTTTTTAATAGTCCAAATTGTACAGTATCATTCTTTGAAACACCCCCTGGCATATAAAAGCAAATGCAATTATGCAATCAGGGCTTTTGTATAACACAAAAGCAAGGTTATTAAAAGCTTTTGTTTAACATAGAGAAGGTACAGGCCACCATGTTCATATTAGGCCGGATTATGCAGCCTGTATAATTGTAGGTCACTTGTAGGCTAAACAGGGATTATTCGAACCTTCATGTGTGACATTGCAGACAAGACAGAAAGCAGAGACCGAGGAACGAGATCAGAGTGTGGTTAAGCGTTTGCGTTTCCTTTACAACAGCTCTTACAATATCTCCAGCTGCACACATCTGAGCTCAGTTCTTTGTGTCCAGTAAAACATTTCCAAGATATTCATCTGGGGCCCATCATCGCCAACACTTCGCTTTCACCTCGATGACCCTGATCAGGCTTCAGTTTTATGTGTTTCTGTGCTCTCCGGTCAATCACGCTCAAATGTGAAACATATGCCTCACTATACTGTTGCAGAGATGCCAAGTAAACTTGAACAAACCAGTTTGTGGTAACTTAATTGTCGGTGGACTCCAGCTTACCTGTTTTAGGTTTCACGCTTATAAACTTGTAATGTAATTACTTGCCTGATTCTACACGGCAAATAGTAAAGTGGCTGTTATCTCTATAACCGTCACATAATAAAAAACTGAGGCTGAAGGTCCCTGACCTGAGTGTGTAGTATTGTGTGTGTTAGACCTACTACACATACAAAAAGTAATTTTCAGACATTAACCTTTATTTTTAAGAGTGTAGGTGAACCGTTTTCTGAATTCTGATAATTTGTAGTTAACAATCAAAAAACCACTGACTTGATCTTTGTTTATGAATCCATTATGTGTGTTATGAGAAAAAATATATAGAAATTTTGTATAAGAAACAAATTTTATATAGGAAATTTGTATAGGAATTTTGTGTGAATCTCTGCAATAATTCAGCTTGATAAATCAGCTAAATGTTTTTTGTTCAGCATTTACAGTATGGTGAACTATCGTCCAATACATTTTAGGGAAATTCTGGGCAGGTGAATGTTAAAATAATAGATGGTGTCTTTTGAAATATAACAAGAAATATAACATCTCTGTTTCTGAAACCAAAATCAGCAGTCAAATTTGATTAAAATCTGTCTTCCATCACAGAAAATGTAAAAAATCTGCTTACGGTATACTTCATTGAGGGCTTTTCTCACTACCTATACAGACAGGGGATAATTCAAACTGACTATTCTTGGCGTGAATTTAATGAGTTATTTCAGGAAAAAATATGACTCATAAAGATAAACTGACCATCTCAGACTTTTATTTAATACAGAGATTATTTGTAAGCCTTCAAATGATGTCTAATCACTTACAGTATAGCAGTGAAGAAACAGCAACACGTTCTCCTCTCTGGTGAGCTCTTATTTTAAGATGAACGTGTGGAAGGAATGTGGGAATATTGGGAATATGACTCTCCAGGTGAAAACCTGATATGCTCATGAACTATGAGGCATCTCTCGTACACACACACACACACACACACACACTCGGCACATCTTAGATCATGAGCTCATCTCAGACTATCCTGTTTATGCTCCTATAGTTTCATTAGAGGCATCCATGTTGTCACGGTTACACGGCTAGCCCGAAGTTAACTTCCGGGTTTTGTTTGTTTATCAGTCTGGCTAGTGGCTAAACTGACCTCTGGAAGAAATATCTAAAAATATTTTGGTGTCCTAAAGACAATGGGAGATGGTGAGCATGGATCACTGAGGTTTGGAATATTTGGAATATTATGTGAAAACCTGATATGAGAGGAATTTAGGTTATATAGGTATTCAAAATGTTGCTTCACCTTGAAAATGTGTAATCATTTCCCAAATTATTTAGCGTGTCTGTTCCCATCCACTAGTTGCCAAGTATCTGTTATCCAAATGATGATCTCATTAATTTAGATACGGCAACAAAACATTGTGAAATCTCAGACACATTCACGTTTGCAACTTGCTTCACGGTACAAATGGTGATCTAGAGCTGAGGAATAGGCTTAGATTTCCTAAATGACTTTATAATGGGAATGAACTGATTCAACTTTTACTCTATTAAAGGATTAGTCAATTTTCTTTAAAAAAAAATCCAGATAATTTACTCACCACCATGTCATCCAAAATATTGATGGCTGTCTTTGTTCAGTTGAGAAGAAATTATGATTTTTGAGGAAAACATTCCAGGATATTTCTAATTATAATGAACTTTAATGGACCCCAACACTTAACAGTTCTAATGCAGTTTAAAATTGCAGTTTTAAATGATCTCAAACGAGGCATAAGGGTCTTATCTAGCGAAACGATTGTTATTTTTGGCAAGAAAAGTAAAAAATATGCACTTTTAAACCACAACTTTTCATCCTCCGTCTTCTTCCGGTCCTGTGACACGCCAGTGCAACCTCATGTAATACGTTATCACGTCAAAAGGTCACGGATGACGTATCAAAACTACGCCCCAGTGTTTACAAGTGTGTTGAAAGAGGACCGTTTTGACGTTGTTGTATGTGGAATGATACTAATTAATGTCTTTGTGTCAGTTTATTGTTTAAAATGGTCAACAAATGTGCGTTTCATACATGTAACACGTGACCTTTCGACTTCATTACGCAATTACGTAAGGTCGCGCTGGCTCGTCACACAGCCGGAGGAAGAAAAGAAGTTGTTTAAAAGTGCATATTTTTTATTTTTCTTGTTAAAAATGACAATCATTTCGCTAGATAAGACCCTTATGCCTCGTTTGAGATCATTTAGAGTCCTTTGAAACTGCAATTTTAAACTGCATTAAAACTTTTAAATGTTGGGGTCCATTAAAGTGCATTAAAATGAGAAAAATCCTGGAATGTTTTCCACAAAAAACATAATTTCTTCTCGACTGAACAAAGAAAGACATCAATATTTTGGATGACATGGTGGTAAGTAAATTATCTGGATTTTTTTTTAGAAAATGGACTAATCCTTTAACAGAATAAACGTCAGGTTTTACAGGAGCTATAAATGTAATGACATCTCAACTGTCATTACGCAAGCTTGGCTTCAAGCATAAGGGCGAAATTTGCATATAGGGTTCCTGTGAATATTTTTCAGTGTGTGTTTATTTTCATAACTAATATTTCCATCCCCACAAAAATAGATGCGCTGCAATTTTTATTGTGAGTGTGTGAATTAAATTACACCCAGTAAATTTTTTTGTGATTTACTGTTTTATACATACAAATCCCAATAAATATAACTTTGATATCTTTAATAAATCAATGTGAAATCAAACATTGATGCTCTTGATCTTAAAATTAGATTATGAGACTTTGGCCTGGATTTCACAGATATAAAAACACATCTAAAGTCAAAAATATATAAAAGTCACGAATATATGAAACACTTTACCCAATCTGTAAGTCTGACAATCCTGATCTGGCATTTGCTAGTTTGCTGTCCAAACACAGATGTGTTTTCTCTGTAGCTGTTATGTGGGTGTGTTAATATTTCTGTGAGCTAGTCAAGGCTTTAAGATGAAGGCTTTCAAAACCTGACAACCTGATACAATCTATCATATAATAGAAATATGATGTGACGTGACAACGGTTAGAAAAAATGATTGGAAAATATACAAACGGCCAAACTGAAAAAATGAGGAAATACTGCAACAAAAATACCTCAGCGAAAAATACCCCATTACCAGACACGGTATATAAACAGATAACTTTGTTGTACATCAAAGACTGGCAATGTTGCAACAGGCAGAGACATGATGCCTCATAACCAGCCTGAGGTTCAGAATATCTGTGAACCGGACCTACCCACTTTGGTCGACCATAAATGTGGTGTCGAACAAGACACACCTCAATGCTCATGAACAGTTCAGGCATCTCTCATACACAGACATAAACACACACACCCTCGACACATCTGAAAGCACGGGCGTTGTCACGGTGACGCCCCAGCCCGAAGTCAACTTCCGGTATTTGTTTGTCTGGCTAGTGGTTAAACTCACCTCTGGAACAAATACCTTTTAAAAATAAAAATATTTCGGTTTCCGAAAGTCTGTAGCTAACATTGTACACATTTATACATAGTAACATTAACTCAGTGTAGTAGTTGATATGTTTTAGCTATTTAAACTACGTGTTGTTTATTTGTTTATGTATTTTACTCACTGATATACTGATACTTTACTGATAACGTCCATTGATTTAATAGAACGTTTGAGTATACCAACATGGCGGCGCGGTGGCTTCACAAGTGTGACGTCATTCGCAATCTAGTCATTTATATAGATCAGTGATTTTACTTCAAAAATAATCTACTCCTGAGGATGTCTCTGTGGAAGTCAATGATTAAAATCAGCTGTGTGTTTACCATCATTTATCAAAATATTTTCTTTTGTGTTCATCAAAAAAAAAAAAAAATTCATATAGGTTTAAAACAACATGAGGATAAGAAAATGGTGACAGAATTTTAATTTTTTGGGTGAACTATCCCTTTAATTATCTCTGCATATGTAATCACCTTAAAGGATTAGTCCATTTTCTTAAAAAAAATCCAGATCATCCAATAAATGTCCTACGCCGTACCATCCGTAGCCTGTGCGTAGCTCTGCGTAGCCTGACGTGCACCTCGCAAAAATTTTAACAGCGCGTCAGTTCTACGCGGACCGCAAGGGCTGTAAATGGTCCACCAGAACCCCTCCCGTCAGGTAAAACAAACTGCGTCATAGGTATTTCCGTTTGCGGCGGTGAAAACAAAGATGAGCCAAGTTGAGGAGTGATTTAACTCAAACTGCAACAAAAGTCACTGTTTATTTACTTCCATCATTGCTGGTCTTCTCAAATCATACACAACAAGTTGCGGTTTCTTCTTCATTTGTGGGTTAACTTGCCAAGTTTCTTCTTCTCTGACGATCACGCTGCTACTGTGGTTACACGCGTGGAAGTGGATACTACCTACCAGCGGTTTGCGCGTGTGTTTGCATGTCGACGCGGAGGACGACGCAAAAGTATAAATGAAAACCGGCGCGGAACCTAAGCCGTCACGGCTACGCCGTAGGACCTACTCACGACTATAACGAGCCCTTAAGGGTCTTATCTAGCAAAATGATTGTCATTTTTGGCAAGAAAAATAAAAAATATGCACTTTTAAACCACAACTTCTCATCTATATCCAGTCCTGTGATGCGCCAGCGCGACCTCACGTAATTGCGTAATGACGTAGAAAGGTCACGTGTAACATATATGAAACGCAGTTTGCGGACCATTTTAAACAATAAACTGACACAAAGACATTAATTAGTATCATTCCACATACAACAATGTCGGAACGGTCCTCTTTTTCCACACTTGTAAACACCGGGGCGCAGTTTCGCATTCGTCATCCGTGACCTCTTGACGTGATGACGTATTACGCGAGGTCGTGCTGGCGCATCAAATGACCGGAGATAGATGAGAAGTTGTGGTTTAAAAGTGCATATTTTTTATTTTTCTTGTCAAAAATGACAATCGTTTCACTAGATAAAACCCTGATGTCTCGTTTGGGATCGTTTAGAGTCCTTTGAAACTGCCATTTTAAACTGCATTAAAACTGATACGTATTGGGGTCCATTGAAGCAGTGGCGGAGCCAGAGGGGTGTCCAGGGACCCTTGACATGTCACTGGCCACCCCGTGTGCCACCCCAAATTTAATGCGCTACTTTCACTCAATCGCTATGTTTATTTTCGATGTGCGACAGCGCAGCACATTGTTAAAAACAAACATTATGAATATTAACCCTCCCTGCGGTCGCGGCGCAAACTCTTTATTTTTTAATCAATGCGCAAAGAGACTTGGATTACTCTGCTGATTTGGGACATACAGATATGATTTATACATCATTTAAAACGTTAAAGTGTCATTCTTTGTGTGTCTTTACAAATTGAATGTTGTGCTTTTTACAAAATTAAGAAAATATACATAATGCGCGTTTTGTTATCTCTCCATCAGTGACGTCTTTTCAAAAACGCGTCAGAAAAATTATTGTAACTTAACGAATACTTTTCATACCATCAGAAGATAAATGTCATGTCTACATAATGCTTGGAATCTCTTTAAAATAATGTAAGTGAAGTCGTACATTGCTACATGATTTCACCGTATATGCTGGAAGTGTGGTAATTCGTAATTTTCTTGTGGACTGAATAAAGTCTAAGATTGCCAATTCTTTTTACAACAAAACCCAGCACCGTGTTTTCATTCTTGACGTGATCTTTATAGGCTACTGTATGATTGTTAATTCGACTGGATTGCCACATTGAACTTGAAAGCGCGACGCGCATATCCGATAGTGCACAGCCAGAGACTTCATGTTCGCGTCTTCTTGGCTTAAACGGACAAATGCTCATATTATGTCAAAATAGCTGTCTTGGTGATTTTCCTACTAAACATTTGGTTACTGTACGTCTTAAACGAATACTTTTATTGCATTCGGTCTTAGCCTAACCTGTTAAAGTCTCTCTGTCATTAAAGTTAATTAAATATCAAAAGAAAAAAGAAAACTTTTGCATCTTCTGTATCTTCGTAAATAAAAATTAATCCAAACATCCTTTGTGTTGAGCTCTGCTATTTGAAGTAAGTTTAAGGTTTATCATGGAGTTTAGATTTCCTGATATTTTGCTTCATTAAAGGGATAGTTCACAAAATGAAAATTCTGTCATCGTTTGTACATCCTCATGTTGTTCTAAACCTGTACGAATTTCTTTTTTCTGATGAACACAAAAGATATTTTGATAAATGATGGTATGCACACAGCTGTTAACCATTGACTTCCATAGTAGGAATAAAAACAACATAATGGAATTCAGTGGAAATACCATTAATTGTGTGCTTACCATCATTTATCAAAATATCTTCTTTTGTGTTTATTAAAATAAAATACAGAACAACATAATTTAGAACAACATAAGGGTGAGTAAATGATGACGGAATTTAAATTTTTGGGTGAATCCCTTTAACAGACAGTAAATCAGATGTAAGAAATACAGTAGAAATATTTAAAATTCACCCTTATTATGTTTACATCTAATGCGATCAAAATATTAATTTATGCTTTCTTGATACATGGTTACATGTCATTTTCTTTTGTGGACTATGGACCCCCTAAAGTAGCTTTGGCCACCCCATTAAAAAAATTCTAGTTCCGCCACTGCATTGAAGTCCATTAAAATGAGAAAAATCCTGGAATGTTTTCCTCAAAAAACACAATTTATTCTCGACTGAACAAAGAAAGACGTAACATTTTGGATGACATGGTGGTAAGTAAATTATCTGGATTTTTTTTAAGAAAATGGACTAATCCTTTAATTTCAGTCAAAAAGAATGTATGGAGTGTGATCTCTGCTACTGATCCTCTGGATCTTAAACCACAGCTTCACACAACGTGCTACAAGTTAACATTTTCTTCATCGTTTTACATTTGATTCATAGCAGGTTACAGTATGATGAATGTTCTGCGATCTCTGGTGGGGAGTGCATGGGAACCTGGTGTGCAACATCTGATAGTTTATGTACTGTATGCAATGCACACATCAATCACTCCATAAACGTCCATTTCAACTTTTCTGCATAAAAATAAACTGCCGGCAGAGCTACGTGCTGTAGCCTACAACCCAACTGTCATTAACCTTATCCCACATGCTAAATACACCTTAAAGGGGACATTTCCCAAGACTTTTTTAAGATGTAAATAAATCATTGGTGTCCCCAGAGTACATAGAATTTTAGTTCAAAATACCATATAGATAATTTGTTAAAATTGCCACTTTGTAAGTGTGAGCAAAAAATTGCCATTTTGGGTGTCTCCTTTAAAATGCAAATGAGCTGATCTCTGCACTAAATAGAGACAGAGCGCAGTTATGCTAATTTGAAAACCATGCCCACAAGGGGGAAAACAATCCAATCGTCTCCATTGACTTTGTATTGCGAGAGGCCACCTCCTTGTAATTTCTGGCTTATAACAAAAAACAGAATAATGCCTAAAAGCTGCTGTATGACAATGTGTACAGCTAACAAGCTAAAAAACCCAGAAATAAGTTTTTATAAGCTGTCGAGCCATAAAACCCAGACTTTAAGGAGAAAAAGTAGATCGCCGACTACGTTTCCCTCTAGTGGGCGCAGTTCTACTAATACTGTAGTATTACTATAGTACTATAGTATTACTAAAAGTTGCCTGTTTCCACTTTTGTGTCTTTAAACGCTTGTTTTTTGGGGTCGACAGCTTATAAAAACGTATTTCTGGGTTTTTTTGCTTGTATCTGTACATCCTTTCACACAGCAGCTTTTTGGCATTATTCTGTTTTTCCTATAAGCCAGAAATGACAAGGAGGGAGCCTCTCGCAATACAAAGTCAATGGAGATGGATGGACTGTTTTCCCCCCGGTGGGCGTGGTTTTCAGATTATGACACATTGCACTCTGTCTCTATGGCAGTGCCATGGTTGGATAGTGCATAGTAAGGGCGGTATTATCACCTTCTGACATCACAAGGGGAGCCAAATTTTAATTTAATTTTTTCACATGTTTGGAGAAAAAATAAGTTACTGGGTTGATCTTTTTCACGTTTTGTAGGTTGAAAGAAACACTGGGGACCAATTATGACACTTAAACACGGAAAAAAAAAGATTTTTATGTTCCCTTTAAGGGTCGTAGCTGATGTTGTAGTGGACGGTGCTCTGACATACAGTGCAGACGTACTTCTTACAAAGCCAGAGTTCGAATCCTGGCTCAAGGTCCTTTGCTCATCCCACACTCCTCTCTCCACCTTGTACTTTCCTGTCGTCTCCTTATAAAGGCAAAAATTAACTTAAAAAAATACTCTAGTTTATTAATAGCAGAATTTCAATCAATGGTATAACAAGTGTCCTGCTGGAGGTTAGCACAGAAAATAACTGTTAAAAACAACCAGAAATCTTGAATTAAAACATTATATAAAAACAAAAAAAGAAAACTAAAATTATGAACACCTGATGTTTGACACATAAACCACTGATCTGCTTATGATCTCAAAATAGTGAGCACATGCACAGTAGAGCACTTGGCATTCAAAAATTTGCTTATTATTGGTGCACCGTAAATCTGTACAGAAATAAAGCAGTAAAACAGATAATGAAATAAATATGTGTAATTTAAAGTTTCATTTCAGTACCACACACTGAAAAAACAACTTGTAAAATTTACTTTAAAAAATCCTTGTAACAATTTGCACGAACTTTTTTCAAGTAAAATGTACTGCTTTTTTATAAGTAAAACTTACCTAATAAAATCAAATAAAATTTACTTAAAATTGCATAATAAAACATATGTTAAATAATTTATTAAATGTTACTTAATTATTTTATTTAGAAGTTAGATTTATTTTAATCGTTTAGGTAAAGTCTATAAGTTTTTTTTTTTAATTGAAGCATTGCTGTCCTAATAATATTAAATAAATCATATTTTCTATTTGTTATTTTCTTTAACATATTCCTATGGACCTAGTTATTTTTAGTGTTATAAAAGTCAGTCATTGAATAAACTTGATTCAGAACAGAAACGCACACAAACTGTGTTTCTGACATGCATTATCAGCACTGTGGAGAGAATTACAATACAATGTTCTGAACAGGGTTCATGTACAGAAACACTGATCACCTGAACGGTGGCTTCACAAAATTATTATTTACAACAAAACAACATCAATAATATAAGAGCTTAAACCTTTATGACATTTTGCTAACAAATATTTAAGTAGTTAAAGTTCTTATCAGTTCTTATTCTGTGATAAAGCTTAAAAAATAAAAATATTCAGGCGCAAAGAATTGTGGGTATTCCTTACAACATGTGCAAATAAATGTAAGTAAATTTTACTTAGATTTTTGAGTTTAATGGATTTAATATTTTTAAGTAAAATTAAATAAGATTTTTTTACTTGAATCTGCTAAAGTTTTTGATTAAAATTTACTTATAAAATTTACTATAAAACAGTTAAATAATACAAGAAAATATCTAATAAGACTTACTATTCCCAAACAGTTCATTTTTTACATGAATTAATTGTGTATTTATCATCATTTTACTTGGGAAATCTAGTTCTCAATAAATGTTAATAATATTATGTAGAAATTATGAGAGTTAATCTAATAAATATTACTACACCAAAAAGTTCGCTTTTTCAGTGCAGGCTTCAAAGCCAAAATTTAATGACGGACAATGCTTTGATCCTGCCAAGAATTTAGATAAACTATTCACAGTAAAAAAAACTGCTGCCTTAAATTTTTGTTGTTGAATCAACTCAGTTTTACAAGTCATTTCAACTTACTATTGTTTATCTTGACTGGAGATGATTGTTATAACTACAGATAATTTGTTATAACTCATAAAATATAGTTGAAAAAAGTCAACTTCTTTTTATAAGTTGTAGCAACTCATCTCTGGATAAGATAAATAATAGAAATTTGACATGACTTGTAAATCTGCGTTGATTTAACAAAAATATTTAAGGCAGCAAAGTTTTTTTTACAGTACAGGCAATACCAGCAAGTTACATTATAAGTGTTTGAATGAAAGAAAGAAAGCAACATCCCACAAGATTATAGATGAAATGTTCTGTGTTTACTCCTGACCCTATACTAAGTAACTTTCTATTGCTTCTGAGATCAAAGAAGTCACATGAGCCTCGTGGATCTCATGACAGATGAGCCGTATATGTCGTACCTTGACTGCAATAAACAAGCAATCAAAATGGTAATTTACACTGCATAAATATATATGTCAAAGGAAAAGAGTTGTGACATAAGACCTCTTTAAACCAAATGCTTAGTGTATTTCTTTCATGTGCCCTTGTGATAAGACTGCAGTCCATAAATATGCATTCTACACGCTGAGGCTTGATTCGCCCTTTCATACCCCGGTAAACTTCAAATGGACAAAGTTATTCACATTGGAGATCACGATGGATGTGTCTGGGGAAATGTACAGGCATGCTGATTTAGAAGTTGAAGGGTTGCTTCCTTTGTTTGTTAGTTTGCTTATTAAAATACTTTCACGGGACATCACGAACCTTGATAAAATCTGCAACTGCTGCATTTTTAAATTGATGCTGAATCGAGATTTGATTGAAGAATTGTTGAAACGCTTGGAGAAAACAAGCTGTTATAAATTGTTAAATTTAGATCAACTGTAAACAATTTCATGAGCTGTTAACAAGCTTGTCTTTACTTTGGAAAGCTAATTCATCTTTATGACAGATTCAGCACGGTGTGTAATGTCAAGTCACGTTAACATGCTGACAGACGGCAGTTTTTTGTGTGTTAAAAGTAGGATGAAATTATCTTGTTTTGTCTTCTCATCCGCACTGAATTATTATATGACCAGCACCTGCCATTGGACATTGACCACTGACTTTTAATAGGAGAGGAAGTAAATGCAAAAACAAACTTGAAGTCATAATGCTGAGTTAGCATCATATGACCAAAGGGAATTTTCAGTTCAAGTTTTATGCATTGGCAGGCATTTTTATCTAAAGCAACTTTACAAAATGTATAATCCCTGGGATCCGTTTATGTTGCTAAAACAATGCTCTACCAACATAACTACAGGAATTATTTCATCAGAGACACCTGGCAGTATCGCTTTACTTCCGCTTGAAATCTTTCCAATAAAAACACCATACCATTAACTTTTTGTATTTTGCTATATACATATCCTATGACATTACCACAGAAAGTATCCATTAATGCCCATCCCTTTAATCCAATAGCCAGATGGGTGGGTGAAAAGTAAAATAGGGAGTGATGATCTGGAGTTGGTTATGTATGTAATGTAACTGTGAAGTAAGAAACATTAAATATTAATTTACAATATTTTATTAGCTCATTTTTAACAAATACAGACCTTCTCCAAGAAAAGCCTGTTTAATCTTTTGTAAGCATAATTTAATACATATTTATATTAAATTTTTGTGTAATATTAAACTGTACCTGTAAAATTTATTTGCTGAATAATGTCCAACTGGCCAATCAGAATCAAGCATTTAAGAGTGCTGTGTAATAAATAAGACTGGACAGAGCGGACTTTGAAGCACTGCTGCTATTGCTGTTGCTTCGGCTCCTGGTTTGCCAGCTTTCCACTATGAAGATCCTGCTTGTGATCCCGGTTTGCCTGAGTGTGATTCTCGGCAGCTGTGCGCAGAAACCTCATCCCTGCAGTAAGATTTTCTGACATGTTGTCCTTGTCTGTACATTACAATGAACTTTTGCTTTGAATGAACTGAAATTGTACTTGTGATAACTTTTGCAAATATGTTTAGTTACCTAATAGTAACATAGGAATAGAGGGTAGACGAAATCTTAGATGTGATCAGATGCATTTAGTAGAATCGTAGGACGTTTCTGTACACTTTATTGTAGGGTTGTATATGCTTTAGGTATCATCAACAAAGGTAAATTATTCAACAATTATTAAAAATGTAACTTTTGTGACCCTGTCTGTGAAATTCAGGCCAAAGTCTCATAATCTAATGTTGAAATTTTGAGCATCAAAGTTTGATTTTGATTTCAGTCTTTGACGTGACCTCAGTCAATATATTAAAGATATCAAGTGGAGTCAGATATGGACAAGGTTAATTTAACCCACCATTTTGTCCATGTTTTTTATCCAACCATGAATAAGAAGCATTTTTAAAAAGGCATTATGTTAAGAAATATTGCTTCATTGTTTTATATGCAATGACACTCATTGTTCTGGACAAAATCTTGGGAAAAGTCTAAATCTTTTCACTTTTTCTGCAGGAAGTCCTCCACTGCTTGAGGGGAAACTTGGCCTGGTAATGTGACTGAATTGTAAAATCATAACATTTGTGGTGGGCTTTCGGCTACCCGAGTTCGATTCCCGGCTCGTGGTCATTTGCCGATCCTATACCCCTCTTTCCTCCCTGTACTTTCCTGTCCTCTTCTAAACTCACTGTTAAATAAAGGCAAAAAATATAACTTAAAAAAAAGATTGCATTTAAAAGATTGTGTTATATTCAGCTGTAAGATGTAGCAGATCCTGATTGTGAATTATATAATCTCAGCTCGTTCCAGGGGAGAAGTTACGCCTTTATGAGAAATTCTACTATGATGCCATTGGACAGAACATTCGTGTTATAGCTTATGGGAAGGAAGACAACAAGACTATCTTTGCAGATAGGCTTTTACTCTTCAGAGAGGTAAAGTACCATGGTTTGGAGATGAACAGCAAACATGAATGAAAGATATTAGACTGTAATATTCATCAATAGTAATTGTGTTGCTGACTCCACAGGGTGTCAGTTATGAGATCCACCACCACAACAAGACCTGTGTTAAATCAGCATTAAAGGTGCCGTTCATGCCTATCGAGGTTCCTCTGGATGCTCATTTCCAGCATCAGATGGTTTTGGGTAGCAGCTCCAGACCAGGAGAAGGGCTGCTGGTTAATAACTGGGAAGGAACTGCGTCTCAAACAAAAGGTAAAATAATTTTATTTTCAGATTTTTAATCAGGGTTCTTGGGAAGCAGCAGGAATTATATACACTCAAAACAGTGATCACAGGTCTTTACCATGTCTTAATAATTTGGTTTTAGTGTGGTGCCTCCTTTTATGCCCCCCCCCCCGGCCAAAGATAATTCATGACATGAAAACTCAAACTTAAAAAATTTTAATTAAACAAAACATACATTTCTACAATGTAGTGCTGTTGGTTATTATATCCATTATTTTTCTGATGTTTATATTACGCAGAATTTATGAAAAATTATTTGTATTTCATCAAATTTTATCAAACTGGGGCCACCTGTCACCGTCTCACACCCCCATTTTGAGAAGCAATGGATTAACCCAAATATAAAAACATTTGTAAATATAAACAGTTTTTGGGTAAATTTAACCCAACAGTTTGGTTTGTCCCTTTTTGACCCCAACACTGGGTTGAACGTAACCCAGCATTTTGTACCTAAATGGTACAGAATCTTTTTTAGGGGGACCACACCATCTTTTTTGAAAGTTTAGGGGTTTAATTGTTTTCAGATTTAAGTTTAATCAATTAAATGAGATTTTATTTCAATAGTAAAACAAAGATTTTTTGCTGGCTACATTAAATGAATAGTTTGGTTCTATTATAAAAAAAAATGCTTTGAACCCACACTCAGAAACTGAAAAATTGGGTAAAATTAACCTGGAAAATGTTTATATTTCACCCACCAATGGGTTAAAACAACCCATCATTTTGGTTTAAAATAACCCATCAAGATTTATATGTATTTATATGTTTGACAATATTGTGGATGAGCTCACCAAGAAAATTCCAAGGAATAAATCTTTGGCAATAAATAAATAAATAATTAAATTACAACCCAAGGGACTGGGCTCATTACTTTTTGACCCAGTATTTTTAGCTTGTTTTAGTAAATATGATTCTAGTTATTTTTTTTATATTTGGGGTCACCTCAACTCTATATTAAGGCAGACATTTAATTTTAGTTTAATAACTTGCATCGCTACACTAAATTTTTTTAAGGCAAGTGGTTGCAATCAATTTATTTAAGCTACATTTAAACAAAAGTTTATTTATTTTTTATTTTATTTTATTAAATGTAGCTTAAATAAATTGATTGCAACCACTTACCTTAAAAAAAATATGTATATTGAATGAATAATTGTTTTCAGTGTATATCCAATAACTAAATCATAAATTAACTAAATTATAAAATAACTCAATTATAAATATTTTAAAATATTTAACAAAGTTCTTCGTTCTTGTCTAAACCATATTTATCTTCCCTTACTAGTAGCCATTTATTCTCTGTCTTGACACAGAAAACTATTTCATGACCTTCACCGAGTTTGGCTGCCTGCCTCTATACCTCGTCTATTTTACAGAGAAAATGGATGTAAGCAGCATGACAAGGTTAGTGTTTAAAAGTAGGTTGGTCTGTGCCACAGTGTCACTAGCAATACTGTTTTTCATTATTATTTAGGTCACATGGATGATACTTTTGTAATCAAGCCTGCCATCTTGTCCTTTACTTAACCGCATTTGTTGTAGGCTGATGAAGAACAACAGGAGATTACACAACAGTTTGCGTCTCTAACCAATTACACGTGTTTACGTTTCCTTTTATCTTCCTCTGATCAGAGTTGTTTTTCATGCGTGAATCTCACACACACACACACACACACACACACACACACACACACACTAATAAAGCACAACAAATGTCTACCTTATGAACGCGTCAACCCCAATTTTTTTTATCCTGTTCTACTCAAAGGACCAGTTTACGCTGAAATTAAAATTAGCACATATTTTACTCACCCTCATGTCATTAGGTACTGCCCTACAAAGCCATACGCATTTGGTGAAAATTGAGTTAAGGGTTGAAATGGGTTTTGTGAGATCTGTTGTGTCTTGTGACAAAGTCTCCTGGTTTATGTTTGTCCCATTTCAGAGAAACGTGTGTGCCAAAATTGCAGTAACATGTTTGACTGGCTGTTGTTAAAAAATTTAAGGGCATTTTTCTCGGTTTCAGTGTTTACGTAGTTACTGCACTTAGCCTTTGTAGGGCAGTATATATGACTTTGTTATTTCAGCCGAACACAGTCAAAGTTATATTAAATAATATCCTGGCTCTTTTTAGCTTTATAATTTTCGTTGGATAGTGCCCCATTGTAAAGCTACAAAATGTGCATCCATCTATTAGAAATAAAGTTATTAAATGTCTTCCAAGGAAACACTTATATTTTAAACTTTATAAACTACAGCGGTACTTCTGTTTACAAGGCAAAAGGCTGAGTCTCTGCATTATAAAAAAATTATATATTAAATCAACATATATTTTTATGTTACTTTAACTTATAAAGCAAAAAATTGCTTAACTTAATTTGTTAAGTTATGTCAACTTATCACAGTCAAAACTTAAAATAGTATGTTAAAATTGACTCGCATAACCAAGTTCATGCTTTTCATTTTAGGGTGAACTATTCCTTTAAGTTAGCAGAAGATAAATAACTGATTGTGGTAATAGTTGACAATAATGAATGACAAAATGATGTTCAAATGACATTTATCAAACTTAAGCACACTGTACAGAACGCTGCAGCCCATACTGCAGCGCTTTTGACTTGATCTCTATTTACATGTGATGAATGAAGCAAAAGTAATTACAGAGCTTGTTTTTACAAACTCCCTTGTCTGAATCACTAGTTGATGTGTTTGCCAAATGTTAAGATGTTTACACAAAAAGATTAATAAAAAATGGGAAACAGATATTATTCAAAAACATGAATTAATACATACCCATCTTTTAATCTTTGTACAGCGCCTCGTGAGTGTGTTGGCATTTAGCTTAGCCCCATTCATTCCTATGGCTCCAAACAGGAATGAATTTAGAAGCCGCCAAACACTTCCATGTTTTCCCTATTTAAAGACTGTTACACGAATAGTAACATGAGTAAGTATGGTGGCATAAAATAAAACTTTTATTTGGAGCCATAGGAATGAATGGGGCCAGGCCAAATGCCAACACATTCACGAAGCGCTGTACAAAGATTAAAAGTGCACGCATTGAAAAAGATAGGTATGTATTAATTCATCTAAGTTGAGATAAAAAAAATGAAAAAATTTCCTTTAAAAAAGTCGCTACTAATGCGTCAGTTTTTTTGGCCAAAAAGCTTGATCCCTCTAAAACACAGGGAGACATTGCAGGATATTGTTTATAAACTAGTTTTCTCTTTTTGTAGTTTCTTTGACCTAGTCAATGGAATTGAAGACCCAGAAGCCTTCATCCCTCCATCCTTCTGTGATTCTGTGAAGTTGCTGGAGGCCAAAGATGACAATGTGAAAAACTTCTTTAAAGCTCTCCTATGAGAGGACCCATCCATGTTTGTGTATCTCACCTAAATTGCACCATGGCCAGAATAAAGACCATTTTTGTTTTTCAAACCAACTTCAGAATAAACAATGACTTGTCTACACAAGCTAATAGCTACTGCACATTTTTATTCTCATGAAAGTCAAGTACACTCAAACAAAATAAAGCAATTTCATTCCCATCACAAATGACAGGTTGTCTTTTACTACAAGAAAAAAACTAAACAAAAAACAATATATTGTAAATACAACCCGAAACAAAACTGTTGCAGGTTATACAAAGAAAACTGTACAATGTCCAGTGCCTGGTATCACAGAAGATCCAAAATTCTGCATCCGAGTCTTTGGGGTTTTATAGAGAAAATTGCAACGTTGAGCGTCTGGGCACTCGTGTTCACATTTTACAGGTTTATAGAGTCGAGTCAAACCCACAGCACTGAGACAAATGAGGCATTAACAGCCAACATGTGCAGAACTGCTATTTGTAAAGGATGTCATAGTGGCCCGGTCGGTACAGGAGGAAAATCCTGGGTTCACCATCTTCTGGGAAGATGTGATGATTGACAGTTCCTCCTTCACCTCTGTCCATGTACTCTACCTGGATACAGACATTTAAGGCCTGAGCCAGAGCTATGATGTGAATGTGGTCACTCTCTTTGGACATTGGCTCCACCTCCTGGACAAATAGATGGACATACTTGCTGTAAATATTGCAATGTGTTCAAAGAACAGATTTTTCTATGAAATAGTAACTGTAGAAAATATGTTGCAACTTATGGTATTGTCACTTTTGTATTGCAGTTATATTAAAGGGGACATTTCACAAGATTTTAAAAGATGTTAAATAAATATTCAGCGTCCCCAAAGTGTACATGCGAAGTCTTAGCTCAAAAAAATCTCATGCGTGGTTGGATAGTGCAGATTAAGGGGCGGTATTATCCCCTTCTGACATCATAAGGGGATCCAAATTGTAATGACCTCTTTTTCACATGTTTGCAGAGAATGGTTTACCAATACTAAGTTACTGGGTTGATATTTTTAACATTTTCTAGGTTGATAGAAGCACTAATCATAGCCTTAAACCTGGAAAAAGTCAAATTTTCATGATATGTCCCCTTTAAGACATTGTTTCTCAATTTAAGTCCTCACGCCCCTTCCCTTAGAATGTTTTAGATGTCTCTATATAAAGCACCCAACTTATCAGCCTGCTAGTTAGTTAAAAACCGACAACATCACGCTTGTTTGACTTTTTGCCGTGCATGCTGACTGGTGTGTGACATCACAGCATCGCGAAAGTGAATTGAGAATGAAGGACTCAGTTTGGATTCAGATCTTATGGTACTGTGATGTCACACACTGTTCGCTCTGCACGGCACCCCATGCAATGCTTTATGGGCGATGTCTGATTAGTTAATTCAGGTGTTTTTCGAAGAGAGACATCTAAAACAATATAGAAGATGGGTGTCAGGACTGGAATTGAGAAATGCGAGTACACAAAATCATACTTATTGAACAAAAATAACCTGTTACCTGTTGGCAAAACTCCCGAACCGTACGACCGCCCTCTATGAAGTGCTGGAAAAACTCTTCCTCTCTCTGCAGGTAGCCAGATGTCACCAGCCGCAGGTACACGACGAGATAATCTGACACACTTTGCTCATTAAAAGAGTTGAGCAGCTCGCCTACAGATGTTTGTTTATCACATGCCTCAATCAGGTCCATGAACTATAGTGAAACATATATGAGGAAATACGTTTACATATGTATGAAGATGCAAAGACTTCGTAACCAAGCAACTTTTGCTTATATTTATCTATGTACTTACTGTGTTGTGAAAATCTTCAATGGTGAATTCTGTGAAACCTTGGCTCACCAGATCCAGTTTACTTTTGGCTGCAACTGCCTTGAACCTGCCAAGATATACAACCAGACTGAGTCTTAAAAGACATGTACCCAAAGTTATAGAAGCTATTTTTAGAGCATTCCCACCCTCTCATAGTGTGTTCGGTTATGTGCTGGTTACCTGTGTAATTCTTTGCTGTCATCAAGTAAAGACTCCAGATGTGAGAAACCAAAAGCTCTATAGAAACAGTTTCCATCTGGTCGTGTTTTTCGCACAGATGTGTATTTCTTTTGTAAATCCTGTTGATAAAACAATTTAGGCTATTACTAAGAAAAAAAATCATTGGGGAAGCTGGAATATATATATATTTTATATGTTCATAAAGGTATTCTCTATGTGGTATGTGACAACAGTACTCCTAAGTAATAAAACACCTGCATATTGATGATAATAATGGATAAACATGTTGCATTACTCCTAGTCTTAAAAAGGCAAATTATGAAAATGTGTCCTTACTCTTATCTTCTGCTGGTAAATGGCGTCATCTTCAGCATATTCTCTTTTAAGGATAGCCAGGTCTTGTCTTTCGGACACCAGAGCAATACTGGTGGCTATCTATAATAATAGGAAGAATGACTTAAACATGCATGTTTTTAGTATTTTAGTTTTATAGATTAAATCATAGGCAGGCCCTGTCCCAATATTCACAATAAGCCCTAAGGTCTTCCTCAAAGTGGACGCTTGTTGAAAGTGCACTTAGTAAGTGCCCAAAGGCCCGAAACTGTGAAGAGCAGAATTGGGACAGTTTTGCACACGTCACTATCTACGTCACTTCTGTAGTGATCTGGGGCTGGATTCACAAAAACAAAAAAATAAGAACGCTAATAAGATAAATTATAAGAAGTTCGTAAGAATGTTCCTAAGTGCAATTCTCGAACATTTCTTAAGAAGTTCTCAAATATTTACTTGTCTTAAGAATAAAATGAAAAGCTTTTAAATTAATTATTCTACCCTGCTCATGAGGTTATCGGAGATTGCCGGTTTGATTCCCACTCAGAGCGTTTTCGAGCTGTAGTATTAGTAATTTCAAAATGAATGTACTATAAAGTCAAATGTTAGCTAATATTATCACTATATGTGTTTCGTGACATATTACTGAAGTAAGCCATTAAACTCTATAGTGAAGTAAACATTTAAAATGTTTTCCTTTTGAGTTTTCCCGGCGTCCGACCATAGCAATCGTTTTGCTCCCTCATTGGTTAGCTGTTCGAAACCTCACGACACTACAAGGATTCTGGGTAACTTAATAGCCTATAGCAAAGTGCGGTCTGATGCACACTTGCGAAAGGGGTGCATTAATTGCATTATGATCACCCCTGGAGAACACCATTAGAGAATCGAGACACCCTACGGTCTTGCACCCCTTAGCGAGAACGCGCATTGAGGGGCATAAGGGCAAAAGTGCGGATATTGGGACAGGGCCTTAGGCTCACTTATAAAATATGTCTATATGTCTATGATGTACTTTTGCATGCATACATAAATGCAATGAATAAAACATGCTGGTGTTCTGTCAAAGTCTTTCCCTCTGTTTCCCATGGAGTTTTCATTTCATTAAATTACATTTACTATATGGGTTAATGACAAAAAACAGTTTGGCAAGATGAGAAATAGTTTTAAAAGCATGCATCAGGTTTATTTTAATGCACAGTGTGTTTATGTTAATTTTATGCAATTAAAAATGACATGTGCACCATTTTTATGAATGTTAAGACTGAATGGACCTGAAAATATCAAATGGTGTAACTGCCAATTGTGCCAAAAAATTAGAAATATTAAATATTTTATCCACCTTGATGGCATGTAAGCGTAATAATAAAAAAAAAACATTTATCATTTAATTAGTTATTTCTAAATGTAAATTTGTATGCGTTTTTGTAATATTTGTCCTGACATATGCTAAACACAGCTCTGTTTTCTAAATAATCTTTGACAAATTATGTAAAATGTATGTAAAAAAAATCATATTACACTAAACTAGATGATTGTATTTTATTCCACATTTTTAATTAATATATTTACATAAAAATACTAGTTACACCAATTGACACAGACCGGTTACACCACATTGACATTTTTGCAATTATTCCCCAAATATTCTTTCAAAATAAAATAAAAACAGAAATTTTAGACTTGGTCCTTAAAAAAGGTTTAATTTATCCATATTATGGACACAAAATAATTAATGTCATGTCATTGACCTATATATTTAGACTAAAAATTTGAATGGCTTGTACTAAAAATGTTTTTATTTTCCTGTTTTCTATTATTTATGTTTACCTTATATCTATAGCCTACGTCTTCTTTCTTGTGTCTCTACTGTTTTTTATGATGTGTTTACATAAATAAAAAATATTGTTTTATAAATAACAAAAATATAATGTAAAACGTAATTAGTATATGAATCTGCATGATTTTTCCACATCAAACCCTGTGCTTAACTATTTACAAAACGTTAAGAATACAAAACAATCACCTCTTGCTGTATCTTATCCTGCTGTGCAATAATGGCTTCATCATACGCAAGACAAGTTAGCCATGTTGAAAAACAAAAAGATGTAAGTGCAAACATTTACCAAAAGTGTCCAGTTGCCAATGTTTTTTCTTCGCATTAAGTTACTCCTAGAAACGTTATGAGTGGTACAGTCACAGCTTTCGATATTTGACGTTGCTTGCAGTGGTACAGTCACAGCTTTCGATATTTAAAGTTGCAGGCGATTTATACAATCTAACTCGTCGTATTGCTAATGAGTTTTCGTTACCAAAATTTTTAAATTAAGCAAATAAACAAAGCCAGCGTTTTATATTATTCTGACAGTTAAGTTTGTGTTTTAAAAAAACATCAACAATGAACTCTCAGCTATCGTCATTAGCAGATTTGTAACCAGCGTTACAACGCTCGTGCGTTTAATTCACGTGCTACACTTAAAAAAGCATCGCAGTCACACACGCACATGTTGCCGTAAATAAACCTGAAATATGATAAAATGATGATAACGCAGTTCCCACCATCAGCCTCTTTTGCAGAAACCTCTTGCTGTTGCTCCTCCGCCATGTTCGTACTGAACAGTCATTTCCAGTCACCTGACTGGAAACGCTGGCGATCAAAACACTTCCGGTTGTGGACTCTACCTGCAATGCTGTGTGGCTTGAGCGTTTGTTTTTTTAATAATATGTAGTATTTGTTCACACTTCACAATCATTAGTAAGGTTATTCATCACAATGCTTGATGTGGGATTACAACCTTACTACTATATATTGATATTAATCACTTCCTGAACATTAAAGACATGCATTACTGTACAAGAGGCTGTTGACTACACATGTATTAACTAACCTACCACTATGTGATACTGAAAACAGATCTTGATATTGCATACCGATTCAAATGCATAATATTGGCTGCGTCCAAAAAGGCAGTGACTTATTAGCCAATGAATTCGGAGGCATGAAGGCAGCTCAGAAAAACTTTTCGGACACACTTCATAGGCAGCGTGTTTGAAATATAAACAGAGAGTGCATTTATGATAACATCACATATTTGTAAACTAAAATACTAATTTCTTACTAGAAATGCAATTAAAAAGTGTAAAAGTGAAAATATACATTTATTTACAAAAAATTTGTGCTCCAGTCGCTTCCTTGACCGCCATTTTATTTTTTTGAACTTGACCAATCACATTCTCATTGTATGCCCACGCATATCATAGTGGGACAGGACAATGGAGGTATCTCAGGACACAGAAAGTAAACAAACATTGGATTCAGACATGCCTCGGAATGCAGCCTCAGAAGGCAGCATTTTAGAGTTTTCGGACGCAGCCATTAAAATCTATTAGGTCAACACTGTCCTAGAAACACAGATATGCAACAGACAAAAGTGAGACGACACAATTTTAAGATTTAAATAACATTTTATTTAAAATGTAACAGGCTCCATGTAAAGACAACTGAATCACCCATGGTAATATGTTATTACAGGTATTAAGATTGGTGTAAGATTGGAATGGTTGGAGTATATGATGGCATGGAGAGGTAGCTGGGTGGCTCAGGGGAGAAGAGTTGCTCCGCCGGTTCAGTTAAGTTGAAGGTCAGTGAGACTGTGGTCCCGACATGCGATAAAAGCAATAAAATCAGATCTGCTTTCAGTCCATGACAGGTGGATTATTCAGCAGCGTCCTTGTTCTTATAGTTTTCCAGGTTGGCCAGAACCCACCCAGCTGGTCCCAGGACAGCAAGGGTAAACAATGTTAGACCAACCACTGTCTCCTGTAAAACGACAAACACACAATCCAGATATTGTTAGGTAATTAGTTACAACATGTTACATCATAAATATATTATATATACAAGTCATTGTTTTTGTTTTATAAATTATTATCATATGTATGTGTTCACCTAAAATAAAAGAAACAAGAAAGTAAAATTAAAGGAAAACACCACAGTTTTGCAATATTTTACTATGTTTTTACCTAAACCTCGATGAATGAATACAAACCTATCCTCCTTCAATGCGTGCACTTTTAATCTTTGTACAGCACTTGTGTTAGCATTTAGCCTAGCCCCGTTCATTCCTATGTCTCTAAACAAAAGTTTTATTTCATGTCACCGTACTTGCTCGTGTAATTACACGTTACAGTCTTTAAATAGGGAAAACATGGTGTTTGGTGGCTTCTAATCCCTGTTTGGAGCCATAGGAATAAATGGGGCCAGGCCAAATGCCAACACATCCACAAAGGCGCTGCACAAAGACCAAAAGTCCATGCCCTAAAAAAACATAGGTATGTATCAATTAGTCCAAGTTGAGGTAAGAACATAGTAAAATATTGAAAAACAGTGGTGTTTTATTTTAAAGCTAATAGCTGGTTTTCCTGCCTTTGTTCCATTGGGCGTGTTGGTGACCTTTGTTGTCCATGATTTAATCAAACTTGAGTCAAGAGTGAATCTTAGGGCAAACGTGTGAACCTTTCTTTATCTTTAATGCTGTTTACACTTGGTATTAGGATGTGTTTTCTTTGATTGGATCACAAATGGATGATGCTAAAGACGGGTGTAAACGGTGTTTAATGAAGAAGTGGTCTCAGTGAGGCTATGTTTACATGCTCAATGGGGGTGATTCTCGGATGCGTTTACAGCTGCCATTTCTTGCCTGACTGTAACCTTCTTTGAACAAAAGGTTTCCAGCACTGACGCTATAATTAACAAGTTAATACACCATAGCACCAAACAGTAAAGGTATAAAACCTTTCACACAGCTATCAAGTGTGCTTTTAAGGCTTTTTAAAGAAAAATACACCAAATAACAGCATAAATGTAAATTATCTTTGGTTAATATAACATACAATTATTTATCTCATTGATTCTTAATCAGACCAGGGACCACTAGGGGGCCTCATAAAAAATTCCAAGGAAGCCTTTAATTTTAAAGTAATTTTTAAGTATTCAAAAAGTTTAAACAAATAAAAATATATAAATTGGTGTTTTAATAACTTAAACATCTTTCTAGGTATGCCAATATCTAGATTCTAGACTATTATCCGGCAGAAACTGTGACTGGAGGGCCTGCAAATGTTATTGTAGTCAATGTGACCCTTTTAGTTAAAAGATGTTGAGATGCACTGACTTAAATATATAACTAAAAGCAAATACCATGCAAACACCATAACATTCCTTTAGTGCACTTTGATAAATCCATCGATGGTCTTAAACACTGCCACGACCTTGTGAATCACCGCTGTCTGTTTTACTTTACCCAAACCACTCTGTAGGTAACGTTAGGATAATAACAACGCGGAAATGCACACGTGATCTATTCAACATATCCATCTGCATTAAACTGAGCTAAACTAGAGCTTTGAGATGATCACATACAGCGAATCTAAAGGTGACTGCCAAGGAGATCATAGCATGGCGTGTCGGTCTCTCTCGAGGTTCATATAAAACAGTTTTCTCCGTATAAAATACTCACAGTGGGGCCAACTGTGCCCTTGGCTGGTCGTGAGGTGATGGTAGCTCGCTGGCTGATGGTCGGCGCCCGCAGAACCGGAGCGGCGCGGATTCGAGAGATTACCCGCAGAAAGCCCGACATTTTGCTTCTCTGAAAGCGAATGCGTAATGAACAGGAAGAGGATACCGGAAACCGCCAAATGGCCGCGAGTGCTCATGGGAAATATCCGTGTGCTTCTGGGAGTTGTAGTTTTTTGATAAAGGTTTCAGTTAAAACAATAAATTTAGTAAACAATCACTTGTTTCGTCACTAGTTGAACATTATAGTCTGTGAATTTGTCACAGTGACTCTGTGTTTGTTGAGTCGTAGTTAAATAGTCACTTAACAGTCTAATATTTTATCTCTTACATAACCAGTGTGCTTTCTAGAACTGAAACAAAACAGAACATGCTAGTAATGCAAAACAACACGCAGTACTGTAATCAGCATATTATGCAATGATGTGCAACACATTGATTTTAATTACATTCAGCATTGTTTTACATGTAGCAGATCAGTAGTAGGCTAATGCTTTAGGCCTTTTAGGTCTAAATGCTAAAATCAATAGCAGGCTCTTACAGTGAATGGCCCATTTGCCATTTTTACTAACAAATAGAATTATTCAAACTAATATTTTTATGCATTCGGCTAAGTTTTTACTCTAATGGACATTTCTTAAGGTGGGTCTATTTTTATGTTAGTTTTTTATGTGACTCTATACCCAAATTAAAAAATACTATAGTAGCCTATATCAGTACGTGTGTCCCAACCAGGGGGTCTCAGCAGATTTCCAAAAGGGGGCTTTTAAGATGAATTAAACATATTAAAAATTGAACAAAACAAGCATTAAATGAAGCTAAAACAAGCAAAAATCAAGATGTTTCTTTTTTGTCATTTTAGTAGCAAATAACCATCTGTCTGATCATTCCAAGTTCTGTTTATTTATTTTAATGTGGAAAAAATTAAGCGAGTGGGGGGCCTTCAAATATTGATGTGGGCAACTAGGGGGCCTTGAAGTGAAAAAGTTTGGAATCCACTGGCCTATAGTAAAATTACCATAAAAATAGTAAAATTACTCTAGTGTTTTTGAACCATACTACAGTAAATGTACTACAGTAAACTGTATTAAAAGTACTATAGTAATTTATAGTAATCTAACTTTAGGAAATGAAGTAAAATTACTCTAGTAAATACTATAATTTTTTTGAACCAAACTACAAAGATAGCCTACTACAGTAAACTGTATTAAAATACAATAGTAATTTATAGTGGACTAACTATAGGAAATGAAGTAAAATTACTCTAGCAAATACTATAGACTTTTCGAACCATTCTATAATAAAGTAAACTGTATTAAAATACTATAGCAATTTACAATACACTATAGTTTACTGTAGTAAGAACTAAAACTATGGTACTTACTACAGTTTATCAGTTTACTATAGTTAATACTATGTTATGTGTAGTAAATACTATAACATACTATAATTTACTACAGTTTACTATAGTAAATACTAAAGTATACAACAGTATTTTTTCATACAGGATACCCTGACAACCCAGCTAAATTCATTGTTTTAGTGATACATAATGTAAAGAACATTCTGATATCTTTAAAGGGGCCATGGCATGAAAATCTGACTTTTTCCATATTAATTGGGTCCCCAGTGTTCTATTAACCTAGAAAATGTGGAAAAGATCAACCCAGTAACTTAGTTTTGGTAAACTATTCTCTACAAGCACTTGAAAAAATAGGTCGTTGAAATTTGGCTCTCCTTATGATGTCATAAGGAGCTCTTATTATAATAATACCACCCCTTAATCTGCACTATCCGACCACAGCACTGCCATTTAGTGCAGAGAAAAGCACAATTGAGTTTCAATTGCAACAAACCACCATCATTGTGGTCAGTGTTTGAATTTCATCAGCTCATTTGCATTTTAAAGGACCCACCCAAAACGGCACATTTTTGCACACACCTACAAAGTGGCAATTTTAAAATGCTATAATAAATTCTCTATATGGTATTTTGAGCTAAATCTTCACATATGTGCTCTGGGGACACGAAAGATTTATTTGACATCTTAAAAAAGTCTTGTGCCATGGCCCCTTTTTATATTGACTGTGTAAGGTCTTGTCAAAGATTGAAATCAATGTGAATTTAAAAGGTTTATTTAAGAGCATATGCTTCATTGGAACTCCTTAAAACATTTGATCTATAGGCTATAAACCAAGTTGTCATATATGATTCAAGGTGTAACAAAGTCCACTCCACTCTGTTTCTTTCTTTTTATTGTTTTATTTGTTTTTATTCTTTATGTAAGAAAACCACAAAAATTAACATATAAAATGACCAAATATTTCCAAAACGTACAAAGAGAACTTTTACTGCATTCAATATTCTATTTTATCCTTTAAAGAAAATAATTGTACAAAATTCCAGTAAGAAAGACAATAAACTTCATATTTATCAATCAAGGGGACCTCTTTTATAGAATCGAACAGTTTCCATAATATAATACTGGTAAACTACTTGTGTTCAGTGTGAAAACAATCATTTAAATCGGTCTGTTACAGACACCGCTGTCAGAAAAAGTGAACTGGGGAGTTTTCATACTGACTCTTTCAGTTGAACAGTGCTGAAGTCCGTAAGGGTCAAATCTTCTTTCGTAATTGAGCCGTTGGATTTTGTCCGTCTGAAACCTCTGAAATAAGTAAAAATGCCAGGAAACATTTAAAGTTACACATTCACACATAAGACGTCATACAGTTAACTGTTGACTTAACATTCTGTTCTTTCTGTGTTCACTAGTGTTGCATAATGTCTTTAAATACTGTGAATCAAGTCCAACAAGCACAGATTTTTAACCTCAAATGTTTAAGCAATTACTGGTTCACCTGTCCGCCACATCCTGCATAGTATCAGGTAGAGGCATTCCGAGGGTTTCTGGGAGAAAGAAGGCAAAGATCCCACTGAGAATCGGAGCTCCTCCATAGATAACACCAGGAAGCCACGGTAAAGACTCCCCTAAAAGAAGCACCAACGGAGCCACCATCGCCCCCAGCCGAGCCATCATCGACACCCAGCCCATTCCAGTCTGTCTGAGAGGATGCATCCAAAAATTACATTAGCTCACATCTGTTGCACTTAAAAATTGTGTCATTGTGCAGCTATTACTATTGCTCATTCAAAAAGGACAAAATGATAGACAACCACAATTAAACAGTGAATCATAGGGATTATTTTAATGTTGATTTAAGATGTTTCATACACTCATACGTGAGTGATGACAGGGTGGTTTATTACCGGATGATCGTGGGATATATTTCTCCAGAATAAAGGTAACAGCAGCTGAAGGAGGCTGCCAGGCAACCTTTTCCTATCACTGCCAAACTGGTGCGTAATATCTGCAGGTCTGCACATGCACAAAAACAGCATTCATGGATACAAAGTTACACGATCAGCTATCTGAATGACAAACTTTAAATGCCAGGGTCTCGATTTGCCGCGAAGGACAGACATTCAATTCTCATTCGAGTGAGATGAGAATAACAGCTATTAAAAACATCTAATGCCCCACACATGATGATGAGACTGCATTTTTATTATTAGCGCTCTCTCTATTTCCATCCAGGCTCAAATTCTCACCATAAGGCACCAGAAGATTAATGAGTATCATTATGCCAGCCAGTACAAGAGCGCCACATTGAGATGGTCTTCGTCCTAACACGCTCATGCATATTGTGATCACGACTTTGGCTGGTATATCCACTGCTCCAAAGATGACTTGGATAAGATAAATGCTGACCCCAAATTTCTGTAGATCCATGGAAAGCCCATAGTAGGCAAAGCTGGTAGAGAACCTGAGAATATCGGACATGGTTTTGTATTATATTCGTATTTGTTTTATATGTTTGTGAGCATGAGGTGCTCTGTGACTGACCAGACGGCACTGAGACATATCGTGATGGTTCTCATGGTAGATGTTCGCAGGAGGTCAAAAACGCTGTAGGATCCCATTGAACAAACCATCTCCTTCTTCATGGAATCTTGCAACATCTGCATGCATGT
This sequence comes from Misgurnus anguillicaudatus, assembly GCF_027580225.2. Classification (NCBI taxonomy): domain Eukaryota; kingdom Metazoa; phylum Chordata; class Actinopteri; order Cypriniformes; family Cobitidae; genus Misgurnus; species Misgurnus anguillicaudatus. The sequence goes on from NC_073345.2 coordinate 16,654,004, forward strand.
TTACATAAGCACAATAGGATAAGCAATCTGAATGATCTGGAGGATTTTGACATAACCTATGTAAGGTCACACCTCAAGATTGATTTTGTCGGCCTCTTTTTGCCGTCCATTTATGCGACCCACTGCTTTGAGGTTCTTGACCGCCTGCTCAGAGTTTTTGTTTAGGACCAGCCAGCGAGCAGACTCTAAGAACCACCATGAAAAGAATAAGAACTCAAATAATCAGCGCATTCAAGAATAAGTAGCAAACAGGTTTTGAGTGGCATTACCCACATGAACAATACTGCATTATACCTTAGTATCTATTTACTATAGTAAACTCTATTGTAATATTGTATTTAATAATACCTAATAAAATGTATAGTGTTTTGTTCGTACCAAAGTAAATATTAAATTGGTTGGGACAGTTTATTAATTGACCATAGGTAAAACTACAGAGTTCGATTGTATACCTTAAAAGGTTAGCATTTTCGGTGATTTAATACAGTAAAGTACAATTTAAAGTATATTAAAGTGTATTACAGGGTTTTTCATGTGGGATGGTTGACCACATAACAGAACAACTTAAACCCCCCATGAAAACTACTACCGTGTGTACTATAGTATTTACTATAATAACTGCAGTAAAAGCAATCTATACTAAAGTATGATTGAACCTAGTGGTTAATATTATAGTATACTATATTATACACAGAATACTTCTATACTACACTACACTACACTATAATATACTATACTATACATTTGAAGCTTATTGTAGTTAATACTATAGTATAGCAAAGATTACTAGTATAGTGTTCTATAGTATACTATACATTTGAACCTTATGGTAGGGAATACTATAGTATAGTATAGTACAGAATACTAGTATACTATAAGTAGTACTATACTATACAATTAAACCTTATGGTAGGTAATACTATAGACTAGTGTAGCACAGAATACTAGTATAGTTTTCTATATACTATACATTTGAACCTTATGGTAGGGAATACTATAGTATAGTATACTACAGAATACTAGTATACTATAAGTAGTACTATACTATACAATTAAACCTTATGGTAGGGAATACTATAGTATAATACAGAATACTAGTATACTATAAGATGTACTATACTATACATTTGAACCTTATGGTAGGGAATACTACAGTATAGTATAGTACAGAATACTAGTATACTATAAGATGTACTATACTATACAATTAAACCTTATGGTAGGGAATACTGTGGTATAGTACAGAATACTAGTATACTATAAGATGTACTATACTATACATTTGAAGTTTATTGTAGTTAATAGTATAGTATTGTACAGAATACTAGTATACTATAAGATGTACTATACTATACATTTGAACCTTATGGTAGGGAATACTATAGTATAGTATACTACAGAATACTAGTATACTATAAGTAGTACTATACTATACAATTAAACCTTATGGTAGGTAATACTATAGTATAGTACAGAATACTAGTATACTATAAGATGTACTATACTATACATTTGAACCTTATGGTAGGGAATACTATGTATAGTATAGTACAGAATACTAGTATACTATAAGATGTACTATACTATACAATTAAACCTTATGGTAGGGAATACTATAGACTAGTATAACACAAAATACTAGTATAGTTTCTATAGTATACTATACATTTGAACTTTATGGTAGGTAATACTATAGTAAAGTATAGTACAGAATACTAGTATACTATAAGAAGTACTATACTATTCAATTGAACCTTATGTGGGGAATACTATAGTATAGTACAGAATACTAGTATACTATAAGATGTACTATACTATACATTTGAAGTTTATTGTAGTTAATACTATAGCACAGAATAATAGTATATTGTTGTATATATACTATACATGTGAACCTTATGGTAGGGAATACTATAGTATAGACAGAACAGCAGTATACAATACGAAATACTATACTATACTATGGTAGTACAGAACCTTATTTTTTTAGTACCGAATACTATATACACCTTATTGAACCTTAGTACAGATAATAGTATACTAAAGTATAGTATAGCTTACTATATGAAATACTATAATATACATTTAAACCTTATTTGTAAATACTGTAGTATAGTACAGAATAGAAGTATACTATAAATACTATACAATACATTTTAGCCTTAGTAATGATAGTTAATACTATAGTATAGTACAGTACAGAACACTAGAAGAAATAGTATACACTAATTTTTTATCTTGTTGTTAATACCATAGTATAGTATAGAATACTAGTATCTTAGTATTTCTACTATAATATATTAAAATACAGTATATTATAGTATAATACAGTTTACTATACTAAATACTATAGTATTCGTGATGTGGGATGAAGGCTTTAATGGAAATATATTAGTAAAGTACACACCATGAGTAGAGGAAGGAAATGAAAAAGGGTAGAGACACAGCCAGTGTGAGCCAGCGCCAGTCTCTAATGAAGTACGCGACACCTGCCAGGATCAGCTGACCTACGGTGTAGCAATATCCTGTTCCTGTACCCACTACTGTCCGTACACGCGTGGGGATCCACTCCACAACTGAAAACAGACGACACAATCACATTTCATGCTTTTGTCCCCTAGATGTCGCCATATACAACTGTTTTCAGTTTAGGACTACAGTTGAAGTTTGAAAATGTGCAGAGTCCCATAAGGGTGCAGAATGATGTCAGAAAAAATCATTGAACCATACTGCGTAACATATTCATACTAAAAGTCCAAAAGCCTAAATTATGATTTCATGGGGACTTTAATAGTTTTTTTATACAGCTTACCCAAACAGGTGAGGGTTGGAACTGTACATTTTATAAAAGCTGTTTAACCAAGTTACATTGCAAGGGCAATTATAATAAGCCAAAATCAGCCAAGTTACATACTCACTAAGAGAGAAGGAGTTGAGCACCAGGCCAGACAGCGCCATGCCGCAGAAGAAACGGCAAACGCAAAACAAAGTGAAGGATGTGGAGAAGGCAGCACATGTTCCTCCAACAGCAAACAGCAGGTAAGATATCATCAGTAAAATACGCCGACCAAACCTGCGTTACAGGAGATGAACTTACTGATACCACATTCATGACTCTAAAGTATCATGCAGATAAAGTTTATTATTTTATTGTCGCTACGGTCATATGGAACATATGAATGATTTTTAAAAATGGAAAGTGATAGAGAACCTGTCCGACAGTCCTCCAAAAACTACTGCCCCCACGAGGACACCTCCCATGTATATAGTCTGACCCATCTGCTTCAGTGCACGGTCGTCACAAACCAAATCCCACTAAAAGATAAAGATAAAAAGCATGCACACTTTTAGTGAGTGTTTTATTAACATACCCGTAAACAGGCAGGTGTCATCGTATGTCGCTTACCTCAGTAATAATGGTTGAGCTCATCTCTGTCACATTGTAGTACCATCCGTCCTTACATTCCTGTATCTCTGTCTCATCTTCATAATCTTCCCAAAGCTCTTCTGAACTATTACTGTCCAGCAACTGCCACTGAGGGTGGACATACCTTTTGCAACGCTCCGGTTTGCCATTCTGGTCCAGCGGTACGGTGATTTTTAGAACGTCCCCCGTACTCATAGAGGACATGGTAAGGTTGGCATGGGGGGCACAGTGGTGTGGAGGTACAGCGGCTACAAAATTCTGCAGCAGATTGTGACTGGCCATCATGAGGATGGGCATACTGAGCAGGGTGACATGGATGACCTGGAAGCGTCCGGTGCTGCCCACCTGCTCTAGAAGGTCTGCAAAGGCCATTGCTTTGATATGTAAAATTTCTCGCAGGTTTGATTGGGGACTTCAGTTCGTATTAAAGCCAAAGTTCTGTGAAACACGAGATGGTCAAAATTGATACATTTTTTACAAAATGATAAGGTATGTAGGTCAAAAAGGCTTAAATTGATTATTGGTTTTAAAACAAGGTTATGCCATTGACAACAAATAATGTTTAAGCAATGCAGCAAAACCAAGCAATGCAATTGGGTGAATTTGCTTTCACTATACAGACACAAAATTATTCAGACATAATTATTCAAATAAAAAAGCATTTATAATTCATTATAAATATAATAATATTCAATTTCAGCAAAGAATATGCAAAAAAGACATTTAGATAGACAGATGAACATACCTGTTATGGTTGCGTAGATGACAGAATCCTGAATTTTGGAGCGATTGAAACGTGAAAGCTTTTCACTTTACATTCTTAAAAGGAGAAATAAAAGGAACCTTTCCAGCAGGTTACGCAGTCCTGTATAATCAGCTCTGAAATTCCTCTGAAAAATCTGGATTATAACCTCCACGTTTAAACCGCTTGTGACACGATTGGACTTTCCATGAGGTCCAGGAAGAGATGCTGCAGTGGTTGAAGTTGTTGACCCACTTGAATCCCTTGGCTAACCCCTGTATTTGTACCTGCTGTGTTCTGAACTTAGTGTCCAGGCTGGTGGGACACAGCAGAACTCGGGGTAGATTAGTGCGTTGAGTTCATGTCCCAGAACAAATGTGAGAAGGGGAGGGGATTATGGGTAAATTAATAATTTTAGCGTTATTGTCTGACGGCCTATAGTGGCGTTGAGCAAAGGGAAGGCGTTTCATTGTCCTGTTGTAATTACGAAGTGCTAAAACAGATAAGATGGAGTATATGAGTAACCAAATAACTATAGACAGGTTTATAATACCTCGTTCTCAAAGTCCAGCTGTATTGCCTCATAAACACACACACACCTATGTGTTACCTGTGTTCAAACTATGTTACATTTCTCTGAATTGATGCTGATTAACATGTATGCCTTTGATTAAACATTAATGTTTTAAAGGCAAAAATGAATAGAATTATACACAACATATCATTTTGAGTTCATAATACTCATAAATCAGACACACAGACCATGTTCAGCACATTGTATTTCCTTCCACAATAAAAAAATGCATGTTTAATAGAACTTTATACTAGAAATTTTAGTTTTTGCTCAATGAGAAACTAAACAGTTTAAGTTGTTTTGACACAGTCCCTTAATTAGATGCATTAGACAAATTAGGTTACATTAGTACATAGCAAGCAATTTTGAATTTAAAAGATGTCTAATAGCGGTCCAAACCCAGCCCAAATGTTTAGGTCTGTGTAAAACTTTTTTTAGACATCTTACCATAGCCCATAAATGAAATTAAATGAATAAATAAATGAAAACAAACACGTTAATGACTGTTGATTTATAGCTTATAACGACCATATTTAAGGTTATTTTGGCTAGAATGGGTTACTCATATAGCTGAACTGCTAAATAAATGAATTGCTAGTTACATAAGGGATCATTTGATCAGTTAGCATTGCTAAGGGAAACTTTACACATTTAACAAAAAATTAAACTAATGTTTAAAGTGTGACTTTTCAAGTCATGCATGTCATGAAATACAAGATTAAAGATTTGTAAGTCTATATTTTCAGCTGCTTAACTCTTACAGTACATAATTTCAATGTTTCTATGTTTACATGCCACACGGTTACTCTTAAATTGAAGCAACAGAGGTTCTGCAGTGAGAATGGCTCATTGTGACTTTATCTATCTTTATCTATTCAAAGTATTTACCAGCAATTTAGAAAAAGGTCATCAATTTCAGTTTCTTGTGTCCACCTGCCAGTTTGTGACATGACCTCAAGGGTTTGGACTTAGCATTACTCACACGTATGTGGCAAAGTAACAATTAAATGGACGTGGTAAGCCATTGCTGCCAACCATTAAGGTTGACAATCAGTAGAATGCATGGGTGACCTGTGACCTTATACATTTCTCATGAGCGTGTGAATGTGAGTGTGTTTCCATTTACTTGTGAACTTACTTGAACTCCAGTTGTAAATATGTGAGTATAAATAATACCTGTAAAATGACAAAGCTCAAAGTTCACTGCCAGGCGATATGTTTTCTTCAATAAAATTCCTCTTTAAAAGCCTACAACGAACGGCCGGTTTGGACTACAGCCCCTCTATTTCCTGCTTTAATGACGTCAGTAAAACAGTTTGTTGACTAAACTCCGCCCACATGAATACGTCAGTCACCAGCTTTGGCTCAAACGGCTCTGCTAATACCCCGTTTACACGAAGAAAAGACGCATATTTCCCTGCGGATTGGCCTGTCATTTACACGAAAACCATGTTTTTATTACAGAAAACGATTATTTCTAAAACCTCCGGCCAAAGTGGATATTTCTGATTACCCCGGTTATGTGTTGCCGTGTCAACTGGGAGAAACGGGGTTTTAGGTTCTTAAACGTCACATTTTGCGCCAGAAAATGTTTAACGTCATGAGAGCGCCCTTACAGTTTGTTTGGCTACTGATCAATCAGGTTTATCATGTTTGCTGTTATGAAAGGAACAGGAAGTCGCTCGTGTTCTTTGTTGGTGTCGATTCTGACGATTTTGATTGGCTTGCATGGCTGTATTCCCCTTCCTACACTGCCTCCCACAGGTTTGGCATAGTTATTATGCCGCTCGACGGCATATTTATGCGGGTTGATGTAAATGGAAAGTTTTTTTGAAAACGATGTTGTGTGCACGATGTTATTATTGAAAACGGAGGCGGGAAAGTATTCGTTTCTCAAAATACCCGGCTATGTGTAAATGTAGCCTAAGCCAGAGCCATAGAGAAACAAGGCTCTGTGCTAAGCTAAGCTGCTATCGAATCACAACACACTAAACAAACTATACAATCAGAACTTGTTACGTATTTCTGAAGGAGGGACTTCACAAAGGAAGACATCAGCCTGTTTTGAGGACAGTGAAAACAGCGCTATACAGATAAGTAAATTGTGTGAAAAATATTGTGTTTTTTTTACACATGAAACATGAACACATGTTATATTGCCCACTATAAACACAATCAAAGCTTCAAAATCACAGACAGAACGGGAGCTTTAAAGAGAAAATGAAAAAAAAATTCATTTACCCGCATGTTGTTCTAAACCTGTATGAATTTCCCTACCCTATTCACCAGAAACAAAGACATTTTGACAAATGATAATAAGTACCCATTTACCTTCACAGTAGGAAAAACGAATACTATGGAAGTCAATGGGTACTGTTAACTGTGCTTTCCATCATTTATCAAAATATCTTTATTTCTGTTAAACAAAATAAAGAAATTCATACAGGTTTAGAACAACATGAGGGTAGTCTAAGCACACAGACTGTTGGCTGAACATGCTTTACATGTCCGTTAATGATGCGCGGGTCATCTCGTAACCCGCTGCCCCCTTTGGTAGGGTAAAGAAATCGTCACTTTATTTGTGGGGCGGGTCATTAAAAACAATATAAAAAACCCATGTATGTTGCGTGCAATTCCTTATAGTCTATATTAAATATCAAGAAATATAAAGTTTCATATATTTGATAATGTTAAAATACGTAGTGCTACGTAGCAATGTAATTGGGTGATGTCCCCAAACCTTTGGCCTCACGTCACGAAAGCACCAAGCAGCTCGCGCTGTCAGCCACAACAACAAAACAAACAGAGAAATAAAGAGAAATAAAAGTGAGATGAAAGACGAGGTGCGGGAGAAATTAAAGTCGTTAAGGTTTATGAATAGATAATACAAACGTTGCTTTGAAAATGTTGACAATGTTTATCACAATCGTATCTTCTTGTTAACATGACCACTCTGGTTTCTATTCATGAGTCGGGTGATTCTCACGAAACCATTGAAACACCACGGCACTAATGATTTTAGCTTTAAAATGTGTAATATAGTAACATTAAAAAGCATCAGAAGAAACACAATACTGCGTTCTAGCTTTCACAATGTGTGATTTCAACATAAGAATTTATAATTGTAAATTTTATCTAATTTTCTGCTGAAATTCTCATTACCGCAATGTGTCCGGCTGTGTTTGAACATGCGTTATGTTGTAATTTAATCAAATTAACACAAAAATATTAAGAAAGATGTTTTGCTAGACTACTTTAGATGATAGAAAAAATATTTACTGAATATTCATGTATAATAATAATGAAGAAAAATTAGGAAAATTATGTGTCCATGCCTGATGTTCTCATCCTCCGCAACACTTTTTGAGAACAGTTTAAGCACACATACAGAATTTTAATAAAGTTTGATTTTGAGGGACCAAGCACATGGACCAGTTACTTCAAGATGGCTACCTGGTAAGATCATTTTTTTTACAGTTAATTTGAAATACTGTCTTGTCAGAATGCTTACACGACATTTTGATTATCATTACCGCAACAGATGCTTAATAAATGTTAATTTAATTAATAGAAGCATAATACTTTGATTTTAAATGCATGTGCAGAATCTCCAAATTATGTTCTTTCAGGTTTGTCATGTCATTTTGAAAATATGTCAGTGTTGATGTTTTCTGACTGTTACGGTAATGAGATTTTTATGACTAATTTTTTTAATTATGTTACAAAAAGTGTTAAATGATAAGTAAAAGTTTTTTAATTAATGTTCCCATTTACTCCAGACTTTGTTTTTCAATGTCTGGTGGGAAAAAAAGTAAATTTAAGCAATTTTTACATTTTCATGCTTGACATTTTTAAAACCAAGTTTTCGTGAGAATCACCCAGTCAATGTTGTTGTCAGTTTACATGGTGATGTAATCTAATGGCTGTTTCCAAACACTTTTAGGCTGAAATAAATGTTCAATTACAGTACAAAGCATATGCTGTTTCATGATAAAGGTATGATGTCGTGTTATGAATAAACACATTCTTATATGACCTCGTTGCATTAAATGTATTAGTAATTTTGCTAGAGCATTTATTTCATGAAACAGCACTTCGAAATGACATTTAAACCCGAGTGTGTTTTAAGAAATAGCCTGACCAACCTATAAGTAGTTACATTTAGTCAATTTCTCTATTAACATTCAAATGAGAACAATCTACCTTTTATTTAACCGACATAAAAGTTATGAAAAGTTTAGAAAAATTAGACTATGATACGTCTATGCAGTTTACGCAACAGGCCTTTATGACCTTAAGACCTTGTATTTGTCTCCCATCTCCCATAACAAAACATTATACAGTTGAAAATAATCCAGCATGTTAATAATGCAACCATCAACCACACATACCCTTTAATGTATGAACAATGTTTAAAGCCAACCGTGAACCCATGCGGAAGCATGTTTTTAATCCTTTAAGAACAGAACAGAACTAGCAGCCATATGCAACAGTGTATAAGAATGGCTTAAACTGAATTTTATTTTTTTAACAGTTTACATTGGGGAGAAATCTATTGCATGTGAGACCATGAACACAGTACTGAATTCATAGATTAAGAGTTATCAAGATCCTCATTCATCACAGCTGCCACTGAAAGGAGCTTTTGCTGACAAAGATGACTTTGTAGACGTTACAAGTTGAACATTGATGGAGTTTGTTGAATGTATTGATTGTTCAGTGACTGATGCAAAACATTACAGATTGAAAATTGACTGGCTGGTGTGCATTATAAACTTTGTCCAAGACAGGCATAGCTGCATTCTTGAAGGTGTAGCAATCGATCATACAGTTGCTCTTGGTTGGAGATAGGTCAGGATAGGAGGTTTATTTTGGATCGTCAGGTGCAGCGAGCTTCTCCAGGGTGGGCTCTACACCCCAGATCTCACGGGCGTACTGGGAGATGGTGCGGTCGCTGGAGAATTTGCCAGAACCGGCGATGTTGTGGATCGCCTTCTTGGTCCATTCCTTGGGGTTCTGTACAAGTATGAAGGACGATTGAGAATCTTGCAGCTTTGTCAAAGACTTTTTTCAGTTGTGTTAACACTTACCTTATACAAAGCATTGACTTTCTCCTGGCATTTGATGTAGTCTTCATAGTCAGCAAATACCTTGAACCTGCACAAGGAGAAACCATAAACTCTATGAGACCTTTGTGGTAGCGTGCAAGAGTTTTTGATTTTAAAATGGCATGCATGTATTATACATAGATATGAAAGTGGCTTGAACCTATCATGGTGCATCAACATGTTGACAATGTCTTTGAAGAGGTCTGGCTGTTTGGGGCTGAAGAAGCCTCCTGCAATCTGGTCAATGGCCTGTTTTAGCTCTGGAATACGATTGTAGTATTCGGATGCGTTGTATCTGTCAGATAAAGAAGGTTATGTCATATATTATATGAATGTGTTTTTTGTTTCTGTTGTTAAGATACCAACCACTTGTGTTCCTACAAGCCAGTCTAAGTAACATTTAAATGTGCAATGTGTAACTTTTAAAAGGATCTCTTGACAGAAATGCGATATACATAAATATATTTTCAGTGAAAGACCTTACATAATGAACCGTATTATTTTTATTACCTTAGAATGAGCCGTTTTATCTACATTAACACACTTTGAATTACCTCTGTGTATGTAATGTGCTATAAAAATAAATTTACCTTGCCTTACATTTCGTGCCGCCACGTTTCTACAGTAGCCCTAAATGGACAAACTGCTCTATAGAGCGCGTATTGTCCCTACATTGTATCAGATGACAACACGTTCTCACTCCCCAAGGCGTCAAAATCTGAAGCATGTTCAAACGCCTTCAGCGTCAGTATGAAGACACGAAGGGTGCCCCCATGCGCCACTACACCGTCGAAACGGGAACTCCGCCGCGCCCACGCCAATCCCCCAGCGTCGGACACAAACGAAAGGGAATCCCGGAAGGTGACGCCGCCACGCCACGCGACGATCGGCAGGACCATGCCGCCCCCGGACAACAACCACCCAACCTCTTTCCAATATTTAAACCATTGTCGCTTGGTGTTGGGGTTAGACTTCGGTGGTTTGGATGTCAGTTTAAGTATTGGTTTATGCTTTTTGTCTTCTGAATTTTAAGCCATTGTTGCTTGGGGTTAGGGTTAGAGTTCGGGTTTGGGTTAGGATGTCTGTATTGGTTTATACTTTTTGTCTTCTGATTTTTAAACCATTGTCACTTGGGGTTAGGGTTAGAGTTGGGTTTGGGTTAGGATGTAATTTTATGTAACAGAAAGTCATTCTTACCCCAAACCCAAGCGACAATGGTAAAAAATTTGGAACAAAAATTGAGTAGCTACAGTCCAGAAGCGGCATGATCCTGCCGACCGTCGCACAACGCGACGGCACCACCCTTCGGGACTCCCCCTCGTCCACATCCAACGCCGAGGGACCAGCACGAAAGCAACGGAGTTCCCACCTCGTCGACACAGTGACGCATAGGGGAACTCCCCGCGTCTTCACACTGACGCTGAAGGCGCCCGAACATGCCCCAGACCCTGACGCCGGAGTGAGAACGGGTTGCAGATGATGATACGTTTCTCTTGTGGCGGCTACTGTAGCTTCACTATAAGTTTTGAAAGGTTGGGGTGAGCTCTTGACTGAGCCTTTGGTTGCAATTCACAGTCTCACCACTAGATGCTGCTTAAAATCTGCACAGTGAACCTTTAAAGGGGTACCTTTGTCAAAAAGTCTTTGACGAAACTGCAAGGTAGTTCACCCAAAAATTATAATTCTGACATCATTTATTCACTCTCATGTTGTAACAAACCTGTATAAATTTCTTTATTCTGATGAACATGAAGAAAGATATTTTGAGGAATGTTTGTAACCAAACCGTTTGTGAGCCCCATTTACTTCATATTTGGCTGGAGTATGGGTTTAAAGGAAAACACCACCGTTTTTCAATATTTTACTATGTTCTTACCTCAACTTAGATTAATTAATACATACCTATCTTTTTTTAATGCGTGCACTTTTAATCTTTGTAAAGCGCTTTGTGAATGTTTTAGCATTTAGCCTAGCCCCATTCATTCCTATGGCTTTAAAAAAAAGTTTTATTTTGTGCCACCATACTTACTCGGGTATGTAACAGTCTTTAAATAGGGAAAACATGGAAGTGTTTGGTGGCTTCTAAATTCATCCCTGTTTGGATCCTAAGGAATGAATGGGACTTGGCTAAATGCTAACACATTCACAACACCAATATTTTTACTAAAAGCATTAGTAGTTATTTTCCAACCCTCTGGCATCCATGGCATCAACATCTTCCACTCTCATGCCGAAGATGAAGATGTTGTCTTCTCCTGCCTCTTCTGCCATCTCCACATTGGCTCCATCCATGGTACCGATGGTCAGAGCTCCATTCAGCATGAACTTCATGTTGCCTGTTCCAGAAGCTTCTGTGCCGGCTGTGGAGATCTGCTCGGACAGGTCAGCCGCAGGGACAGCTGATAGAGAAGATTATAAAGATGTTCTTTATACTCATATGTTCCTTTCAAGTACTAAAAAACTACAACGTTCTCATCTGTCAGCTTTCTCTGCAAGGGTGACCCTGTAGTTCTCCAGGAAAATGACTTTGAGGCGGTCACCCACCACTGGGTCGTGGTTGACCACCTCACCAATAGCCGTGATGAGACGAATGATCATTTTAGCTGTGTGGTAACCTGGAGCAGCCTAGGATGGAGCAAATCGATAATAGGCATCAAACAACAACTTAAACAGAATGACAAAAACAACCAACTTAATTTAAAGGGGAAATTCACAAGACTTTTAAAGATGTAATATAAATATTTTGGGGTCCCAGAGTACATATGTGAAGTTTTAGCTCAGAATACCATATAGATAATTTATAATAGCATGTTAAATTTGCCACTTTGTAGGTGTGAGCAAAATGTGCCATTTGGGTGTGTCCTTTAAAATGCAAATGAGCTGATCTCTAAATGGCAGTGCTCTATTATCCCCTTCTGACATCATAAGGGGAGCCAGATTTTAATGACCTATTTTCTCACATGCTTGCAGAGAATGGTTTACCTAAAGTTTCTGGGTTGATCTTTTCACATTTTGTAGGTTGATAGAAGCACTGGGGACCCAATTATAGCACTTAAACATGGATAAAGTAATTCATAATATGTCCAATTTAAATGACTCCAAGTTTACCTTTCCTCCAATCATAATTGTTCTTGGGGTCCACTGCTTGTTGGGATCCTTCTTAATACCTGTACAGGTATAAACAGAAACAACACAACAGTAGGCGAGTTGTTTACTTTGCATTTAGTCCGTCTATTTCCACCATTCATGTGGATTTTCACATTGAATCACATTGACTTTTCCATTGTATTTCGTGTTTACCCCCCTTTTAGGAATTAATGAGAGCTGGTATGTTACAGTACACTGTTCAAAACTTCCTGGTTGCACTTAAATGTTTAAATGTAATCAACTTTTACTTTTTGACTAGAAAGGAGTTATATAAATTATAAAAATTAGCTTATTTCAACTTTATTTTTATAAAGTTTATTTTTATAAATGTATTTTTATAGCAACTCCTCACTAGTCAATTAATTGTAGTTTCAAGTTGATAATTTTTTTTACATACTTGTAAATTATTTTTTGATGATGTTGGATATCCATGCATTTACAGCAGTTAAAAGCCTGCTATTTTTACTTCCATGACTAAAAGAAAACGGCTTTTAAAAGTTTTAATACAAAAAAACAACAATTTCAAAACAAGTGAAAAACAACACAATTATTTAAAGGACAAGTTCAGTATTTTACACTTAAAGCCCTGTTTTCAGATTGTTTATGCTGAAATAGAACAGTTTTGACAGAAATTTGGACATATGATGCTGTCCTGAGAATTTTTGGGTGTTTCTTGTATCACCTCCCACCTCTATAATGGTGTATAGGTGCACAGGAACAATCCTTCCTAAAATGCATTAAACTTTCATTTACAAAGACGTGAAACTCACCGAGTATGCTCACACAAAAATCGCTGCAAAATACGCATTCCAACAGGTTTACGTTGTTTTTGTCCAACTCCATTGACTTGTATTAGATGTGCTGTGAGGTACGTATTACTCAGCGCCGGGAAGGTTGTTTGTATTCTTGCAATTGGCAAAGGCGGATTATTGCCACCAACTGGGCTGGAGTGTTTATTATTCAAGCTCTCGGCGGAAGAATATACGGGTGTGAGGCGTTTGGAAAAATAGGTCCACAAGTTTACAACGAATGGTAAAACACCTGTTGGAAAGCATGTGAGCATATCAGTGGACACCCCTCACCACTCAGTGAGTTTCATGTCTTTGTAAACGAAAGTTTAATGCATTTTGGGAGGGATTGTTCCGGTGCACCTATTCAGCCATTGTAGAGGTGGGAGGTGAGGCAACGAGCACCTGAAGATTCTCGGGGCAGCCGTATGTGTCCGGGTTTCGGTCAGAGCCGTTCTATTTCATCATAAACGATCTGAAAACAGGGCTTTAAGTGTAAAATACCGAACTTGTCCTTTAACATAAATTTTAAACTGGGAGTCTTCTTCCTCTGCTTAGTTTTTCAGTTTACAAAGTCTGTCATCTAAATAGGGATTAGACAACTGGCTTTTAAATGGGATGAGAGAAAAGACTCTCATTGGTTTATTACACGTTACACCCAAAACACACCCATTACTCATTACAAGAATAGGAACAACCCTTTTCTACAATGTGCTCGGCTCACAAACCATTTTTCGCGTCGTTAAATTAGCAAAAGTGGAATCGGACACGCCCGTTTAGACCGTGCGCTTTAGACAATGCACTTAGATCGTTAAAATAGAGCTTATTGTGTTATTGGTATTGAGTTACATGTTTGGTAATTAAAAGTTTAACTGGCAAAAACAAATGTTTTTTTTTTCTCGGGGTCGGGGGCATCATAAAGGAATTCATGCTTAAGGCACCAAAATATCTAGCAGCGGCACTGCCAAAACGTAATGGTGATACACATTACCAGCGTATTTTTGGAATCTCTGTGGGAAGTGAACGAGGTAATAGAGACACGAAAGAAGTTGCACAACTGTAGAAGCCACTTACGGTTGTAGTAGGTAATGATGTGCAGACAGTTAAGCAGCTGTCTCTTATACTCATGAATTCTCTTGACTTGAATGTCAAACATGGAGTTGGGGTTGATCTTAACTTTGTAGTGCTCTTCCAAATGCACAGCAAATTTCAGCTTGTTCTCCTAGAAGAGATTTTAAACTCAGAAATCACTTTTTTATGTATTCTTCCTAACCTGTTTAACTTTGGCAACATCTCGAATGAATGCCTCGTCGTTGACGAAATTACGAAGTTTTTGCAGCTGATCCAGATCTCGAATAAAGTCCTCTCCGATCCTCTGACATTTGAGCAAGACAGGGAATTGTTAAGTGGAGTTAAATGGACTATTAGAAATCCCTTTAGTTAGAAGTATATGGCTATTATCACTCCATGTAATAGTAAATGATATAAAAGAGAAATTACTGCTACGCTCAAGTTTCCTGCTGTCACAGCTGGACATTCTGTCTCAGTTATAAAACAATTTATGTTAAGATTGACTTTACCAACCTCTGCAATGACCTCAGCCAGACCGGGGTTACACATTACCAGCCAGCGGCGAGGGGTGATACCATTGGTTTTGTTCTGGAACTTGTTAGGGTCCATTTCATAGAAGTCTTTGAATCTGTACGTGAATACCACAGCATGAAACTACAAGTAAAGGTCAATTTATGATACGTGTGTAATTAATGCATACATGTGCATCTGTTTGCAAATAAAACGTACACGGTAGCTTTGAGGATGTCAGAATGAATACGTGCCACACCGTTCACTGCATGAGAGCCAACGATGCACAGATGCGCCATGTTGACTCGCTTCTGCCCGCCCTCTTCAATCAAAGACATGCGGCGCATGCGGTCCACATCGCCGGGGTAAAGAGAGGACACGCGCTAAAACAACAAACAGAATGTATGCTACACCATCAGGAAAAAATGGTCCCTGGGGCAGTTCCCCTTTAAAAAGGGCCTCATATGTACCATTTAGGTATAGATACGTATACATTTGTTACCAATATGTATCTTTGAGGTAATAATTACCTATTAATTATGAATTAATAATTGACCATTAACAGTTAACACTAACACATCTTGATTCATTGTACTGTAAATAAAAAACTGTGTGTGTTAGTTTTGTGTGATGTCGGACCTCCATGTGGCGCCGGTTGATTTCAAAGATGATCTCGAGGTGCCGGGGCAGCAGGGTCTGGAAGAGATCAATAGGCCAGCGTTCCAGAGCCTCAGGCAGCACAGTGTGGTTGGTGTAGGCACATGTCTTAACACAGATGTCCCATGCCTGCAGGGAGTGAAGAAGTGAACATAGTTTGACTTATCTGGTAGATGTTGTTTGAATTATTAAGAACATTATGTAGTGCACCTGGACTTAATATATAGTACAAAAAAGCAAAACATTTATTAAATGAAAAATTATTATGAAATATAGATTGTTAGTACAAAGTTCAAGTTCAGGTTCAAGTTTCAGTTCGTGAACAGCTGAGCGCTTTGGTAGCTCTGATACTTCAGCTACAAGTCGGTTGGTTACTGTGGTAATGTCCCGCCCCTCCACTGTGATTGGACGGCCGTGTGAGAACTGACATTGACAAGCGGAGCTTTTCACCCAAAGTTGAATGTTTTTTAACTCTCAACGCTCAGCGCTGAGCGCGGAAAAAACACAGAGTGCCGGTTTTCAGCGCGGAAGAAAACCGCTAGCTGCTGGCTTATTCGAAAAACGCCGAGCTTCCATTGGAAACAATTGAAATCATGCTACAGCCACGGGTGTAAAAGCTTTGGTGTGCATGCCCCCTTAAGGGTGTGATGAGATCTTATGCAATGAGATTAAAATATCACAAGATTTTTTGTGGATCAGCATTTTACAGTCTTTTACTGCGTGTGCTTTTTTTGTTTGGGTTTCCAATAATGTTCGGTTGGGAACAAATATAAGGTTTGAGATGAAGTTGTGTTTGTTCAGTGATCAGTCTGTTGATCAGTGTCAGATATGAAGTTTCATAGCAAAGTTTACATAAATTACATGAATGTTCTTGCTCAAGAATGACAGTGGCTGTATCATTTGTATTGTAAAGAATTGGACAAACATTAAGGACTTAAATGTTTTAAAAAACGTTGTTTTTCCAAAAGTAAGCATTTTTCAATCTAAAATAAAAGCAAAAATAACAATCGTGAGTCCACTGGCGCCCTCTGCAGGCGTTTGTTATAATACAAAACGCTGGTTTTTAATTACATATTAATGTTTTTGTTTAAAGGGCCAAGGTGTTTTCAGCAATATGAAGAATAGTCTCTGGTATCCCCAGAATGTGTCTGTAAAGTTTCAGCTCAAAATACACCATATATCTTTCATTATACGATGTTGAACATGGCCATTTGTTTTTGTGTGTGTTTCTTTAAATGCAAAGAAAGCTTTTGTTCCCCTCCCTGTATGAAAAGTAGGGGGTAGAGCGCTTACACGTGTGTTTTGGACTACATCAAAACATGTGTCTCTGGCAGAAGGTAGAACTACGCACTCATAGGCGGAGTCTGTGAGCGGTTATGGTTGGGATGTAATCAATGTGACATCACATTGATAGGGGATCCCCAACAGCCGTTTTTGTGTGACTGTTGCGTTTTAAAGGGGATTACACAAAGAAGAAGAGATGGATTTGTATAATAACAGGATGTTTCTGCCTACACACTGGCAAAGCATTTTCTACTAGAAACACATTTTAAAAAATTGTTAGGGACAGTCCTAGTTAAAACATTTCAAAAAAATGTATATATTTCATTTTATCACTGAGGATTTTTTTAAAAGAGTGTAAAAATCTCATCTTGTTCTTGTAAAGCCAATCAGGTGGAGTAAGTATCTCATCACTTTGACAGTTCTAATACCCGGTGGATATGAGTGCTAAAACAAGTACTGCAAAAACAGTAGGTGTTTGAAAATATACAAAAATGTTGCACATGTAAGTGTATGTATGTGCTGCTAGCTAATGCATGAGTGTTTCTTTCTTTCTTTCTTATCGTCATTTCAGCATCTCTTGCTATATTCATGACAAGAACCGATCAAACTATACACAAGTTGATCAATACACAAAATAGAGGACAATTTGGCATCTCCAATTCACCTAACCTGCATGTCTTTGGACTGTGGGAGAAAACCGGAGTAAACCCACACTGACAAACGAATGCAGCACACATGCAAACTCCTGCCAACCTTCTTGCTGTGAGACACATGAGTGCATAGAGTGCCCTCTAGTGCCGTCAACCTGTGATTGTTTAATGCAATGACTGTTTAAAGTAAGAAAAAAACATTGTAAATCACACTAGATAACAAAATCATCTGCCTCGAACCTTCTCCCATGTTAGTTTTTCCTCATCGACCAGGATTCTCATCAACTCGGGAATAGCCAGAGCGGGGTGAGTGTCGTTCAGCTGAATGGCCACCTGAGAGAAACCAAGAGACTTTCATAGAGCGGCATTCTGACTCTCACATCTCTTAATAACTCCTCTGAATATACATGTTGGTTAAAGGCTGAAATCTTTAACGGAGAGGACCTTACCTTATCAGGCAGAGCGCTGAAATCAGTGCGCACGACTTCCCTGGTGCCAAACTTAGAGGCCTTAAAGCGGCGGATGATGTCTTGGAGAGTTGCAGCCACTACAAAGTACTCCTGCTTCAATCTGAGCTCCTTACCCTCAAAGAACTGTGGGAAGACAGGGGCCGAAAGCTTTAGGCAAGACCACTTCAAAAGCAGCAACCTGTATGACTTTTCTCCCATAAAACACCAAAGTTTAAGAGAATATTTGTTCTGTACTTTTATATACAATGAAAGTGGATGTGGACCAGGGGCTCTAAAGCTATAAAACACAGAAAAGGCAGCATAAATGTCCACATCACCATTCACTTTGATTGTATGGGCAGAGCAGATAAATTTTTTTTGTGCTACAAAACAACACTGTTTGATTTCCACAATACAAAGTCATACAGGCTATGAAAAAATATATATATCACTTGAACTATCCTTTCAATGTGCATTATATACATAAACCCACACGTGTATTTACTGACATTGTCATTGGGGTAGAGGACACGGGAGATGTTCTCAGCCAGGTTCCTGTCCAGTACAGCCTGAATGTAATCACCAACATTAACTGAAAATGATACGAGAACATATAGGATGCTGATGCCTTTTCTTTCACTCAAAGGGTAGCGTCCATATGTGACCCTGTTTGTCCAATCAGATTTTATGTAATTGGGTTTACAAATCGTTTTTTAGCACTCACAATCCTTCAGGTTGAAATCGCAAGGGGCCTTGGCAGACCACAGCCTCATGGTGTTGACAATGTTGTTTCTATAGCCGGGTACAGGGACGTCATATGGCAAAGCCAAGACAACCTGTAAACATAGTATTTAATAGGTATGTATGCACAAACATTACTGTACACCTACATGATCACCAAAGGCAATGCTTTACCTGAGTATCCACCCATCTGACTCCATCTGGGTGATGTTCTGTCCTACCATAAAAGTGCACAGGGCGCATATATTCTGGACGCGCTTTCTCCCATGGGTTACCATAGCGCAGCCAATCATCTGCCTCCTCAACCTGCCAGCCATTAATATTAACATAAGACATGTTTTATAGTAAGAGTGTTAAATTATAAAGTCATGCCTATTCAGTCTTGACACTCTTAGAAATAATTGTGATATCAAACTGTCACTTGGGCAGTACTCTTTAAAAAGGTCCTAATATGTACTATTTAGGTATAGATGTGCATACATTTGGTACCTCTGAGATACATATATGAGCCATTTAGGTGCAAATGTGTACTTTTTGAAAGGGTACCGCCCCAGTGACAGCTTATTTAAATGAATAAACATCATTTCAACTACCTGCCAGCCATTGTCGATTTTCTGGTTGAAGATACCGAACTCATAACGAATGCCATAACCGTAGGCAGCCAGCCCAAGAGAAGCCATAGAGTCCAGGAAGCAAGCTAAAAACATATATAGAGAGAAAGAGCGCAAAAGTGGGTGTGCATTGTTCGATACAGATTTATCCTGTCTGTGAAAAGTTTTGAATGTTTCAGGATTGTATCTTGTAGGCATGTTCTGCACTCGTTTAACTTTCTTGTACAAAGTTCAATAAATCCATACTGTGAGTAAAGTTACCTCTGTTAAACCTGAGTGCACAAAGAGAAGAGAGATCAGAATACAAAGCAGCTAGACGACCAAGGCCTCCATTTCCCAGTCCAGCATCTTCTTCCATCTCCTGTAGTTCCTCCATGTCTAGACCCAGCTGAAAAACACAGCACGTCATTGGTCAGAAAAAAAACACTGAGTTTGTTGTTTACTAAAATGGATTTTATAGAGTGCCGCTGGGATGACGTATTTTTGTAGGCCAACCCGAAGGTAAGCTGGACACTGGTTCCCTCACCAAAAACGTCCGAAGAAGGGCAGTAGCCCGAAACGTTACTTTGTGATTAAACAGTTCATGTTGAGGTCAATGTCCGAATTCTATTTTGTTTTGCTTCCCTCACCAATAAAAAACATATTTTTTCCATAGACTTTTGGATTATCAAACATTTTGTCCAACAAGATAATCTTTACATATATGCACATCTTTCTGTGTGTTTACTAGAAATTAAAAGCTAATCTTAAACCAACCATCGAACTACACCATAGTCTCTTGAAATCATCGTCATCACCACCAAGCTTCCGACAGCTCTTTAAAACACATTAAAAACATGTTCCCTGTTAGGGAAATACGCTGTGGATGTATCTTTGTTGGGAATTGTGCCCATGTTGCGTTGTCTTTGACATCTTCATGCTTGATGACGTTTAAGGCCAGATTTACTAAATGGGGCAAATTAGCATGAGAGCGTAATTCCAAAAAGAGCCGATAGGAGTGGTTGTATCTGCGGGTTATTTACTAAAAAGGCACACATTAAAAAACACGGGGGCAACAGCTGATTTCCATAATGATGAGGTCCCGGTGATCTACTAACGCCTGATGCGCTTGAGTTCAGCACCACGGACATCTCAGCTGGTGCGAAATCCCAGCTAACGAAGCCATAGTACACTGAAAAGAACTGGAGGACAAAATTTTTTTTGAAAAGTTTTGAAACGGCTGGTATTGTGTGACTTCTCTTAGTGACCCCTATTTTATTTCCTCCAGCAAATAACAAATAACATGGCTTTGTAAACAATATTATTGTGTAATATGTTCCTCTGGCATTCTAAATAAACTGTTTCGTGTTAAAGGAACACACCCAGATTTGGGGAATTTAGCTTATTCACCGTATCCCCCAGAGTTAGATAAGTCCATACATACCTTTCTCATCTCTGTGCGTGCTGTAACTCTGCCTGACACAGCCCCTGCTAGCTTAGCTTAGCACAAAGACTGGAAGTGAATGGCTCCAGCTAGCAAACTGCTCCCAATAAGTAAAAAAATAACGCAAACATTTTCCTATTTATGTGTGGTGATTTGTATAGTCACACCGTGTACAAATAACAAGGTCATATGAGACACAGCCATCTTTTAACAGGTTACATACTGGGAACTATATTCCCAGAAGACGAAGCACTGCTACATGGGCGGAGTGATTTGCACAACTCTCACCAAACTCTCTGCTCCTCATCAGGGGCTTCTCGGGTGCTGCTAGCAAATCACTCTGCCCAAGTAGCAGTGCTTCACCTTCTGAGAATATACTTCCCAGTATGTATACGGTTATAAGATCGGCGTGTCTCATATGACCTTGTTATTTATACACGCTGTGACTATACAAATTACAACATATAAATAGGAAAATGTTCGTTTTATTTTGTCACTTATTGGGAGCAGTTTGCTAGCTGGAGCCATTCACTTTCAGTCTTTGTGCTAAGCTAAGCTAGCGGGGGCTTCGTCAGACAGAGTTACAGCACGCACGGAGATGAGAAAGGTATGTATGGACTTATCTAACTCTGGGGGATACGGTGAATAAGCTAAATTCCCAAAATCTGGGCGTGTTCCTTTAAAAAATCCTCTGCCTTGTAGCACATGCTCTCTGATCTATGCAATGCCTCTTCTATCAACAACAATTGCAGCCATTTCAAGCGTAAAATGATTAAAAACATGTTTTTTTTCAGTGTTAAATAATGGCGCAAATACCAGTCATAACACACACGCAAACATTAGTAAATCGAGTTGATTTACTAATTCATTTAAATAATCTCCTCCCATAAATTTTGCGTCTGAAAGGGAAATCCTAGAAATGCATATGCAAAAATAACTAACTTAGACCTTTTGTCCTTTAACCAAAACCCCATCGACTTCGGGACAATGGAACCGGAATTGCTAAACTGCTAACTCACTTCCAGGTTTTGCCTACAAAAATATGTCATCCCTGCCGCACTTTACTGTGTGGTGTCCTACCTGGTAAGTGGCTTCATCGCAGGCATTCTCAAGTGCCAGATTCACCATAGTGTTCTGCAGGGTGCGGCCCATGTAAAACTCCAGGGAGATGTAGTAGACACGCTGCACATGGAGCCAGAACAAACCAGAACAGATGTAAGATACTTTAGAAACCTGCACAGTCATCCATTCACATCCCTGTTAGTTCATTCTTATCTGGAAATGCAGAACATTTCTTGTTAACAGTTACAGTGTGTGCTCCTGCAGATGAGTTGGTATAGCATTGCATTTGCAACAAAGGTCATGGATTCTTCCCCCAGGGGACACACATGCTGATAAAATGTATAGGCCTATCTTGAATGCACTTTAAGGTATTTTGGATTAAAGTGTCCGCCAAGTGTAAATGTTTTTTGTACAGTATTACTTCTTGAGAATTCACTTGGCTTACAAACAAGACCACTATTTTTAGACTTCATTGAAGACTATTTTAATACTTTCTAGCAGAAGACAGTAATTTCTGATGATGCGATGATACAGGGTGCAATCTGAAACCATTCCGGTTGTAACCTCTGACATTTTCGGCTTTTTCTCTGGCGTATGAGAGAGAGAAGAAGCGAGGTCACGGAGGTGAGAAGGGGTGTGTGGGGGAAGGGGACCGGTATTATGTAACACTGGTATTTTGACTGAAGCAAAAATAACCAACAGTTAGGTCAGCAGCAAAGGTCACGGCGTGTTTAATGTTGTGCTTCCACGCAGATGACAAGGAAGATCTGATCTTGCTCAACAAGTTGGTAATTTGTCTTATACAGTTGAAAACAAACTGTACTGATAAAAAGCTATTCAGTAATCAGTTAACTTTTAGAGAGGACCTATTATGAAATGTTATGTTTAAGTGCTATATTTGGGTCCTCTGTGCCTCTGTCAACCTGGAAGATGTGAAAAAGATCAAGACTTAGCTTTTGGTAAAACATTCTCTACAAGCATGTAAAAAATAGGTCATTGAAATTTGGCTACCCTTGTGATGTCAGATGGAGACACCACCACGGCACTGCCATTTAGTGGAGAAATCAACTCATTTGCATTTAAAAGGACACACCCAAAAATGGCACATTTTTGCACACACCTTTAAAGTGCCATTTTTAACATGCTATAATAAATGATCTATATGCTATTTTGAGCTAGAACTTACAAGTACTACACATATGTACTTGTACTCTTGGGACACCAAAGATTATTTGACATCTTAAAAAAAAGTGCTCTTTAAGAGATTCTCAAATTTCCAGAAAATTGGTTCCCTAGAGTGTACAATACTTGAGAATTATTACATATTATACATTATTATTATACCTTGTTTTTTGCTAAACTTACTAATTTCCCTCCCACAGAATTTACTTTTACTGCTCCATATAAACATAAAGGGTTAACAACTATCACTACAGCAATGCAATCTTTATAAAAAAGACCTCATGAGTCACGACAATGAAGTTATTAATAATAACTATAGAAGTTAGAAAATTTGCTTATCCAAAGTCTAAACATGATTGATATTCAGTCCTCATTGTACCACTGAATTGAAAGTTTAATAATTTCAGGTAAGAGATTTCAGTCAAATATCAATTCAAAAAGTTTATTAATTGTTTGTTTAAAATACATTTTATTGTTATAATTTTATTTTCACTCAAATGTGCTAACTTTTAGTTTGGTAAAGTTTCGACGTTAGTCTTAATTGAAGAGAATGACAGCATCAGTCCTTATTCACCTTAATATGGAAAATAAAGATCAAGATCATTCTACTAGTTTTATCACATAATGATGCGAGGGTCAGTAAATGATGACAGCATTTTAATTTTGTGTGAACTATTCATTTCAATAGGCTACTTATTTCCCTTCTCTTTTTTCAGCAGGCCCTCAATAAGAGCTGATAAGTGGAGACTGCTTTATATTCTGGTTTTTGTTTTGTTGGCTGAGCTCCAGACAAATGACAGTCACGCTTTCAAGGAAACACTCAAGAGCCTCATTTAAGCTCTAATGATCAAGTCAAGGTTTATTGCCAATGGCCATCTCAGAATAAAGATACAAAATTTAGTTTCGTAGATCAGTGGGTGAGCGAAGGGAATACATCTCAATGCCTTCGAACTAAAAATAAATCCAGTGTATTTTATTCTATTACTTTATGAAGATTTGACTCAATATTGTATACGGTCAAGTTCAGAATAACTCTCAGAGAACATAATATATTTTTATAATGAGGCTGAATTACACATCTCCTCTTTCTCCTGTATAGACTTTATATCTGACCTTTTTTAGGAGGCAACATTTGACCTTTATATCATAGACACCTTTTCCTTGCAGCGACTATGGGCTGGGCTTGGAAAGGAAAAGGTCAGAGATGCTGGGCAGTGGTTTCATCTTCTGTCTTCTCCATGGCGCTCCGATTTTAATGCCTTGAGCACCAACACATTTTCATACAATGTTTCTGCCACTTGCTTATTTTGAATATTAAGTAACATTTCTACTTATACCTTGTTAAAATAAAATATCTAAAATATATCTGCTGTGTTTGAAGATCTAATAAACAATAAATGCATTGCTTACAGAGTGCATTGTTTAATATTGTAAAGGTTTTATAATGTATGACCATGTCTGTAAAATCCAGGCTAAAATCTCCATTTATGAGATTAGGAGGATTAAAGTTTGATTTCGATCATTGATTTTAATCATTGACATGACTTTACTTAGTTAATATTAAATATATCAAGGTTATATCTTCACTGTATATTCTTTACATTATGTATGATTTTATGTAGCTGGGTTTTCATAGGCAGACTGTTAATATAAAGTGGATTAACATAAATATTATCCTATTGATCCTCTGAATTGTCAATTCATCTTGAACACTTTGTATCAATGCAAGAGTTCATACTGTTGCAGATGGCACATTGATGTGCCAAAGTTGCACCTTGTTGCTGATCTGTAACAAGCACACTTGATTTGGTTAGAAATGTGTAATGCAGGATGTTTGTAGAGAGTGTTTATCCTGGACCGGTTCTGGAAAGCTTTCAGTGAAGAGTCATAAAAGGTCAGCAATGCTGTGGCCGAGCAGATCCATACCACTCAAGCAAATGTCATGACATTACAGTGGGATTAGACATTACAGCTTTACTGCCTTTACAGTACATTGCAAGTTGCTCGTATGCACAAAACCCCACTCTGTTTGGGTTCAATCTGCATGCATGAACTTACTTTGGGGTCTTTCTCGTAATAACTCTGCTGTGTTCTGATCCATCTGCCTACCAGGTGGTCTCTGACTGTGTGTGCGAGCGCAAAGTAATAATCCCGTTTGGTGGATACATTTCTATCCTTCACCAGCGTGAAATGCAGATGGCGATTAAAGTTTTTCTTCAAGTCCGCCACATTTTCCACACCGGCGAGCCCTCTCACTGAAATCTGCTTCCTTTTGTCGTGGTCTGACAGCGGTTTGGACATGGTGACAGGAGTCTGGTCTCCGTTGACAAGTTAGGTGAAAATGCAAACACCAGACAGCGCGCGCACAACAGTACCAGCAGCACCCATTCAGTCGTGACAGCTCTCGGTATTTAAAGTTCGGCTCATGCATATTAATCAACGGGGCGGAGTTTGTTCTCAGCTATGAGCCAATTAAAAGTTCGATATGTAAAAAGTACAGCGCTTAATGAGGAAACGGTGCATGCGCTTAAAGGTTACGCAAGAGCTACACAACACGTGTACTGTAGAAATGCTAATTTATTTTAAAGGCAACTGAGTGAAACTACAAACTGAAGTATCATGTACGCTACTGATAAATTGGCACTGAAACAGGAAGTTATGGTAAGTTTTATTAAAGTGGCCCCTCCCACTTTTAAATAGCCAATAGCGTTTAGTTTACCTCACAGCTTGGTACCTGATGGAAAGCAGAAGTGCAGATGAAGTCATAAAAATCGTTGATCCGTACTGACGGAAGTGAGAGATTGTAAGTGAATGAGAGTATTGTCTATGTTTTGGAGAACACTAGTTTATAGATGACCTTAAGGCTAACATATTTATACCAAAAGACAAAAAACTTCAATTTTGATTTTATGGGGACTAAGCTTGCACTGACATTAACAGACTCAATGACCCAACCTCAAAGGCCATGATGATATTTGAACGGCATGCAGTGATGTGATCATATATAACAGCTGAGCGTACTGTATTTGGATACAGCACTGTTGGGTGTAGTCTTTTACAATGGACTCTTGCAAACTTCAGATCCCGACCCTACAAAGCATACTCCTCCATAAAATATCTAAACATCCCTTAAAGTTATGTACATATTAGCATGGAATGATACAGAATATATCTTAACTATAAGTGTATTGTTCCAATAGCAGATTGTTTTACTATCTTGAGCCATATAAATGTAGAAATAAATCTACTTGAACAACAACAAAAAAACTAAGATGAACCCAAGACAATGCTGATTAATAGGATTTTGTAGCAGTGGATTTTAATTAGTATAACCCTAGTTCATATTGTGGTTCCCCTTTTCTTCGCACTCTTCAGTCTCAGGTTGTGATTTCAAAAGGCGGATTTTATTTGTTTGCAAAACAGTTGGATAAATGCATGGAATAATACAGATACACATTAGTAAAATAATTAGTACACATTAAGGGCAGTCACATAGATTATACTTGATTTCTTTATATTTGGATTAATAAATCTTCTTCATTCCTACGTATACTTTAATCATTAAAATTTTCATGTCTACCTATTTTTTAAGTATGACTATTAAAACTTTTCATTGAATGCAAGCTTCATTTGGAATTTAGAGAGAATTTCGAGTATGTGGCACAGCGTGGCCAAAGGGGGGCGCCAAAACAACAACTACATTTCACATTGATCACACTCTTTGTATGGTGAAGGGTGAGTGAAATCCATGGTGGATTAAAAAAAATCTGCAATCTACAATTCAGTTTTGTCGTATGTTTCCTATAACTGTTCAGTAAACAAGTTAAAGCTATTAACTGGGAGAGGGATAATTACTTTGTTTAAATTTGACAAAAACCTACACTATTAAAGTGAAACTTCACCCATTTGCATTAAGCTTTGTATAGTTAAAACCCCAGTCATGTTTTTGAAAGGTCATGCATCATTTCCTCAGTTGCCGCTGAAAGAGGAGAAATACAGATTTCAGTTGTGCACTTCCTTCTTTCAATGATGTAAAAATCATCATTTTGCATCATTGAAAGCAGGAAGTCCAATATCTTTGTTGAGCGGGTGAGACTACAAACACCCATTTTCTCTGTCAAATAGGCACCAAATTACTACAACTACAACTACAAATATGATGCTTAATGGCACATTTCATAGTTCAACCTATTGTATACAACATGCCCTGTTAGAGCTTTTTAGTAGACAATGAAGGTACGTTTTTGAGTAACAAAGACTTTAAAGAGCACCTATTGTCCGATTCACGTTAATACATTTCCTTTGGTGTGTAAGTGTATTAGTACATGTTAACGATATGCAAAAGGTACAAACCCCAAAGTGAACAATAACACGAGTTATCGGTTATGTCTTGTTACGTCTTGGCTCCTGACTTTTTGCCTCGCTGCCTCATGAGGCAACGACTTCGGCAGCTCAGAGAAATGCTTTCGGACACACTTCAAAGGCATCGTGTTTGAAATATAAACAGAGAGCGCTTTTGTGATAAACACCCTGCTAAAAAAAAAAGACACCTTATCAGAAATTCTATTGGTTTTATTGGGAATTTTATTGGTTCTAATGGAATATGGCCCAAAACACACTACACTAGTAGTGGTAGTGTAGTGGTTTTAATGGTAAAAGCTAATGGTTCCTATTGGTATTTTAATGGAAAACCATTAGAATTTTCTGTAATGGTTTTATTGTTTTTTTTCAGCAGGGTAATCACATATTTGAAAACTACACTGTAAAAAAAATTCCGTAGAAATTGCATCTGGGTTGCCGGTAACTTACCGTAGATTTAAATTTATGTTATTTACTGGCAACATTTTGTTCAAAGTTAAATGACCGTTAAACATTTACAAGTCTTTGTCTTTACAGAGTAAAACTAAAAAAACAGCATCAAGCAAAACATTCTGGAAAACAAAATCTGAAGCAAAAAACAGAAAAAGGTTGTTGATGATTTCTGGTTCCCAGAATGCTTTGCATGATGCTGTTATTGTATAGTTTTATTCTGTAAAGATATAGACTTGTTAATATTTAAAAATTTATTTAACTTTGAACAAACTCTTTCCAGTAAATAACATAAATTTAAATCTACGGTAATTTACCGGCAACCCAGCTGCAATAACATTGTAATTTCTACGGAATTTTTTTACAGTGTTCAATACAGATTTCTCGCTAGAAAAGCAATTAAAAGGTGTAAAAAGTGAAAATATACATTTATTTACACTAAATTTGTGCTCCAGACGCTTTCTTGGCCGGCATTTAATTTTTTCGAACTCGACCAGGTTCGACCAATCACATTCCCCATGCGCGCAAAGAATTGTGGGACAAGATCTCAGGAGTCAGGAAGTAAACCTAACATTGGATTTCGGACGCAGCCATTGTTTCCAACATAAATCTCTTTTCTAGGACTACAACAAACACACGGATTGTAGGCAACAGTTTACCTCCTGGATTGGTGATGTAGACACCACATTATCATAATTCCTCCCCCTTGGACTCATAGCCTGTAAATGAACTCCTGTTAGCATTGCATTGTGCACGAATCTTTCAAACATGGTAAGGAGCGTCACATTTTCGGCTGACGTCAGAGGTATTCAGGTCAATCACGTACAGATTAGCTGGCCAATCAGGGACACGGCGCTTTTCAAATCCGTTCAGAAAGAGAGGGAAATTTGGAGCTACAAAAATGTACAGTATGTGAAAAATAATGTGTTTTTTAACCATAAACCACACAAACAGATTGTATTATACCAAATACACAAAATAACATTGTTTTTAGCACTGAAATAGGTGTTCTTTAATGTATGTGCCTATATACAAAAAAGTATTTTCAACGAAAATAAACATGATCTCGAAAATATTCACACGAGCCACTTCACTATATATGTATGTACTGTAAATAAATAGAAATAATTCTTAAAGATTCTCTGGATTGAAATTGTAATGCACCCTAACCAAAAATAGAGATCAACCTTTAGGCAATTCCCAGTGTCACAAATACGAATAAGAATGAGATTCCGAGAATCTGAATTGTTTTGCCTTTAACACGCTGCAAATCAAACAAAATTGCTTTTTTCTCATGCTTTTCTCTCTCCCAATCCTTTGTGTTGTGAAAAATGAGTTGATATGTCTCTGTTATGAACAGGAAATGCAACTGCTGTAAATTTCTCAACTGACAGGAAACAGGCTGTTGCTCTTACAGTGAACCCCAGCCCATGGAGGCCCTCGCTTTCCAGTACATTGAGTTCCTTCATAGGTACAGAGGCTGCAGTTAAATCCTGTGTTACACTTCTCTATTCTCTTTAAAGAGGTACTGTATCAGTGTGCATCATTGATGTCACATTAACCGGGTAAGTTCACTTTGAACGTCTTCTCAAGGCTTACTTTATGGTTTGCTGTGACACAATGAATGTTTATGTCCTGTACGCACCTTGTTTTCACTGGCTGATTGTTTTAGATGCGTGACCGGGACTCGTGCGTGTTTGATGGAAACAAGAAGCCGACGACATCTCGAATCTCTGAGCCAGTCTCTGCTTTATTGATTCGGTTTCCTTTGCTGTGCGTGGCGTCGTCTCATTTTCAGACTGAGAAAAGAGAGGGATCAAAGAGAAAAGTGGAAAATTAGGCAGGGGGAAAGGAGAGGCGGCGGAGAACAGTGGAGTGGAGAAGGATGGATGGCGTTTCATCGGATCAGTCATCCAGCGTGGATGAGCTGGTGGAAGCCTGCATCAAAGCCTTTGGTCAGTCGGCACATTTGCCTTTTTCTTCTTTTGTGTAAACACTCTGATTAACCAGCTGAACAAAACTCTCTCTCTCTCTCTCTCTCTCGCTCTCTCCTTCTTCTTATTATTTCCCTATTCCCTGCACACCCTTCAGTATTTCTCATTTAATATCTCTTGCTCAGAGGCCCTTAACCTCTTTTCCCAACCAAAGACTTTGGTGGCTAGAGAGATGAAGTAGGGACCTCTGTTCTTAACAGGGCTTAAAATAACATGTATATATTTCCATATAAATCTGTTTAAAGTGTGATGATGTGTTACTTTTATTGCAAAAGAAAATAATACATAAAAAAGAATACGAACTAACTATATACACATTCCTGTGCATTGCATTTGAATTGTATGTAATGTATTATAATACAGGAGATACAATAAAACTTTAAGTTGGATTTTGGCATTATAAGTTGCGTAGCCTTGGTTAAAGGTGCAGTCTGAAAATTTTAGCAGCATCTAGTGGTGAGATTGCGAATTGCAACCAATGGCTCAGCCCACTGCTCACCCCTCGCTTTTGAAATGCATAGAGAAGCTACAGTAGCCGCCACCGAAGAAAACATGTCATCGTCGGAAACAAAAATTTATTTATTTGTCCGTTAAGGGCTTCTGTAGAAACGTGGTGGCACAAAATGGTGACTTCCACGTAAGGGAAGAAAACATCTCATTCTAAGGTAATGAAAACATAACGATTTATTCTAAAAAGGTCTTTATACACCCCTGATAATATAGTTTTGTATATTATATTGCATTTCTGTCAAGAGATCCATCTAAAAATTACACCTGCACATTTAAGGTTATCTTGTATATTGTGTGGAAAATTGTGTTCCCACAAGCTCACATTTTTATAAATATGAAGATGACGTACTTGATACATAGTAAATAGGGGTGTCACGATTCTCCAAATCCTCGATTCGATTACATTTTCGATTCTGATGTCACGATTCGATTCTCGATTTTTAAATGATTTTTTTTAAGACAAAAAGTTATATGCCATTATTATTATTATTATTATTATTATTATTATTATTATTATTATAGTTTCACGTTAACATGCACATTGCGTGCTTTTCCTCGCATGGGGGTTTGTGGGCTTTACTTTAAGCGAGAGAGCTTGTAGAGAGAGAATTCCTTCTTGCACGCAGATAGACTTAATGCGCGCGTCTTGGACTCCTATTATCTGAACTAAAACCGGTGCGTCATAAGCAGCTGCGCTTCTCTCTGTCTTACGTGCACGCGCTCTCACATCTGTCCAAAGTCTAAACATAAACTAAAGTAATAATCCTTATGTATTTGTTCAGTTTTATGCGTTTCATGCGAGCTGAGGCAAACTATAACTTTTGTTTAAAATATAACCCGCTGCATCTTGGCGGCCCTCTCGTGCACGTGCAGAGAGCTACGCTCTGTCCGAAGGCAGATCACTAGGTAGTAATCCTGTTTATGATATGCATTTCAAGGAGTTGTAGCAATACATCCCTCGTGTTTAAAATATAAATCGCGTTCCGCTGGATGGATGTTATTAAAGGCACTTCTGAGAGTTTATTTTCCCCCGCTTGGCAAGCCGACCGGACGTGACATGGGGGCGTGGCAGCATCGACGATCCAATTTTTTAATTCGAAGTTCGAGGTTGTGACTTAATTTCGATCGATTTCGTGACACCCTTAATAGTAAAGGATGTGAATAAATAATAAAATTGTTGGTGAGGGAAGAATTGCCATGAGTTTATAGTCACCATCTCTCTATATATTTATGCACAATGATCGACTGTACTACACTCCAAGAAAGCATGTGTTAATTTTCACACATTGTTTTGTTTTATCATATTTAACACATTGGGTCACATTCACTAAGGATGCGTACGCACAAATCTTGTTCGTGAAGTGTGCGTAGGGATGTTTTGGCTTGCAAGTCATGATTCAGCAAAAACTTTTATGCTAAAATTTCTTTTGAATGTTTGCAGGAGCGTAGGAACAACTTAGACCACATGTGGTCTAATGGTGAACAAGGAAAAAGAACCCTATGATATATATCTGTGTTATACATTTTTTTTTCTTGTTGATGAT
This sequence comes from Misgurnus anguillicaudatus, assembly GCF_027580225.2. Taxonomy (NCBI): domain Eukaryota; kingdom Metazoa; phylum Chordata; class Actinopteri; order Cypriniformes; family Cobitidae; genus Misgurnus; species Misgurnus anguillicaudatus. The sequence continues at coordinate 16,686,287 of NC_073345.2, forward strand.
TATTGTGTATGTGGTCTAAGTTGTTCTTACAGTTTTGTATACATTTAAAAACAAATTAGTATGAAAGATTTTGTTGAATTGTGATTTGTAAGTTAAAACTTCCTTATGCACATTTTACGTACGCAATTTCTGTGTACACATGCTTAGTGAATAAGACCCAGTATGTGTCATTTTGTGTTGATTTTGTGTTTAAATAATTAAAAGAAACAACATAAGATGTGTTAAAACAAATTGTCTTGTTCCACAATAACATGTGTCTAGTTCCTGTAAAGACAACACATTAAATGTGTTGTCCTTAACTAGACACAACATGTGTTGTTTTAACACATGAGTGTACATGCTCTATAATGTTTAATGCATTTTTATTTATCCATTTGTATTTGTGTATATATAGATAGGCAGACATCATGTAGTATCGCCATTGACATTTGATTTAACTGTTAACCTAGGTAACACTTTACAATAAGGTTGTATTTGTTAATATTTATTTAAAGCCTTAGCTAACATGAACTATCAATAAACAATACTTTTACAGCATTTATTAATCTTTGTTAATTTTAATTTTAGGATTTACTAATATATTATTAAAATAAAAAATGTTAAACTGTTAACATTAGTTAATGCACCATGAATAATTGTATTGACATAAACATTGACAATAATTAATAAATGCTGAAAATTATAATGTTCATTGTTTGTGCATGTTACACTGTAAAAAAAATTCTGTAAAAATTACAATGTTATTGCAGCTGGGTTGCCGGTAATTTACTGTAGATGTAAATTTGTTATTTACTTGCAAGAGTTTGTTCAAAGTTAAATAAATGTTAAATATTAACAAGTCTTTATCTTTACAGAATAAAACTATACAATAACAGCCTCATGCAAAGCATTCTGGGAACCAGAAATCATCATCAACCTTTTTCTGTTTTTTGCTTCAGATTTTGTTTCCCAGAATGTTTTGCTTGATGCTATTTTTTTGTTTAGTTTTGCTCTGTAAAGACAAAGACTTGTGATGCTTAATTTTCATTTAAATTATCAAAATTTTGACAGTGAAAAAATTTATTTAAATCTTCGGTAAGTTACCGGTAACCCAGCTGCAATTTCTATGGAATTTTTTTACAGTGTAGTTAATGGATTTACTAATGTTTACTAATACAACCTTTTTCTAAAGTGTTACCCATAACCTATTCATCCCCACTACTGTATTAGTTTTGAGACGAAACATATTTATGATTTGGAGCTTACGTGTCTCTAAAGAATAAAAAATAGTAGAAATATGTGTATGTTAAGTATGCTAAGTATGTTATTTGGTAAACGTATGTCTCTATCTGTCTGTCTTTCTCCCAGACAATGAAGGCGTTCTGAAGGAGACGTTACTTGTACGCATGTTTCTCACTATGCATCCCTGGTATCTGTCCTCCACTGACCTAGCCAAGAAACTTCTGCACAAGTATCCTTCTTCACCAGAGCTTACTCAGAACTCTGAAAAACCAGTATTACTGTCAAATGCAACTAAAGAGAAATAAAAGTCTTTGTACATTTAGTTTCCAAGGTGACAGCTTGGCTTTTATGCACGACATTTAGCACTTAGTACATTCATGGGTGGGGTTTGTCAGAGAGGGTTGACAGCATCACAGTCTGTTTCAATTACCCTCCTCAAAGCCCATACTACAGTAGCAATGAAGTGCAGCTACCTTAACACTATTACAGATCTCAAGAACAGGACTGCTCTGCAAATCGCCAGTCTCAAATATGTCACCTTGTCAAGTAGGTTAAAACCCATTTGTTTGCCTATTTTACTTTACTTAAATGCTCAGTACATATTGAACTGTACAGATACAGCGGAGTTCAAGAGTCTATAAAACCCTTAGTGAAAATGCATTCATGTGCACATTTATGTGTAGTGCATAAAGGCATTAATATTTTTGGTCTGGTTTCCAGGAAGTGAAAGACTGTTAGTTTTTAATGTGTATTATTGCCACTTTTGCATTCATGTATTTAAAATGGCTGGTCTTATAATGAATTATATTTCACAATCTTGTGAACTTCAGAGGAGGCAACAAAATTTGACCTTTTGCAAAATGGAGTTTGCAAACGTTTGACCTAGAAAATAATTTTACATCAAGCTACAAATTTTTCAAGATTCCCAAACCCTGTTTAAAAAAAACATTTCTAAAAAGTAGACTCTCAGAGTTTTGCACCCCGCTGTATCTTTTGTGAAGACGTGCATGGTGTGTGTCATAAGCCAGCTGGATCGAATCACAAAGATGCATTCTGAATTTAAATAAAACGTTCGAGGCAAGACTATTCACAGAAAAACTCGTTCTCCTGATGTTGTGCCAAGACCTATTTTATGCATAACTTCTCTGTGTCACAGCTCTCTCTGTTTTTTTGCTCTCTCTCTTTTTCTGTCAAGTACTGGATATCCGAGTTCCCAGCTGAATTTGACCTGAACCCCGAGCTGGCTGAGCAGATCCGCGGTCTGAAAGAGCGACTGGAGCAGAATGGAGATGTGAGGCGTAGTCTGCTCATCGATGTAGACAGCATGTGAGTCACAGGGCCACAGCATTCACCCAAACCGCTGATCTTTTCATGCGGAGGGCTGGAGAATGTGCCGAATATCACACATGAGCTGCACTTCCCAGACAGCTGAGCATTTATGCAATGGTCCATTCACTTCCTATTCACATACTGTAGCTTGAGACTTCGTAGCTTGAGAGTGGATTGTACTGTACAACAATGACATCTGTTATACATCAGAATTGAAGATGAAGGGCCTGTGGTCTTATATACTGTACTGTGCATGCTAGACAATGAACAGAAATTTGGCTGTTCAATATTGTACATTTTTAAGCTGGAAAGTCTTCCTGTATCTTAGTTAGTATGTATTTGCAACACAAAGGCTGTAAGCTTGATTCCCAGGCAACGCACGTGCTGATGAAAAATGTAAACCCTTGAAATTATGCAATGTAAGCATCTGCCAAAGGCATTAAACGTAATTTGCTATGAGTACTGGAAAATATCTCAAAGTTTTACCCAAAATGACTTGCATATTTTGTCGCCTGCAGCCCATCGTACGAATGGAGACGACAGCTGACCGAACATGTGCAGAAGAAACGCAAGACCTCTCTTCTGTTTGACCACCTGGATGCATCCACCCTCGCCGAACATCTCACATACATGGAGTACAAATCCTTTTGCAAAATTATTGTGAGTCTGAATTCATTGGTGACAGTCACACTGGTACAAAAATGGTACAACTGTACCTTTTCTGTCGCTGGCACGGTACCCTCAAAGGTTCATTTTTGTACCTTTATGGTTATACAACACATTGAAATGTGAAATATTATATCCTAAGGACCTATTTTGTACCTTAAAGGTGGAGTGCGTGATCTCTGAAAGCCAATGTTGACATTTGAAATCACATAAACAAACACGCCCCACCCCAATAGAATCTGGACTTTTTTTTTGATAGACCCACCCCACAAATACTCAACCCAGGCAACGATGTTGGTTATTAGACACGCCCCCTGTGTTTTGGTACTCGGACCGGCTTTAAGGGAAAATTTTGTACCAGTTAAATTTTAGGGGTACAAAACAGTTAAAGGGATACCCCAACCAAATATTTAAAATTTCCTCATGAGTTATTTTAGTAAATGTCCTTGCTCATCCAAGCTTTATAATGGTATAAAACAGGGATCGGGATACACCTTTAGACTTTAGGCCACCAAAGGGGTGCGTCCATTCTTTACAGAAGTAATCCACATGGCTCCAAAGGGTTAATAAAGGTCTTCTTCGCAAAATCGATGTGCTTTTGTAAGAAGAATATCCATATTTTAAACTTTATAAACTATAATAACTATCTTCTAGTAATGACACCATCTTGGACTTACACGATTTATGTGCAACGTACCTATGGCAGCCAACACTCAATACGATAAACATCTCGAAGATGGCGCCATTACAGGAAGCTAGTTATTACAGTTTATTACACGGCTCTCTGGAATGCTTGATTCTGATTGGTCAGTTGAGACATTTGCAGGTTCGTTCTTTTCAAATAATAACCGCTCAAAAGTAATAACGCATAGCCGGTATTACTTGTACAAGTAAAATCGCTCCGCGCCAATAAAGATTACTGTTTGGTGCCATCTTGTGACAAACACTGGACAACCACAATTAAGAATGGAAAATTTTGATATTAATTTTAACATGTACGGAAAAAACAAAACATTTAAACAGTGGATAGAAGAACGAACAACGACAAGACACAGAGAGCTTACTGAGACTGAACTTGACAAAATAGAGCATGACAGCTACGAAGCCAACACACAAAAAAAATACAGAATGGGCAATAAAACTTTTCAAAGACTGGCTAAAAAAGAAAAAATGGAGACAGACAAGTATGAAGCAGAGGATCTTAATAAGGTATTACGATCATTTTATGCATCTGTGCAAAGTTTCGCGAAAGGATAAAAATGTTAATTTAAAACAAATATGCCAATAAAATGTTTCAAATTCATATTCATGTCCAGTTTTTTTTCTTATGTGGCAAGTAGCCATGTAATAAGCACTTCGCGTCGGGTCCTGATCACACTGTCGGTGCTTATTTCCCAATAACTACCGGCTGCCTCTACATTATCCCTTACTTATACAGTTTGAAATAAGAATATTTTTCTTACCAAATAACAATAATTACCACAGAAGACCTTTGTTAACCCCTTGGAGCCATGTGGATTGCTTCTGTGAGGGATGGATGCACTTTTTGGGGGTTTGAAGTCAGAAGTTGTTACCTGATCCATGTTATCTACCATTATAAAGATTATAAGAGCAAGGACATCCAGAGTCCTGCAACAGGTCGTGTACTTGCTGATACCCCGACAAAAGTGTCTTAAAAGTGTCCTAAAATTCACAGGTGTATAATTAACTCCGTGCGGGCGGGTAGTAACGCGAATGAAAATATATGCAATATTTGTATGTCTAAATGACCATAACATGCACAACGTATGACATTTGACCTATCACGTCACCACCACTGCGACAGTGCGCGACCTTTGTTGATGCTTCTCATGGCCTAGTTGGAGCGAGCATTGCAGGAGTTGCATAAAGTTTTGCCGTTGATAGCTGGAAGCTGGGAACGTCTTCTCTTAGGGTGTTTTCACATATAGTTCATTTTAAAAGAACCAAACTCTGTTCACTTAAAGTGAACCAGTAAAGGAACTAGCTGAATGTGACCTCAGTCCTTTTGGTGTTCACAATATAGTGGACTCAAAAGAGGACCCAGTTCTTTTTTTGGTCCTCTTCAGAACTGAAGTGATCTCAGACCTTTTCTTGTTCACATCACAACTTTATAAGAACTCAGATCCCAGCTTTCTGTGCAGCAGCTGATTTTGATACAATGTCCAAACGACACGCAAAGCGGACCGGGACCTCATTGATTTCACATATCAAAAAGAATTGAACCACAAAAGAACCCAAAAGCGAACCATACTCAGACCACCTCCTGACGTGGTCTGAGTTCGGTTCACTTCTGGGTCCTTTTAGTGGGGTCTGAGATCACTTGGTTTGTTCACATATACACCCTGAACTGATCTGAGAGCGTTTGGAGGGCTCAAACGAACTAGGTGTGAAAACACCCTTAGAAAGCATTTTGAGACGAGACTTGTAGGAGCACAGCAGGCGTTGTGTAGGTAGGTTGTATTTTTTCTTGTTCTTTTTTTCAATAATAGGTCTATTTGTGTATAGTTATCAGGTTCCATAGCCTATTTAGGTGCCGATAGTAGGCTACTTGAATGGCGCAAAACAAAGCGCACTTTAGCCTGTTTCATTAGCCCATTCAGGACATCTACTAAAATAACTCCAAATGTGCTTGTCTAAAAGATTATGGACACATGTATCTCGGATTGCTTGAGGATGAGTAAATCATGGGGTAATTTTGATATTTGGCTGGAGTATCCCTTTAACTGAACCTTTAAAGGTACATAATAGATCCTTAAGGTACAGTTACGTACCCAAAAATATACAACATTGTATAATGTTTAGTATACCTGTAAAAGTTTAAAACGGAACCTCAGTGCACCACCCCAGTGACAGAAAGGGCACTGTTTTGTACCTTTATTTCTGACAGCGCACATTTGACCCAGTGTATATTATAGCATGTTTGTGTTAAATATAAACATTTTCTGGATGAATTTAACCCAACGATTGAGTTTGTCCCTTTCTGACCCAACCATGTGTGGAAAATATCCCAGCATTTTATGTATGTATGGATTCATGTTGCGAATGAAAATGGCTTTTAGTTCCAGGACTACCACAGTTTTGTGATGCACGGCTGCACAGTGGACAATCCCATTCTGGAGCGTTTCATCACCCTCTTTAACAGCGTTTCCCAGTGGATCCAGATTATGGTTCTCAGTAAGCCTACAGCTCAACAGAGAGCTACAGTCATCAGTGATTTCATCAAAGTGGCTCAGGTTAACATGACTCTCTTATATTTACAGCTATACCATTTATATGAAGCCCGTGCTTATTGTCTGGTGTACGTGTACGTGTGTGTGTGTGAACAGAAGCTACTGCAGTTGCAGAACTTCAACACCCTGATGGCAGTAGTAGGTGGACTTAGCAACAGCTCCATCGCTCGACTCAAGGATACACAAGCGCTCGTCTGCAGCGAGATGCGAAAGGTAGGAGCTGCCAGGGAAGCACACCTTCAATACTGGCACGAAAACAAACAAACTGTGACACTTAAACTCTGGCTAAAGGAGATAAGATTGTTAAAGTCAGCGCTCAGCACCAGATGGCTCGAGTGCCATTTTCATACTCTTCGCCAGATTGCACAAAAATATCAATACTCAAGTGGAGTGTTTCGGTTTCAGGAAACCAAACAGGCTCTCGTGAAGAATGTATTTGAAAACTTCTTCTCATGGTCTATATATAACTGAAATAATACTGAAGTAATACTAATGACCTGGTTTGTGTTTAATCAGGTTTTTGATGGATTGGTGGAGCTGGTCACCTCATCCGGAAACTACAGTCGTTACCGTCAGCGTTTCTCGGAATGCTCCGGATTTCGTTTTCCCATTCTTGGTGTGCATCTAAAGGACCTGATTGCCGTCCATGTGGCACTGCCTGATTGGGCCGACCCGGAGAAAAGCAGGGTCAACCTCACCAAGACTCATCAATTGTATGCCATCTTGGAGGAGCTGGCGGTTGTTCAGAGCACCCCGCCCAACATAGAAGCCAATTCAGACTTGCTGAATCTGCTGATAGTGAGTTTAATACAAGCGGGATGGATCTTATCTGGAATCCAAATTATTTTTCATGTGTATTTTAAACCAAACAGGATTTCACCGAAAAGCTTTGCATTTCTTTCCGTCTCTGGCCAGGTGTCTTTGGACCAGTACCATTCGGAGGAGGAGATTTATCAGCTCTCTCTGCAGAGGGAGCCAAGAAGCGCAAAACGATCAGTGAGTCCCACCCACCGACATAACAACAAATGAGTGACCGGCGTGAGGTAGAAACTACCAATTACAAGCTCTCATGACACAATCTGACAGATTAATTTCTTATGTTGCTTGCATAATCCACTTACGTGGACTCGCAGCTGGGAGACTGAACCACTAGTCTGTAATTATTTTGTTCAACCAACAGACAGCACTCATTTATACATATCTACTGCTGCCTTATTTTCACTTGCTAAGTGACTACGCTATTGATCTCCGGCCTTTTAGACTTCCAGCTCAAAGTCGCAGTCTCCACTTATAGAACAGTGGGCATCTTCTGTCAAGCCTAAAGCCGATCCGGCCATTATCAACAAACACATTGAAAAAATGGTGGAGGTACGTGACCCATACAGGATTAACTCTGATTTACTTATTCTCTGAGCATTCTTTGTTTTTCATGTTAATGTATTACTCATAATGCTACAAGGTTGTATTTGTTAACATTAGTAAATGCATTAGATAACCTTAACAATGAACAATACTTCTACAGCATCTATCTTCATGTTAATTTCAGCATTTACTAATACAAATCAAAAGTTGTAAGTGTTAACATTAGTTAATGCACAGTGAACTTGAACATGACATTTTTAAAGAATACCTTTACATGCTCCAATTTTCATAAATCTGACTGAATTCAATCCGATTGCAGATTATGAAAGTACAGTTTATATGTACCCTAGACATTGCAATCTGATTCAAAAGTTCGCTTTCGAACAAAATGTCTACACTGTCAAAAATTAAGGTACAAAGCTGTCACTTGTGCAGTATCATTTAAAAAATGTCCTAATATCTACAATTTAGGTACAAATATGTATCTTTGAACTGCTAATATGAACCTTTGAAATACTAATATGCACTCTTTGGGTACAAAGCTGTACCTTTTTGAAAGGGTACTGTCCCAGTGACAAACTTTGCACCTTTATTTCTGAGATAAAACCATCCCAATGACCATGCACAACCCAAATACCAACAACTAATGAACAAAACCCTTCTATCTTCTTTATATTTCCTTATCAAAATTCAGCCATTCTTCCTGTAGAAAAAAACAACCCACAGAAACGGTTTAAAATAAGCCCAATCCTAAACTCATTGAAAATAATGGATTTGGCAACGCTGCGGATAGCCTTATTGACATATCTCTATATGAATGTACAGTCTAATCAAAATTCGTTTGAGATAGTTGTTCTTAAAAAGTTTAAGATGTGCAACAGAAACAGAATTGTTGAATGCCACGATGCTCTTTCCTTGCTTTATGGAATGAAGGGACATTTTGCAGCATATATCATTTGATACATAAATAAGATGTACAGTACGTAAATATATAACATGAACGCAAGTACAATTCAACTGCACATATGCACAAGGATGCAATACAAAAAAAAAACTACAGCACATTATACATGCTTGTTAATCGGATCACAGATTGATCTACGACACCACCCCTTTCAATCTGATCAAAATTTCATTCAGACTGACATCAGTTTGATTAAAGGTGCAATGTGTAACTTTCAGAAGGATCTCTTGACAGAAATGCAATATAATATACATAACTATATTATCAGTGGTGTGTAAAGACCTTTCATAATGAACTGTATGGTTTTTATTACCTAAGAATGAGACTCCTTACATGGAAGTCACCATCATGTTTCTACAGTAGCCCTTAATGGACAAACCACTCTACAGAGCGCGTTTTGTCCCTACTTTGTCTTAGACAACGACATTTAATTTTTTTCCTGTGGCAGCTACCGTAGCTTCTCATTGTGTTTTGAAATTGAGGTTGGTTGCAATACGCAATCTCATCGCTAGATGCCGCTAAATTAGGACCTTTAGAGGGACGCTCAACTTTTTGGGAAAATATACTAATTTTCCAGCTCCCCTAGAGTTAAACATTTGATCTTTACCATTTTTGAATCCATTCAGCTGATCTCCGGGTCTGGCGGTACCACTTTTAGCATAGCTTAGCATAATACATAGAATCTGATTAGTCCATCAGCATCGTGCTGAAAATAACCAAAGAGTTTTGATATTTTTAAACTTGACTCTTCTGTAGTTACATCGTGTACTAAGACCGACATAAGGTTGAAAGTTGTGATTTTCTAGGCGGATGTGGTTAGGAACTATACTCTCAAACTGGCGTAATAATCGAGGACTTTGCTGCTGTAACATGGTAGCAGGCGGTTACAGCAGCAAAGTCCTTGATTATTACACCAGAATGAGAGTATAGTTCCTAGCCAGATCTGCCTAGAAAATCACAACTTTTAATTTTCTGTCGGTCTTAGTACACAACAGAAGATTCAAGTTTTAAATAAAACTATTGAATCTCTTTAGTTATTTTTTAGTGTGATGCTAATGGTCTAATCAGATTCAATGGAGTATGCTAAGCTATGCTAAAATTGGTAGCACTAGACCCGGAGATCGGCTGAATGGATTCCAAAACGGTAAAAATCAAATGTTTAACTCTAGGGGAGCTGGAAAATGAGCATATTTTCAAAAAAAGTGGAGTGTCCCTTTAAGGTGTTTACATTAATGCTTTTCACTCAGTTTATGCCATCAGTCCGATCACAAACAGATCATTTGGTTGCATGTAAACGTAGCCAGTAAATGTTACCCACACTCTAAAAAATGTGCTGTAATTTTGCAGCTGGTTGCCAGTAACTTACTGTAGAAGATAAAGTCAAAAAATGTTTCATGTTCATTTAACTTTGAACAAAATGTTGCCAGTAAATAACATAAATGTAAAATCAACAGCTAGTTGCCAGTAATACCCATTAATACTGTAATTTATACAGACATTTTTTACAGTGCACATAATGTACTTAAACAACTTTACTCCAAAATAAAAAAATCACCATTTACTCACCATCATGTTGCTTTGCACCTGAATAATTGGTGAGTAAAGTATGACAGAAATAATTATAGGGTGAACTGTCCCTTTAAGGGCTGTTATGTAATAATTTACAATACATTCAGTGGGGTGAGACAAATCATGAAAGTAGCACAGTGACATTCAGTGAAATCAGTTACTGTAAAATATTGTATAGTGACTGTACGTTCAAATATTCTTATTGACCAATCAGAATCAAGTATTTTAGAGTGATATTACTTCTAAACAGAATACTTCTTATTTACAGTCAGTGTTCCAAAATTATGACACCAATGGCGATGGCTACATTTCCCAAGAAGAGTTTGAGACCATCAGGCGCAATTTCCCGTACCTCGGCAAGTTCGATGAAGTGGACCAAAACCGGTGGGTTAATCAAGACATCCGTCCAGCTTATATATTGTATGTGTTTACATCAATTTGTCAAAGTCTACGGTACCGTAAAGGTCCCATCTTTCTTTTTTACATTTTTTTGCCTCTAGGGATTGTAAAATTAGTCGAGAGGAGATGATTGAGTACTTCACCAAGGCAACTTCTTTACAGAACTGCAAGATGGGCTTTGTTCACACATTTACAGAGGCGAGCAGTGTCAAGCCTTCACTTTGTCGCCACTGTTCTCGCTTGGTGAGTGCTCCTTTCATTTAGGGCTCAAACTCTTTATCTTCATCTCCAATCTGCTGACAGCTCGCAGATGAGATGAAATAAGCTCCCTTTAGCGTTACGAGAAACAGGCATCCAGATCTGTATCTATATGTGCATATAATGCAATCGATTTTATTATCATTCAAGAATCAAATTCGTGTTTACAACCGGTATTCGTTCAAATTTGTCTCTGCTGTCAGAGCTTTATGGCTTCACAGCCCCGATGTTGTTTTTTGCTCAAGTACAGCGGTTTTGTTTTTTATAAAAGCAAGTTGGGGGGAGGGCGTGCCCGGGGGAAAGATGTTGTTATGTTCACAGTCGGTGACTTACAGTTGGGTGTAGATAGTAACCGCTTCCTATTTTCTAATTTCCTTTCAAGATCCGCCCCAACACAAGATCTGTTGTCATTTTTCTGCAATGTTTTTAGTTTGAGTGTGTTGCATTTTGATAAAGAAAAAAACCTTTATGGTAAAACTTAAGGTTGTATTTGCTAACATTAGTTAATGCATTTCAAACTGTACACAGCACTTTTTTCATCTTACTTAATGTTAATTGCAGCATTTACTAATGCATTTTTAAAAATCGACATTAGTTAATTCACAGTGAACTAACAAACTATATTGCTCATTGATAGTTCATGTTAGCTAATGCATTTACTAATGTTAACAAATACAACCTAATTGCAAATTGTTACCACCTTAATTTAATAAAATTAATGCACATTTTTATTTCATTACATATGCAAACATTATTAATGCATATTTCAAATTGGCTATTATAAGTTATTTACATGCAAGTAGCCTACAAAATAAATATTAAAAAAAATAAATACATTAAGATATGTTTTTATTTTTTTGCATCACCTTTTGTTCATCTACTGAACCAGCATCAAAAATCCACTTTAATCTTACAATTTTTTCTTTTATTTTCTTTCACTATCACTTATTTTACATTTTCAGATATGGGGATTTAACAAACAAAGATACAAATGCAAAGGTATAAAAGTAATTTTTTTATAGCATCACAGTGCTGATCTCGGGTCTGTGTACATGCTTATGGCGGTTCGCCTCTTGTTGTTTTTCAGTGTGCGGGGTGAGCTGTCATAAAGACTGTCAGAGTCGCTTGGCCATTGAGTGCCGCAAGCGGACACAGAGCGTCAGCTGTGACAGTAGTGCTTCCTTTAGAGCCACACGTTCCCTCAGCTTCCCGCCTCCTAACAGCGCCCAGGAAGACGAAGAGTGCCCAGGTAAATGCACAAATATTCACATGTGTACTTGAGTCCACACACATTTTATACTACATAGTAAGACACATAAAGTGAGGTATAAAAGGCAATAATACTGATGTTGAAATATTTAAGGTTCTCAAATAAGCTCATTTGTGACATTGAAATTATTTGCAGGTGGTCTCAAATTGTACTGATATATGGATCAGGTTCATCAGGTTCAAACTTCTGAATTGCATGCCAAATAGAGTGCATGCTGATATTAATGGATTGGTTTGCCTAAAAATGTATATTCTCACATTATTTACCCTTAAATGTGTCATTACAAACACATAAGCTGCTGTTTCTGTGAAACCCTAAAGTAGATATGAAGAGTTTCGTTGCAAAACGAGATAAGTCAATTTTTTAACATTTTTGTCAAAACATGTTTATTATTATGTTATCATGTTGTTATTATTTTGTTTTATGGTGCTACTTAGCTGTATTTTTTAAGTTATGAAGGTTTAAATCAAAACAAACCAACTGAAGTTGAATTGAAATTAATTGGAATGCACAACCAAAAAACGAGATTTCTAAACAATTAAAAAAACGGTGGTTATCTCGTTTTACAACGAAACTCTTCATTTTTATATAATGTTTACTTAGATTTTCCAAATGTTATTATAATTTAGCAGTATTATGTCTCTCCTGTTTTGTATATGTATTTTTTTGTGTATTTATTATGTATTTTGGCTTGTTTTTCTCTTTACCTCCACAGTCATCAAGGATGGCTCTCAGGAGAAAGAGGATGAGGTTTTTGATGTCCACCTTTGATGAAGTAAGAAAGAAATGAACATGGCCAACACACACACTTATATACACACGCATGCACGCACACAAGGTGCTTTTTCATTAACTCTTTTCATGAAGGGAATCCATCATCTGGTATTAGATATGATCCTCTCCTTTCCATTTCCATAGGAACATCCTGGAACAAATCCATAAACCCCAGCAGTAAGAAAGCAGCATTATACTCCAAAGCCTTGTATGTGTGAGATCAGTATTTGGTCTCCCAGTATGATTTTTATCTATACCTCTTGATCTCTATTTACTGTGGGAAGAATCAGAAAAATGAATTATACTTCTGGAAAAAATAATATTATCATAATTCTTTAACATTGCTCATATTTTGAAATTGTATCAAGTTGGTCTTGTTTCATTTCAGACCAATACAAGAAAAAATAGCTGTATTCAAACACAAAATCAATTAGTTCATATAAAATCAATTATAATACTATTTAACAATGTACAGGGCTTTTATTTATTTAGCATCCCAAATGTGAAGAATTTCTGCAACTGTATGATTTTATTGATCTATAAACTTCATAATATTGATAATGATAGGAAGAAGTGAAGGTGAAATGAATGACATGTTGCAGATAGCATTGTGTCATCTTTTATCATTGCCCACCAACAGAAGGCACTGTTGTCCTAAATTGAAAAATTGACTTAAGATCTTGCTGCCTCAATAGCTTTGTCTTTCCTTTGTATTTATATTATTATTAGCATTATGCAAATTAAGGGTTTGTTATCCTTAAAGAATTGTGAACTCTATCGTAATGTTTTTTATATGTGATAGCAGCGCAGCAGAAATGGATGTGTGTACAATAATAAATCTAACATTTCACCAATAGATATTTTCCTCTGTCTGGTTCTCACTGTGTTTGAGAGAGAAAGAGAGAGAGGGCGAGAGAGATATTATTACTTTAGAAGTGAGTGAAACTTGCTTTATTAAAAAAAATACCTGAGTTTCTCAAAGGGAAAAGCCTCAGGAAATGTATCTCTCTTCAGACCAACAGCTGTATACTTATAAAAATAAAAAAGAATTAAAAAAGAATACAAGTTAGTTTATTTTATGTAAAACTATATTCAATTCACTATTATTTATTGCAAATAGCATGCAGTGTGAATCGGGCTGGAAATGGCCTCCATTCATAGGGTTAATCTAGCAGGTTGAACCTTTCGCAGCAAGGCTGCAATTACGTTCACAGTTAAGTTGGCCCTGCCGCTTTATCAACGCAGGCTTTTAAGGGTATTTTTTAACACTTGGGTGAACCATGTCACTCGGAGAACCGAAATTGCTACTGTTCACAAAGCTATAGCTGACAGAGTGGGCGGGGCTTAAAGCATGGCCATTTGGGTCACATTATGTGCTCAAGACTTCAATTAATGTCTTACTTACGCAGAAATGCAAGCGATTTGGCATGTCATATGTAAAATAATCAGCCTTTGTTTTTTTCTATTCTTTTACATGTACACTTTTTTTATTCTAGAATGCATTTTTATCAATCCAGGCTAAAGTCTTTTAATCTAATTGTGAAATTAGAAGCATCAAAGTTTAATTTGACATTGATTTCAATCTTTGACATGACCTTTCTCAGTCCATATAAAAGATAATAAGGTTATATTTTCACTGGATGTATTTACATTATGTATGTGATGATTTTATGTAAAACTGTATGTACATAAATTACTTCTCACATGAAGTAACCAAGCCCATTAAACAATAAACAGGTTTAACCTTTGCATTTTTGTCTTCTTTTTATATTAAACAAGATACACTGTTTACTGTAAAGCTGTCATATAGACTCTATAAGAAGGCTTCAACTGCAAGAAAATGATTGCACGTACACTCACCTAAAGGATTATTAGGAACACCTGTTCAATTTCTCATTAATGCAATTTTCTAATCAACCAATCACATGGCAGTTGCTTCAATGCATTTAGGGGTGAGGTCCTGGTCAAGACAATCTCCTGAACTCCAAACTGAATGTCAGAATGGGAAAGAAAGGTGATTTAAGCAATTTTGAGCGTGGCATGGTTGTTGGTACCAAACGGGCCGGTCTGGGTATTTCACAATCTGCTTAGTTACTGGAATTTTCACGCACAACTATTTCTAGGGTTTACAAGAATGGTGTGAAAAGGGAAAAACATCCTGTATGCGGCAGTCCTGTGGGCGAAAATGCCTTGTTGAGGTCAGAGGAGAATGGGCCAACTGATTCAAGCTGATTAAAGAGCAACTTTGACTGAAATAACCACTCGTTACAACCGAGGTATGCAGCAAAACATTTGTGAAGCCACAACATGTACAACCTTGAGGCGGATGGGCTACAACAGCAAAAGACCCCACCAGGTACCACTCATCTCCACTACAAATAGGAAAAAGAGGCTACAATTTGCAAGAGCTCACCAAAATTGGACAGTTGAATACTGGAAAAATGTTGCCTGGTCTGATGAGTCTCGATTTCTGTTGAGAATTTGGCGTAAACAGAATAAGAACATGGATCCATCATGCCTTGTTACCACTGTGCAGGCTGGTGGTGGTGGTGTAATGGTGTGGGGGATGTTTTCTTGGCACACTTTAGGCCCCTTAGTGCCAAGTGGGCATCGTTTAAATGCCACGGCCTACCTGAGCATTGTTTCTGACCATGTCCATCCCTTTATGACCACCATGTACCCATCCTCTGATGGCTACTTCCAGCAGGATAATGTACCATGTCACAAAGCTTGAATCATTTCAAATTGGTTTCTTGAACATGACAATGAGTTCACTGTACTAAAATGGCCCCCACAGTCACCAGATCTCAACCCAATAGAGCATCTTTGGGATGTGGTGGAACGGGAGCTTCGTGCCCTGGATGTGCATCCCACAAATCTCCATCAACTGCAAGATGCTATCCTATCAATATGGGCCAACATTTCTAAAGAATGCTTTCAGCACCTTGTTGAGTCAATGTCATGTAGAATTAAGGCAGTTCTGAAGGTGAAAGGGGGTCAAACACAGTATTAGTATGGTGTTCCTAATAATCTTTTAGGTGAGTGTATATTATCACTTCATGGACAAGCAAGATGATGCGGTGAACCCACGTTAGGGTCAAGTATCAATATTATCATCTATTTTAGGAGGACTTCGAGTAGAGAAGGAAACCGCAGCAGAGGTCAGGGATGGTTTGGGTCTCATGAGAGCCCCCGAGCGGCACTGATAGTTGTACCTGATACGGATTGTCTCTCCATTACAATTACCCTTGTGAGAGCATCTGCATGGAACGCATCTGATGGAGTTTCTCAGTCTCTCTATGAATGCCGGATATGCTATCAGTATGCTTAGGGGAACCATCTACAGCTTCATTTTAATAATCAACTCGTTAATTACAGACGAGAGAAGAAAGCCGGGCGTTCTGGTCCATTTTACTAATGTTCAATATGAAAGCACCAATATGGTAGCCCCACGGGCCTCGGATACACAAACACACATATACACTTGCGGTAATGCACACTCTCACTTTATCAGCACTATTGGATCAGCACCAGGGGACTGAAATTAACATTCATTAGTGGTTGCCCCGGGTAGGGTATATTTACAGGAGTGTGGTATAACTTAGCGTAACTTGTCACGTATTATGTGTGTATGTGTGAATAAACCGCATAAGATGGGTTGTGTTTGAAAACTGAAAAATGCATGGATGTAGAAACTACAAGCTACTGCCGCATTCGATGTCTCGGTAACCTCCTGTTTACAAAGACGCTTTCATCTGATTTTTTATGGCAGATAAATATGGGGGACACTGCACCCAGTAGGCTATATATATATATATATATATATATATATATATATATATATATATATATATATATATATATATATATATATATAGGGATGCACCGATAGGATTTTTTTGGGCCGATACCGATTTAAACAGACAACTTCTGGCCGATATCGATGCAGATACAGATATTAAACACTTGTATACAATACTATACAGTTGGTCTATTAGCTAGTTTATTTCTGCATCAAATTATTTTTACTAAACATGGATTGGATCTAATTAACATTCAACTGACCAACATAATAAGAGAGGCACAAATTAAGCTAAACCAAATATAATAAGTAGGGCTGTCCTCGACTAAGGATTTACATATTCGAATCAGAATTGTCGAATCTTTTCATAGTCGACCGATAGTCGAATCATCTATGTGTGTGTGTGCATGGATTGGGAGGGGGTCAGACCAGGTACAAATTGATAACTTTTATTTTCTTTCACAAGCAGCACACATAAACAAGTTTCTGATAAAGTGACCTAAACTGTCTTTCAAGTGATGAACGAAGACAAAACTGATGATGCATTTATATATTTTTAAGGTAAAATGTAAGACAACATTTGTTTAATTATTCCTCATAACATTTTAACGCCACGATCTACAGAACATCACACAAAAAAACTTTTTGATAACTAAACCTAAAAATATAACAAAGGTGATCCAGCCTTGGAAACCTCGGCTAATTCAGTGTTTTTATTTAATTTGGAGATTAAGCGCGTCAAAGCAGTCATGACAAAAAAAAACGACAAATGAGAAATGACAAATAATTTGTGATTGTTACTGCAAATTATAAAAACTAAGCTTTATATACAATTTATAAAAACACTGAAATTAATGATTTTATAGACACTACGCGTTATTATTTAGCACAGAAATACCTGCTTGCATGCTTTCAATTTGATCATCTCCATTCACTTTAGATACAGAAACAACTGATGATATTATTTATTTCAGGAATCTCTTTTTTATCATTTAAAAGTGAACCCCGACAATAATATTAAATCATAAGAAAGACAGTCGTGTCAGGCATAAATACAGATATTTTGCAGATATTTTCCGTTTCATCACCGAAATTTAAAGAAACGGCTTACCTGTTTTGTAGTTTAACTTTGACAAGCTAACCACAATGTTTTTAAATACATTTTAAAAACTTATACCCGTCGAAAACATCCGTTTTTTAATGTTTTAGTTTGATGAACTTCTAAATATGAGACGAAGAGCACCTAGCACGTTCGGCTAAATTGCACGCGCAAGCATGGCCAGCACGCAATAGCGCAACATCAATACAACGAAAGCAATCCAAAATGTACAGACTTAAATTAGATCAGAATTTACCTTTATAATAAATACATTTTTTTTTTTAATAAAATAAGGTCAGAAGTAAAGTGCAGAACAAATATGTGCAAAATGCCTGAAGTGCACAGAAACAAAGCACAAGTCAAATAGATAAATCAGATAACCCAGAGTGATTTATAAATAAAATAAAATAAAATAAAGTAAAATAAAATAAAGTAATAATTAAAAGAACAAAAGCATAGCCAGAATTGCCAGCTTTTTCTTTTAAATGTAGAAACAAAGAGGCAATGGTTTATTAACATAGGAACCATATGGACGTGTAGCCCGGTCACAGGGGTTGCTGTATTTATTAACGCATTTTAAAAATATTTATTGAAAGCTGATACTTCACATATTATTTGCAGAATTATAATAATATGCTGTATATTAATATATTGGGAGAAAGCTGTTATATGTGAAATCAGATTTGTGCACGGTGCACCCATATACGGCCAAAATTAAAGGATCCTCATTTCATAACACATCTGCGACGATTCGACTGTGAGATTGGTAGTCGAATCAGGCTTCTCCTATCGATGCATCGAATCTTCGACTATTCGGGGTCACCCCTAATAATAAGACAGCATAACAACCTTCAAAGGTGGTTTTTGCTATTCAGCATTTATTTTATTAACAACATTAACTCATTTTTTTTACATATAATGGATTTCTTTATGCAGTTAATTAATAAACAATTGGTATTGGCCTTTCTCGTGCTATTGTTGATGTTGTCAAATGCATCAAAAATCGGTCGGTAAATATCGGCGGCCGATACATCAGTGCATCACTAATATATATATATATATATATATATATATATATATATATATATATATATATATATATATATATATATATATATATATATATATATGAAGAGTTTGGTTCCAAAACGCAATAAACGCCATTTTTGAAAAAAATGAGTTACTGCCAAAATCAGTATTATATCAGGTCAGTAGTTAAAAGTAAATTCTTAATTTTACGCAAAACCCAATATCCGCCGTGTTATTCTGTCATCTTTTCTCCCTTTTTTCCCAAAATGCGACAAACGCCACTCCCACTTTTTTACAGAACGCAATAACTCCATTTCTGATATTACAGCCCACCGTTCACGCAATGTAAACAAACAATGGCGGACGCGCGTAGTACACGAGTCCTGGTTTTCCTCATCTACTTTGTACTACGTGATCAACAAACAAAACAAAATAATACTTTAATTGCATTGCTAAACCTGTGATGGTTTTCTGTGATGGGAAAGAAACGTAAGCCATCAGCATCTAACAATTTCCCTGAGAGGCACTCGGGAGACGGCCGCTTGTTCTCCCGACAGCATCAAGCTTCTCATGCTAACACATTGACCCCAGAGGATCTTATGAAAAACTTTACATTATTTTACTCAAAGTCAACGAAAATCGAGCAGGACCAAAAACATTTTACAGTCGATCGCTGTGAAAGACGTTAAGCGAAGACGTCAAGTAACCGCAATGACAGTGATCTTAATATGACAAAGTAGTGTTTTGATTAATGACATTAATGTTTATATTTTTAATTAGTGTGTACAACTAGTCAACTAAATGAATATAACATGGCAAAGATGAATGCACATTTATATAGGCTATTGATTCAATAGATTTATAGCATTTTGAATAAAAACTTGTCATGGATTTATTGCATTTTGTGGAAAAAATAATCCGTTTTTATAATAAATCTTTGAAAATCAACTTATGGATTTGAATTTTTTATGTTTTTATAACCTAAAGATGCTGTGTGAAAGTTTGTAACAGAAAATAGTTGTTTTCATCTTGTCACTTTCTTGGTATAGAAAACACGTTTTTACCAAAATTTGTCAAAATGGATTTATTGAGTTTTGGAACCAAACTCTTCATATATATATATATATATATTAGGGCTGTCAATAGATTAAAAAAATTAATCTAGATTAATCGCATGATTTCATGAGTTAACTCGCGATTAATCGCAAATTAATCGCATATTTTTATCCGTTCTAAATTTACCCTAATTTAACACTTTTCAGGTTTTTAATACTCTGATCATATATACATATATAGATGCTTTATGCAAATGTATGTTAACAACAGCCTGTTTACATTTTTAACAGAACCATCAAGCCATTGTTTTGTATATGCATTTTCCTTTAAGAAGAATTTTCTTTCTCCATTTTTATTTGATGCTGCATAATTTTTGACATGTGCTGTCAAATTTTAGTGATGCACCGATGTGAAAATTTTGGCCGATGCCGATAACCGATATGACCCTTGTCTGTTATGGCCGATACCGATATTTGCCGATGCCGATATCTCTGTATAAAAAACACATTTTAATGATAATCAAATAAAGAGCTATTTTCCAAAACATTTTTTTTTACTTTTGTAATTTATTCCCAGAAATGACTGATTGGGCACCTTTACCCATGTGCAAAATGTCATCAATTAGCTGATTGATATGTAAGCCTATTCTTTGTAAGCTTCGGGATGCTTATTTTTTAAGTGGGTGATCAAATTGGTTGTGTTGAACAATTTGTCCCGAACTCCCCCTCGTATCACCCGGCCCTCACTCTCATTGCATACAGCAGCAAGGGTGTCCAGACTTTTTTGTGTGGTGATCTACTTTTAAAATGATAAAGCCGACAAGATCTACATGCTAAAAAAAACACTTTAAATGCGTGGACTATACTGCATATATCTCTACATTAGATTTAGGGCTGTCACCATTACTCTATTTTTTTGAGAAGTAAAAAAAATCCTGGAGTTCATGTCGACTACTGTATAAAATAGCGGAGATACGGTTTAGTAAAACAAACTAGAAAGAAAATGACAATAGTATCAGAAGCATATAAATCAGCACAATGCTGCAGCTCTCTCTCTCTCTCTCTCTCTCTCTCTCTCTTCCTCCCTCGTTTGCTCGGGCGCGCGTACACACACCGGGCGCGTGCATTAGCTGCATGAAGGCAAGAATGCGATTGCATCCTGGTAAATTTCAGAAGTTTACACGACTAAGCTGCAGCAGGCAGGCATAAGATTTATAAAAACACATTTGAGAAGAAAAGCACAGCAACTCAAAAAGACTTTGTGTTTCACAATTACTCTAAGACAGTGGTGTCCAGACTTTTAGCCGACAAGTTCTACATGCTAAAAACACTTTAAATGCGTGGACTATACTGCATACATTGGATTTAGGGCTGTCCACCATCAGAGCATGTGAGTGAAGCAGAGCGGTGTGACGCTCCGCTAAATATTCCGCTCTACTGTTCAAGCGCTCACCGCCCAAGCAAGCGCTCCGTTAACTTTCCGCTCACGCTCACAAATAAACCAATTCCCGCTCAGATCCCGCTCCGATATATTTTTTTTAGTAAGCCTAATTGTTTTCTTGGATAATTGCATTTAATTAAAGTATTAGCTGATAAATCGCAGTTATGTACAGTTGTGTGTTGGCTATTATAGTTTAACTGATACGGAGCTCCGGATATAATTAAAATTAACAAATTGTTTCCACGACATTCACATGTTTTACTAATTTTAAGTAATAATAAATGTAATAAGTAATTACGAAATATTATAATAATTCGTTCTCCTTATGAGAAAGATTAACAAACTATTATGTTATATAAATATATTATTTGAAAAAACTAAAATAAATTGAAGAACAATTTCTTAACAAGAAGGTTTTTAAAGTGCAAATTTACAGTGCATCAGTAAATACAGAACACAGCTCTGTCCTAAAGAAATTAAAATTAGACAGTATTTATGAACCTGTAAATGTACAAAACGAATGCAATACAGAAGGCCATGAGTATTTATTTATGGCATTTTCAATAGTATATTGGTAGATAAATTAACGTGTATCTATATAGTATAAACGAATAAATCATTATTTTGGCTAAATTCATCTGGATATATCATTTTAGTCAGACTGATTTGTCATCATTTCAGAAGCTTAAATGCTATCTAAAACAACTTACATTTTATCCCGAGTGTTACTTGGTCAAAAATATTAAGAAATATAGCCGCGAGAGCAAATTATAGCACAAAAATGTTTAGCTCACACGGACCGAATGAAAAGCCGTTAATTAAGCGAACTCTCTGTAAAATAGCTGAATCAGTCGAGTCGGCAGATTATCATCAATGTTTATAATGTTCCACGCATGCTGTTGATGAAAAAAAAAATATCTAAATGTCCAGGGAATAGTCCAGTGTTCAGTCAGTTAATATTAAATGCGTTTTTGGCTGAAGCTTTCTCATCCACGGAGCGGAGAACTATAAAGGTTCTTATTTTAAGTGGTTTTAATGCTGGTAAGCAATCAGTTAGCCTATATTATTGCGCTTTGTATTTGTGTTGATCAGTTAGATTAAAGTACACTGAAAAAAATGGACTTAGTGGGTCTTTGAATTTAAATAAAATAAACATGTATATGCAACACAAAATATTTATATTCCTTGTGTAAACATAATTTAATTGATTAGGATTAAAATGTTTTGTTTGAATGTAAAATGAACACATTATTCTCACATTGATTAAAATTGATTGAATTGAATACTTAAAACAATAAAATTGGGTTTGGACACAAAACGGCACCTCCTGAGCAGCAGGGGCAGTATAGCTCATTGAGAAGGACATCGATTGCCATAAAAGAAGAATAAAGATCGTTTTTTTGGGCGCCAAAATGAAGACTAAGCACAGCAGTCACTGCCAGTCAGTCAGAACAACTCTCTCAGACGGACACCACGTTATTAAAGTAAGTTATATTATTTATTTATGTTCGCTTCATACGTGATATATCTTCACTAGATAGACTATTTTTTTGTTTACAATATGTAGCCATTGCAATGACTTGTAGTAAATATTAGTTTGGAGGAGGTTGGTGGAGTAAGTCAGTCAAGCTCATAAAGAAAAACACAGCGTTTTAAAAACGTCAGCTGTTTAATGTTATTTCACGTTTGGTAGTTTTAGTTTTAGAGTTGAAAACTGTCAGCTTTGAGTTGACTTTTGAGGCACTTTTTACTCAGTTGTTCTATGGAAACCTGTCAGGACAAATAAAACGCTAACCAAAAGTTATTCTGTCCAGAGTAACGTTATCCATGTAAGTAATTTACCAGATGATATCAATTGACTACATTAATAATGACATTGCGTATGAAACAAACGGTCTGCTTAATCAGATGAACAGACCCGCGTCAGTTATTCATGACTTCGCTACGCCACGAGAAACACTTCATTCTATTAGAAAAAGCTTTTTTAAATGTCTCGCGTGACGTCTGGTATAATAATTGAAAAAAAAATCGCTTTGAAGTGCCACACCTTAAAGCTGACGTTTTCAGAAGAGAACCTTGTTGTTTTAAGATCTCATTTTGTCCAAAATTGCGTCCTATGACAGATATAATACTTATTTCATTATTGCTCTGTGTATGTGTGACCTTCATCATTTGAGGTTATGTGTTGATTTCACCTCTGAATACTTCCTCTTATAGGTCCATCATCCTTGCATGCGCTACACAGCATTGGTAAGTCATTTCTTTCACTTTTGTACTGCTGTTAGGAGCTAAATCTTATTTTTGTAACTAATATACAATTATTATTCTTTTACTCGCAGTACTCAAATATACAATGGTTGGTTAATTTGTTTTCAGATAAATGCTGAATTTGAAAGAATCACTACTGTCTAATGTTCCTGTGTCACCTGGACCTCCAATCCAAAAACCTGATGAAACTCTTCTATCAGAAAGGAGGACAGCTAGCAAAAAGGCTTCAAACAATCAATGATCAAATGACAGATGTAAGTAATATAGATTCATAGACATAAAATGTGTAAACCTTGTTGGAAGTACAGAACATTTAGTATGTTTTAGTTACATCTTTTGGCACACGGTCATTAAAACACCTGGTAAGATTTAAAGGGGTAGTTCATCCAAAAATAAAAATTCTCATCATGTTGTTACAAACCTTTACAAATGTCCTTGTTCTGACGAACACCAAGGAAGATATTTTGAGGAATGTCCGCAACCAAACCAATCATAAGCCCCATTCACTTCCACAGTGGGGAAAAATAATACTATTGAAGTGAATGGGGCTCATGAACAGCTCGGCCGCAAACACCCCCCAAAATAAATATCCTCCTCCATGTTAATCAGAACAAAGACATCTATACAGGTCTGTAACAACATGAAAGTGAGAAAATGAGAGAATTCACTTTTGCTGTGATTGTCAGGTATGGTAGCACACACTCGAAATGTGGCCTCTTTATTTAACTCAAACCAGTGTAGTGAACACACACACACACACACACACACACACACACCCACACACACCCAGAGCAGTGGACAGTGTAGCTGCCTTGCTTTGTAACCCATATATTTGTAACCAATTGTAACATGCTGTGGCAATGCACATGGGTCTGTATACTTACATTTATATTTGTTTGCATTGTACTAATTTCCAATGACACTTTTATTGTAACAGTAACCTTTTTTCTGTTTCTTTAACTACATTTGTTTGTTTTGTACAGGGCATGGATGAAGTCAGCATCAGTGAGGTCATTTGAAGACACCAATGTTGGGATTTGTGCTCTCAAACAACATGCTTCTTGTGATGAAGAAGAGGATCTTTGTATAGTCCTGGAAGGCATGAAGGTGTTGCAACATCGTGCCATGTTGTTTGAGCTGATGTATGCCTTAAACCTGAGCTATCCTGATCTCCGCTTTATTTTTGAGGAAATCCAAAAGATTTTAATGGAACTGCATTGAGAGTAACTTTAACGAACAGTTTCTTTCAGTGAAAGGATCAGAAAGACTGTGCTGCTCATTTTTGACTTTGTTTATCTGTTTTAAGTGTTTTCTCTTATTAATACATTAACCGTTTGCTGCTCAGAGTCGAGTTTGGTAATGGTTGTTTTATTTTGTTTTTGTTGAATCTTTGATTAACAGTTTATACAAATGCTGTTGCTCTGACTTTCTGAAGGATTGATATTTTCCAGTTTGTAAATCCATTTAAAAAATAATAGTACTTACTGTTTTGCATGTCTCTTTGGAATGCAGTGTTTGTGTTTTAGCACTTCTAAATCTACTGTGATAGTAACTATTTTAAACATTTGGGTCAGTTTCATCCTAATATAACTAGGGCCTAGTCATGAATTAATCTACAACCTGTTTGGGAAATTGCCCCTTTATGTATGTACTGCATGTGCTGATTGTTGTAATAGTTATTGACTGTTATTGAATTAATGTGTAGTGATTTAAATGAATTGATGATCTGAAAGCAGTGGTTTGCCTCAATATCACTAAACATTTGTACAAAACTCTTCACTTTTTATGCCAATGCAAATGTATTTTGTATTTAAAAAGAAATAAATAACATTTGGATAATTATGGGTGATTATTCTGGTGCCAGAGACATAATGAAATTGCTTTAGAGTTACATAATCCCATAATATAAGCATTAAAAAAGCATGTTGGAATTACAGATGAAAATCTAGTCCCCTTACATAATTAAATTACTTAAACATTACAAAATAAATGTGTTATAGTAAAGAGAAATATCACTTTGAGTCAACATATTTGTATTAGACTACTTAAAATAATTAAAATGTTTTGGTCTGACACATAAAAATTATTTGAGGAAAATTGTTTTGGTTTTAAACAATCGGATCATGTGGGACCGATGTACACATTAAAATTACGTAAATTGAAAGGATTTTTTTTTTCAGTGTAGCCTAATTTTAATCTTTAAAACTGCATCTAGATGCAGACGACACTACAGTTATTCTGTCATCTTAGTTTCATTTCTTTCATTTCTATGTAAGGCTGGCGACTTCATTAAAACAATATTTGAACTCCATAACTTATTGCTAGCCATTTTTACAGATTCTCGAAGTTACCAAAGGGCATTCTGGGATGAGCGAGCGGTGCTGAGCGTATTGAGGAAATTTCGGAAATGCGCTCTGATGGAAATATTCTACCCAGTCTCCTGAGGTTGCGTATAAATAGCACGAAGTGTAAAACTCGTGCAATACATACGCCAAATTCCACTTTGGCGTGCATATGATACGCAAGTCCTTCCCATTCACTTAAACGGGGCATCTTTTTTTGTCGTTTTATTTATTGGTTTCTCAATTTTTTTCTGTTTTTTAAACCATTTTCGCTTGGGTTTAGGGTTAGATTTCAGATTTGCTTAATGAGGTTATTTAATATACAGGTTTCTCTATGTTTTGTCCATATTTAAGCCATGGTCGCTTGGAGTTGGGGTTAGAGTTGCGGTTTGGGTTAGGATGTCATTTTTAAATAACAAAAAGTTGTTCTAACCCTAAACCCAAGCGAAAATGGTAAAAAAATAGCAAAAAAATTGAGAAACCAATAAATAAAACGACAAAAAAAGATGCCCCGTTTAAGTGAATGGGAAGGACTTGCGTATCATATGCACGCCAAAGTGGAATTTGGCGTATGTATTGCACGAGTTTTACACTTCGTGCTATTTATACGCATTTTCAGGAGACTGGGCTGAAATATTACCGCACCGCTCACATGCTCTGGCGGGCAGGCATAAGATTTATAAAAACACATTTGAGAAGAAAGGCACAGCAACTCAAGACTTACGTGTGTCACAATTACTCTTGGAGGCATTGAGCAGCATAAGGATACACAGTTAACTTATGTGCAATCTACCGGCATTGCCTTTGCGATCGCGATCGACGTATTGGACCAATAATTGGACACCCCTGTCACACAGCATGGCGAGGATCTTCTTCAGACACTTTGAAGAACGACCAGGCAAACGACAGAACCTGCTTCAGCACATGTGTAACTTATGCGCTTGTGCAAAAACAAACATACTCGCTCCCACACTCACGTCTCCTACACACACGTCAAATACACAGGAATGATTATCGGCCTGTTCACATCGGCCCTATTTTGACATCCGACCGATGCCGATATGTAAAAAAATGACCATATCGGCGGCCGATATATCGTGCACCACTATCAAATTTAGTCGAAATTAGCAAATTTTCAAATAAATTGTTGTTCATATTTGAAGAGTTTGGTTCCAAAACGCAATAAATCCATTTTGACAAATTTTGGTAAAAACGTGTTTTCTATACCAAGAAAGTGACAAGATGAAAACAACTATTTTCTGTTACAAACTTTCACACAGCATCTTTAGGTTATAAAAACATAAAAAATTCAAATCCATAAGTTGATTTTCAAAGATTTATTATAAAAACGGATTATTTCTTCCACAAAATGCAATAAATCCATGACAAGTTTTTATTCAAAATGCTATAAATCTATTGAATCAATAGCCTATATAAATGTGCATTCATCTTTGCCATGTTATATTCATTTAGTTGACTAGTTGTACACACTAATTAAAAATATAAACATTAATGTTATTAATCAAAACACTTACTTTGTCATATTAAGAACCCTGTCATTGCGGTTACTTCACGTCTTCGCTTAACGTCTTTCACAGCGATCGACTGTAAAATGTTTTTGGTCCTGCTCGATTTTCGTTGACTTTGAGTAAAATTATGTACAGTTTTTCATAAGATCCTCTGGGGTCAATGTGTTAGCATGAGAAGCTTGATGCTGTCGGGAGAACAAGCACCCGTCTCCCAAGTGCCTCTCAGGGAAATTGTTAGATGCTGATGGCTTACGTTTCTTTCCCATCACAGAAAACCATCACAGGTTTAGCGATGCAATTAAAGTATTATTTTGTTTTGTTTGTTGATCACGTAGTACAAAGTAGATGAGGAAAACCAGGACTCCGTGTACTACGCGCGTCCGCCATTGCTTGTTTACATTGCGTGAACGGTGGGCTGTAATATCAGAAATGGAGTTATTGCGTTCTGAAAAAAAGTGGGAGTGGCGTTTGTCGCATTTTGGGAAAAAAGGGAGAAAAGATGACAGAATAACACGGCGGATATTGGATTTTGCGTAAAATTAAGAATTTACTTTTAACTACTGACCTGATATAATACTGATTTTGGCAGTAACTCATTTTTTTCAAAAATGGCGTTTATTGCGTTTTGGAACCAAACTCTTCATTTTGACATTCTCTATTAAAACATAGAACAATGCATGATTTGGTGGAATATAACAAAATATGACATAACTACACCTGTTTGAAGTTGAAAGAGTCAGCAAAGTTAAATTACCAGAAAAATCACCACATCCATACATTAAATTACCACATCAATACCTTAAAATCACTAATAAAACTATAAGATTTAGCACACACAAAGCAAAAACATAATCAATATATGTTAAACTTTTTTTCTTTTGTTTGATTGACATTGTGACAGACTGCTTAAAATCTAAGTGATCTAATATAATGTTATACATCAGATATTTTTACCCAACAGTTAACCAAACATTTACTTAATACATAACAGATTATAGATCCTACCTGCGTGAATTCTTATCAAAGCAGATATTTGTAAAACTTTAATTTTGTGTAGATGTCTATATATCCGGGTCGCGCACTCGCGCGTCTGTATGCACGCGCTTCAGATGTCAGTCAGTCAGCGTGAGGAGATCGCTTTTGAGTCTTGTCGCTCTTAATAACTCTTTAACAATAATCAGGTACCGAACTTTATCTCTCTTAATGACTCTTTTAACATCAAGCAAGTCCTGCAGTCTATTTTCTAAGTCATGCATAAAAGCGAAACCAAAATGAATTGAGACGCATCTTTGCATTAGATTAAGCATTAAGGAGGACGGGAACGTTACACCTCAGACGTATAAATATAGATAATTTCAGATGTCCAACGAGCATTTAGAGCATTGGATTTGCTAGACGATTTGGTTAATGTTCTTATTTCTATCAAAACCTTTGAATCATTTAGACAGGATCCCATTTGTCTGCGTCTCTGTTCATTCAACTATGGGCTGGACCAAGGGTCAAGCAGAAATTGCGCGTTGCGTTAATCGGCGTTAATAAAATTAGTTGCGTTAAAATGAATTTGCGTTAACGCGTTATTAACGCGTTAATTTTGACAGCCCTAATATATATATATATATATATATATATATATATATATATATGTATATATATATTAGGGGTGGAACAATACATGTATTCGTTTCGAACCGAATCGGTACGGGGGTCACGGTTCGGTGCATGAATTTAAACGGAGAATACACGGTATGAAAATAAAAAAAAACTTGCGTGCAAAATAATTAATGTAATGCGGAACTACTGTTAGATCCGCGGGTTCTTTATGGACAGCTAATCTGTTGCCCCGCTTTAGCTCTGAAGCTCTGATTGGCGCCAATGCAGCCGAGTTCCGCCTATGTATGCGCTCTATCAGAGACCGTCTACATTCTGGCACTCTGCAGTTTTTTGTCAGGTTCACGGTCCAGTGAGTGAAATAGCAGCGACAGCGAGTATGGCAAATGGTGGTGAGGATCCGCCGGCCCCTTTAAGATCGCAAGTTTGGCAAAACTTCAGTTTTCCAGTCAGTTACAATAGTACAGGCGAGAGAGTGGTGGAAAAGACGAGGACTGTGCGTCGGCGTTGTTCAGCAGTTGTTAGGTATGTGAGTGGAAATACATCTAATCAGGGCTCTCAAGTCTCACGCATTCACCTTGACAAACACGCATTTCAGTCAGTTCAAATGCCACACTTTGTATTTCTCTCGCTGAGAAGATAAATTGTCCTGCTATATACAACAGGCATACGCAGGGCAGTTCTATCGAGTTCAGCTGCTTTCAGTTTTGTAAGTGTGCTTAACTTTACGCAGCGCCATCAGCGTCAGAGTACCGCGAGAAATCTTGCGGAGGAGGCTGATTTCAAATCGCTCTCGCGTTACTCTGACGTCATCCACTTGTCGTTTCTTGCAGCGCCTCGTGAAGTCGTACACACCTATTAATTCATCCTACAAGCCTATTTTTTGTTCTTTAGTACATTAATATGAAATAAGGCCAAAAATGTAATTTAAAAATGTATTTAGGTAACACTTGTAATACATTTGAACCCCTATTTGTATGAAAGATGAGTACAAGATTACTTAAAGTGGTATATATTTTTGAAATACGAGATAGTATGTTAAATGCATTTCAGTTCATATTCATGACATCTCAAAATAACACTGATAAGGACACCTATGTTTTTAAGATTAGCTTAAAAAAATGCCTTCTTCATTTTTGTTTAGCTTTTTTCCTCCATTGTACCGAAAGTGAATCGAACCGTGAAGCCTGAACCGAGGTACGAACCGAACCGGGACTTGTGTGTACCGTTCCACCCCTAATATATATATATATATATATATATATATATATTTATACAACAGTTCTTTCTGGTTCTCGAATCTGATTGGCTAAGAGCTATGCGATATTGTGCTAATATCGGCACTGTAACCGCTTCACCTTTCGTATCATTCCGCCACCTAGTGAATGGAGGTCCTAAGCAGGATCATCTCTGAATGGAAAAACACAGACGCGCTGTTTTGATTCACTCTCCGTGTATCTCATTAGTTTACTAGCTCATAAATCAGTCTGTGAATCCCCAATCGGAAGTTATTATTGGATGTTACGTTAAAGTTAATGGGAGAAATGTCTTGTCACATCGTGTGGACGATTAACACTTGGAAAGAGGAATATAAACACTCGTTTTTTTTCTGGAGCTATATCTCATCAGAACGCGAAAACACCGCGGAACTGCAGGCAAGCACCGCAGCTTTTAATTGTGGACATTGATCATTTACTTTATCGTGACGTGACTATTAAAACATGTTATGAGATATCGCCACTGGTATAACGTTATTAATAAGCAGCATGCAAAAACATCTCTCTGACACTTATAAAAAAACGTTTTATATAGTACTGACAAGAACAAAGTTTAATAATAATAATCGAGTGCTCGTATCACGTTAAGAATAAATGAGAAAGCAATAGTAACGTTATACAAGTAGTTTTATTAACTTTTACCTCGCGCCAAAACAATAACCACACAAAAGACACTAAATATGAATTAAAAAACAAGTAATAGTTTGATCATGACACCAAATACTGCTGATTTGATCTCATTTTGACGATCATAAACAAACAAGGCCAACATGAGAGCCAGGGTATCTCTGTCAGAGATGTAACCCAGAGAGGGCGGTGGTCAGCGGGGCGAGTGAACACTGACGTCCGCTCATGCTTTGGTTCTCATTCGTACCGAATCTCACTACGCAAACGTTCAAACAGGCGCTATCTTTACTAATCGACTGCAGATTTAAATATAATACATAAACATTCTCGACTGAACTAATCTTAAAACTACACTTTGTGACCAAGAAACGGTAATATAAAGTAACGGCTTTTCCGTCCATTGAGTTGTTATGAGCTTCAAAGCAGCCGAAAGTTTTACCTGTCATTCTGGCCGCCCTCAAATCCGTGGCGGAAGAAGTAGTTCTCAAACAAAGAGGCTTTTAAAATAACTCCGTTGTTGTTTTCTAGTTTTCGTTTTTCAAACGTGTGCCGTCGAACTCTTGTATAAAAGCAATATCCCTCTCGGAGTCGTGTGATATAGCTCTATATCATCACGGCTGTGATTGCCTCCGGCACTCGGCCTACGGCCTCGTGCCTCTGGCCTAATCACAGCCGTGATGATATAGAGCTATATCACACTCCTACTCGAGCGATATTGCTTAAATATATATATATATATATATATATATATATATATATATATATATATATATATATATATATATATATATATATATATATATATATATATATATTTACATACACTCACCTAAAGGATTATTAGGAACACCATACTATTACTGTGTTTGACCCTCTTTCGCCTTCAGAACTGCCCTAATTCTACGTGGCATTGATTCAACAAGGTGCTGAAAGCATTCTTTTGAAATGTTGGCCCATATTGATAGGATAGCATCTTGTTCCACCACACCCCAAAGATGCTCTATTGGGTTGAGATCTGGTGACTGTGGGGGCCATTTTAGTACAGTGAACTCATTGTCATCAGAGGATGGGTACATGGTGGTCATAATGGACATGGTCAGAAACAATGCTCAGGTAGGTTGTGGCATTTAAACGATGCCCAATTGGCACTAAGGGGCTTAAAGTGTGCCAAGAAAACATCCCCCACACCATTACACCATTGCATTAATGCGAAATTGAACAGGTGTTCCTAATAATCCTTTAGGTGAGTGTATATATTCATATAGAGGACCTTAGTGGTTTTTAATATGATTCGTTCCTTCACCATGAGCTCTAGCTGCTTAGCAATTTTAAGAGCTGTGTATTTACTTTGTCAGCCCACACCGAATGTTCATAATGACATAAAAGTCTTCTGTAAGCCCATGTCCAGATCAAGCTCATCATCTGTGTTCCTCCGGTCATTGACCTTCATGAACGCAAATGAGTTGATGTCTGTAATGGAAATTGCTTTATGATAAAAGTGAAAGGCCTTGATTGAGGTCAGAGGAGGGAATGAAAATGTAAGAGTTGCTGTGATGAGGACTTGCCTGTCAGAAAAGATAGTTTGAGCTTTATGTCATGCTCCATTCTGGGCCACTCACTTCACTGACATTGAGAAGAAGTCATCATTACTGGGCCAATTGTAATTTGGGATATCCTCGTTTGAACTTGAGACTTGAAACGGTGGCTTAATAAAACAAGAACCTAGCTCATAACGAAGGCTGTCTATTACAAAAACCTAGTTTTTGCAAAAATATAATTTTCACGAGTTTGTGCCACATCATACACTCACCTAAAGGATTATTAGGAACACCTGTTAAATTTCTCATTAATGGAATGGTGTTATGGTGTTTTCTTGGCACACTTTAGGCTCCTTAGTGGCAATTGGGCATCGTTTAAATGCCACGGCCTACCTAAGCATTGTTTCTGACCATGTCCATCCCTTTATGACCACCATGTACCCATCCTCTGATGGCTACTTCCAGCAGGATAATGTACCATGTCACAAAGCTCAAATAATTTCAAATTGTTTTCTTGAACATGACAGTGAGTTCACTGTACTAAAATGGCCCCCACAGTCACCAGATCTCAACCCAATAGAGCATATTTGGGATGTGTAGGAACGGAAGCTTGATGCCCTGGATGTGCATCCCACAAATCTCAGTCAACTGCAAGATGCTATCCTATCAATATGGGCCAACATTTCTAAAGAATGCCTTCCGCACCTTGTTGAATCAATGCCACGAGAATTAAGGCAGTTATTAAGGCAGTTCTGAAGGCGAAAGGGGGTCAAACACAGTATTAGTATGGTGTTCCTAATAATCCTTATGGTGAGTGTATGTGTAGATGAATCTGTTTTATGCAAACTGCATGGTTGTTCAGTGGCGGAGGTACCAGAAGTTTAGGGTATACATTAACAATATTGTTTCAGATCTGTATATTGCATGCTTGAATGTTGACACTGGTTGCTTTATTCTCACACAAAAACTCCAATGTTATTTTTTGGCATATATTGAAAGCCTTTGTAATACAGTAGTAATAAATCTGCTAATTTTTTACATTTATATTTAAATTTTAAGTGACAGCTTATACAATTTGGCTTACAAACTAAAGAGCATCTAACATTTTTGTATATATAATTAAAAAACAGTTGAGAAAGGATGTCGACAATCAGTCATTGCAAATATATAGTTTTCAATCACAAGAAATTTTGATTGTGAATGCTGACATTCACAAAACTACAAAGACATTATTTAGCTGTGCAGACGGCCTATGACATCAAAATACACTGAGAGCGAATCTAAGTATGTCATACACAGATCATTTTGCGCGGCGCTCCATAAGGAATACAACAGCCTAATTACATTTATGCACATACGTTTGCTACATAGATACAATTAAAAAAATGTTGTTTTAATAAGTGATAAAGAATATAAAGAAAATGTGAAATTTTTCAAAGCTTTATTCCCCCCATTAAAATCACTTCAGCGGACGTGTCATAATAACGATTCCTAGCTCGTACGTAAATAGCAACTTCCCAGGAGGATTTAAATGCATTATCCTGCACATCAAAACGACAAACACGCTTATTGATTGCGTTTTATTGTGTGGGCCTATTTATTTTCACGAGCACAGAAAGCACCGGACGATGGGGCACGTGAGTCAAAACAGCGCACATAGGCACACAAATTTTGGACTTGAAACGTGTTTGTTAAAGTGGATGGAAACGACCTGAATCATGTAATGTTAAACCTGGATGGGATAAAATGGGATGACAAACAAACTGTTTGGACGAAATGGGATGACAAACAAACAGTTAATACATCAATTATACCAGACCAAAAAATATTCACTCACTGTTTGATTGAAGGACATTGTCAACCTTCTGTTGACAGTCGAAACGATGGTAAGCAATTTATTTTTGGAACAAAACATTCACCCTGTTTACAATCTGTTCTAAATGGTTCACTGGTGATATAATTAGTATGTTGTAAATTGTAGTATGTTAATGAGTATCATCTTAAGGGCCGGGTGTAGCAGCCGATCCAGTTCGCCTCAGAATGTCTGTTCCACTTTCGTTTTTTTTTTTTTACACCCAGCTGTTTTTTCTTAATATTTATTTTATAGTTTTAATTGTTGTAAGCTGTATTAGTTTGTACAAACCAGTTTGTACAAACTCTATAAATATGTTATACCGTACTAAAAAATAAATAAAAACATGCAGATATTCTTAGGTACCTGCGCATGCACTGTCGGCAGAAACGCTTTATTAACTGGAGGGGGAACGGACATTCCGACGGGAACAGGATCGGCTGCTACACCCGGTCACACTAGACCAGTGGTTCCCAAACTTTTTCGGCGTGCGGCCCCCCTTGTCTACGGTTCATCTTTTCATGCCAGCCCCCCAAAGAATATTTTTGACATAAAATATTCCAAAACTTACATTTTGAATTAAACAAAACATAAAATTATACAATGTAGTGCTGTTGGTTAGTAGCTATTTTTCTGAGGTTTAATTACACAGAATTTATGATAAATAATGTATTTAATAAAATGTCATTAAACTGGGCCCCCCCTGGCACTATACATCTCAGGGCCCCCAGTTTGAGAACCACTGCACTAGACTTTTCGCTCCATTGACTTCCATTAAATACTTATGCGAATGATTCAGACCGAAAACTCAAGCTGGTGCAAGGATGGTTGCTTTCGAAAACTTACGCCCAATTCATACAGCCAGCGACAAGCAGAGCGTCGCAATCTCAATTTTGTTGCCATTGATAAACCTGTGGTGTTTTTCTGTGACGGGAAGAAACGCAAGCTATCAAAGTTTAATCATTTACAAGAGGCACTCGGGCGGAAAAAAAAGTGGGCTGTTGCTTTTTCTCCCGACAGCATCAAGCTTCTGTCCTGCTAACACATTGACCCCAGGGGATCTTATGAAAGACTTTCCATTTTTTACTCAAAAAAAGTCAACAAAAATAGAGCAGGACCAAAACATTTTACAGCTGATTGCGACGACGTCTCAATGATAACAGCAGCAATGACAGTGCTCTTAATATGACAAAGTAAGTGTTTTCATTA
Source organism: Misgurnus anguillicaudatus (assembly GCF_027580225.2). Classification (NCBI taxonomy): domain Eukaryota; kingdom Metazoa; phylum Chordata; class Actinopteri; order Cypriniformes; family Cobitidae; genus Misgurnus; species Misgurnus anguillicaudatus. The sequence continues at coordinate 16,722,026 of NC_073345.2, forward strand.
ATTCCATTAATATTTAATCCGTGTATACCACTAGTCAACTAACGCCGGATTTCCACCGACTGCGGAGCGGCTGCAGATCGGCTCCGCTGCGTTACGGCTCCGCACTCCGCCGTCCGCCTATACCCACCAGTTCTGTTGCAGAGCGGCTGCGTGCTGAAGTGATGAGGACCCATGAGGTCTCGCAAATTCACATGATGATCGCACGATATCTTGTTCTGTCTCCGCCCATTATGACGTTAAATTTTGACGTTTTGCTGGACCAGCCCAGATCACAACACGAGATCTCGCAAATTCAGGTATGATCACCATAGATATGTATAAAGGTTAGATGTCTTGCCCGAGCTGCTGGCCAATTGAGTGAAACGTCCGCATTTTGGCGGCCATCTTACCACAGGACGCTCGCTCACTCATAGCATTGAGTTTTAATAGTACAGGTACTTTTAAATGACCATAACTTGCTTAATTGTTTTACAGATTTTCAAACGGTTTGGTTTGGTATAAACGTCAAAGATGTACCTATGATACTGCATGCTAATACAAAAAAATAGAAAAAATTCTTGAAACATGTTAAAGCATCCAGAATTATAGCCACGTTAATAACGTTTGTAAGAAACCAAACCGTTTGAAAATTGGTAGAAAATTGAGCAAGTAATGGTCATTTAAAAGTACCTGCAGCATTAAAGCAACACTAAAGACTTATTGCTCTTTGCTCCCCCTACGGGTTAAAAGCGTAATTGTTCATTAGCACTGTCGTAAATACTGCAGCATAGCTGGCTCTGATTGGATTGTAGGTCTGCCATAAAGCAAGTTTTTGTAGTTTTCACTCGAACTACAGGACCACTACCAGACGGTTGGAAACTTCTTTAGTGCGGTTTTGGCCGATAGAGGGCTGCAAAGCAAATGTGAAAGTGCCGTTCACCCTGTTTTGAGTGGATGAACCACTGAAACTTTTTTGGAAACGTTATTTTAAGGTAAAAAACTCTTTGGTGTTGCTTTAAACTCAATGCTTAGAGTGAGCAAGCTGTCTGAGGTAAGATGGCCGCCAGGTGAGGACGTTAGAGACTCCGCCGTAAGACATCTAGCCTTTATACATATCTATGATGATCACACGATATAGTCATGGCTCCGCACTGCGGAGCTGTCCGGCATCCGTCAAAAATAAAAGCTCTGCGTATTTGTTCCGGAGGGCTGCGGATGGCCGGAGCTGTGACGGATTCGCAACGTATAGTCAGTGGAATTACACACATTGACTTGAATGGAAACCGATTGACTCCGCCGCTGTTCCGCAGCGGATCCGCAGCTGTTCCACAGTCGGCGGAAATCCGGGGTAAATGAATATAGCGTGGCAAAGATGAATGCACATTTATATATTGATTAAATAGATTTATAGCATTTCGAGAAAAAAAACTTGTCATGGATTTATTGCGGAAAAAATAATCAGTTTTTATAATAAATCTTTGAAAATCTAATTATGGATTTGAATTTTTTATATTAATATAACCTAAAGATGCTATAACCAAAAATAGTGGTTTTCAAATTATCACTTTTTTGGTATAGAAAACACATTGTTACTGAAAATATTAAAAATGGATTTATTGCGTTTTGGAACCAAACTCTATGTACTTTACCATAACAAAAAGACATATTTTAAGTGCATGGAGAATTTTGGCGCAACATCACTTTAGCAACAATGTAGGCAGTGGCAGAATCTATGGTAATTTTTTGTAAACAGATATCATGCTGTGATGATGATACACGAGTTTTGGACTTACATAAATATTACAGATTTTTAACAACAGGGAGTTTTCTGACTTCAGGACTTGGCCTGCAGTCTCTTTGAACTTTACAGTCAGAAGAGTACAACCCAGCGGATGCTTTCTAACAAACTTAGAGCCTTGCATTCATTAGACAGTCGAACAGAACAGAACAAAGACATTATCGATGCTGTTCGTAATCACATACGACACTTTGTGTTTGATCCACAGCTTTGGGTCCACTTTGAAGATGAAGCTCCTCGATGGAATTCATCCAACATATTCAATCTGCAAACTCTGCTGGTCGCTTCCTGGCACATGATCAATACAGCTGACGCGAGACACTCTTCGCTGCATGTGTAATGCTTATAAGAAGTGCAGGATGTGTAGACACGGGGCAGTAAACATAGCCGCTTTGATTGACAGGGCTAGAGATTGGATCTTCTCACACCATCTTCTTCCACACACACTCTCTCTCTCTCTATGTCCCTTATCTATTCACGCCACTTTGCAGTTTTACATCCCATCTCAACATTTTCATTCCACCGTGCCTTGCACCCCCCTCCCAAGCCCCTCTTTTTTCCTGCTGTTCACTTTGACTTGTTTTCCCCCGTCGTTGCTGTAGCGAGGCAAAGCTAATGCATTTGTTTATATCCTTTCCTTCTCCAAATAGAAACTATTATAGCAGAGTCGAACGTCGGCGGTAGGCGTGAGGGTGCATGGCTGATTTTAGTTCTGGCTGCATTACCATGCCACGGTGGAGGGTCTATCAATATGGCAGCCGTAGCTGGTGATCATGTAAACCCGGCCAGGGAACCTGCGTTGCTAAACAGAACCAAGCTGTGCTGGAGTGGATTTGGACTGTGTGTCACAGGCTCTGAGGCTTTTTCTGCTCAATGTCAGAGCTTATAGAAGAGCTCCACCTTCAAGGCTTTATTGTGTTCTCCCCATTAACCTGGGCAATTGAGTGGAATTCACAAGGCAGGAGTGTGTGAGTAGAAGGACAGAGAGACCGAGTACGTACAGCTGGAGAAGAGTAATGAAGTAGTAATTAAATAAAGCTATGGCCGGCCAGGGTTTAACTGAAGGGGATATATTGGGTAATCACAGCCAGCCAGTCTATAGCTCTGTTCCAAAACCTGCTTTCCTGCCAGCTGCGTTCTAAGGCGGCATCGACTGCCATTCCGTACGGCACACAAATAGCGCTCTGTGCTAGAGACTCGCCTCACAAATCTGCTTGTTTTTAGCAGAGTTTATAGTTATAAAATATGTCACCCTGTCTGTGAAATGCAAGTCTCAGAATTATTAGATTAGAAGCATCAAACTTCGATTTTAATCATTGATTTCGCTTTAATATCAATCGTTGACATGATGTTACTCAGTCAGTATTAAAGATTTCAAGGTTATATTTTCACAAAATGTTGACATTACATGGGATGATTTTATGTAACAGTAAATCAAAAAATGACTTTAGCTGCGTTTCTCACAGGCAGGGTGACAAATATAAAGCTAATGGTGTGAGTCTCATAAAGCATAAACATACAATTTGATGCATGTGATGTAACTTAAAGGAAAACACCACTGTTTTTTCAATATTGTATTATGTTCTTACCTCATCTTAGATGAATTAATACATACCAATCTTTATTCAATGCGTGCACCTTTGTACAGCGCGTCGTAAATGTGTTAGCATTTAGCCTAGCCCCATTCATTCCTTAGGATCCAAACAGGAATGAATTTAGAAGCCACCAAACACTTCCATGTTTTCCCTATTTACATGAGTAGTTACACGAGTAAGTATGGTGGCACAAAATAAAACGTGGCGATTTTTTAAGCGGGTTACAAAAAAATGAGGGCGCAGTAATATTGACGGAAGTTTTTCTTCCGCCATACAATATAGTTCTCATTTTTATCTGTTTAGGAAGTCGCCACGTTTTGTTTTGTGCCACCGTGCTTGCTCGTGTGGCTACTCATGTAACAGTCTTTAAATAGGGAAAACACTGAAGTATTTGGTGGCTTCTAAATTCATCCCTGTTTGGATCCTAAGGAACAAATGGGGCTAGGCTAAATGCTAACACATTCACGACGCGCTGTACAGAGATTAAGTGCACACATTGACGAAAGATAGGTATGTGTTGATTTGTATAAGTTGAGGTAAAAACATGGTGGTGTTTTCCTTTAAAGGTGTAGTTTTCCAAAAACCAGCTCAGATGTATATGACTTTCTTTCTTCAGCTAAACACAAACAAATAACTCTATATTAATATTATGCTATCTTCTTATATGGGGATCAACCCGGCTAAACTCCAAAAAGCACAAACATCCGTCATTAAAGTAATCCAATTGACTCCAGTGAGTTAATATATGTCTACTGAAGCGAAACGCTATGTTTGTGAGAAAACGTTTTATATTTTAAGTTTATTTGGCAATCACTTGCATTTCCATAATAGCATATAGATAGCATTTTACATTTAAATATGGAAGCAGGATGTCGATGATGTTGAATCTCATTCAACTGAAGATGGGAAGTCATAAACATCTGGGATGGCATGAGGGAGATGGCATGAGGGAGAGTAAATTATAAGAGAACTTTTGTATTTGTGTAAACTTTCCCTAACGCAAAATTACTACAGTTAAAACCAAATACACATGGTTACTATAGTTAAACCATGGTTACTACAAAACAATCATTAAATGCATCAAATATTTTGCCAAAATAATCAGTATTAAAAAAAATGATTACTACTAGGGCTGTCACATTTATGAAATTTGGCTGACAGTTAATTGTTTAATAAATTGTGATGATTATGACGATTAATTGCATGTTTAGGGCTTTGGTGATTATGACAATTAATTGTCTATTTTTTTGCTTTGACATTTATTTCTCATAATTTTTTTGTTCATGAAATAATTTTCACACATTATTAAATTAAATATTTTGCAAGGTTTACCTGCCAGTAAATATTAATAGGCATAAAACATATTTAAAAGTAATTATTTCATGAATATATCTTTCAAAAACTGAATACAATAAAGTGTCTGAAAAATAACTGAAAATAAAAATACAATCAATAAACTGACTATACCAGAACAGCCAATACTAAGGTCATATTAGTACTGGACCACATGTCTGTAGTGGCTGCAAAAAAAAAAAAAAAAAATAGACAGTGTCGGCTCATGACTTGAGGAGCACAAATTCAAAATAAGTGTTCGGAGTATCATGTGTGTCGTTCCCTTTTCCAAAATATGTGTCCTGAATGTCGAGAAATCAAATAAGGGTCTGCTGCACACGCGTCAAAACCGTTTATGATAAAAGAGATGCTCACGTTCACAAAATACACGCAAGACACTCACTTAACAGTAAACTCTGATTACACATGATATTATGCGAGTATCTGGCAAACGCAAGCATCTCTTTTATCATAAACCCTTTAGACGCGTCTGCAGCAGGCACTTATTTTGGCAGGACAAGTGATGCACAGTTGCACACACGATCTCTCAAAGCGCAAAACACATATTTTGAAATTAAAAACCACACACATGACGGGCTACATTGTGACAAACTTCGCATCGAGCGCCCTTGAAAAAAGAAGTCACCGGCTGCCACTGCTTACTGATCATTCACTTCCCTAAATTTGGAATTGCTGTTTTGTATATTTCTTTAAATGCTGTTTTTTCCACTGTATTGAATGGCTATGGCTTTGCAATGTATCGCGCTACAGTGTGAATTAAGAAGCACAATCTGACACTGTCTCGTTTATATAGGCGCTGCAGCTCCTCCTTGTGTTTTTTAAAGAGATGTGCAATCATCGCGGTGATCTGAAATCATTACGATGAGGTCAAACAATCGCGATAAAACGATTATTTAATTGTTGTGACAGCCCTTATTACTACTAGGGGTGTTGCGATAAATTGTGCGATTTGCTTGCTATGCTTCTCAATAAATTATGGTGAAATGCCACTACATCCAAAAGCCAGAGGGCTTAATATGCGCTGCAGAAGAAGTACCATTTACTTATGCATCTCCAGGAAATGCCTATAAGCATATTTATATCTGGTTCTTCAAACCTTTTCAGGTATTTTCATGATAATAAATAATATGTATATTAATTTTGTTTGATGGGTGTTGCTTTCTTAAAGGAATATTCCATTTTCTTAAAAGAAAAATCCAGACAATCTACTCACCACCATGCCATCCAAAATGTTGATGTCTTTCTTTGTTCAGTCCAGAAGAAATTATGTTTTTTGAGGAAAACATTGCAGGATTTTTCTCATTTTAATGGACTTTAATAGACACCAACAGTTAACACTTAACTCAACACGTAACAGTTTTTTTCAACAGAATTTCAAAGGACTATAAACAATCCCAAACGAGGCATAAGGGTCTTATCTAGCAAAACGATTGTCATTTTTGACAAGAAAAATAAAAAATATACACTTTTAAAGCACAACTTCTCGTCTTGATCCGGTCCAGCGCGACCTAACGTAAATGCGTAGTGACGTAGGGAGGTCACGTGTTACATATATAAAACGCACATTTGCGGACCATTGTAAACAATAAACCGACACAAAGACATTAATTAGTATCAGTTGACATACAACAACGTCAGAACCGTCCTCTTTCTCAACACTTGTAAACACTGGGGCGGAGTTTTGCGTTCGTCTTCTGTGACCTCTTGACGTCATGACGTATTGCGTGGGGTCACGCTGGCGCATCACGAACGGATCTAGACGAGAAGTTGTGCTTTAAAAGTTTAAATTTGTTATTTTTCTTGTCAAAAATGACAATCGTTTTGCTAGATAAGACCCTTATGCCTCGTTTGGGATTGTTTATAGTCCTTTGAAACTCCGTTGAAAAAAACTGTTAAGTGTTGAGTTAACTATTAAGTGTTGGGCTCTATTAAAGTCCATTAAAATGAGAAAACTCCTGCAATGTTTTCCTCAAAAAACATAATTTCTTCTCGACTGAACAAAGAAAGACATAAACATTTTGGATGACATGGTGGTGAGTAAATTATCTGGATTTTTCTTTTAAGAAAATGGAATATTCCTTTAAATGCATGTTCAAAAACAACTCAAACTCAAAGTGATTTTAATTTTATAAGGACTTCATACTGATCAAAGAGCTGTAGTATGTAGAGCTGTAGGACAGGTATATTAATTAGTGTCGCGATTCATCGTTACAACCCTAGTTACTACAAAATTACAGTGGTTAATTTCCGTAATGGTATTCCTTTAACCCAAATGCTGGGTACATAACCAAACTGTTGTTTTTGTCCATATTTGACTCAAATATGGGTTAAAAACTACCTAGTATTTATTAGGAGGTAACATAATCAACTACTTTTTGGAGTAGCCTTTACACTGGAACCACGCCTATACCTTTAAAATGCTTTCTTCTGGGTCCGCTCACTACGTTTTGCAACAAAGCAGTGTGTGTGTGTGGGCATGAAAGCATTCATGCATGCTTGCCTGTGGGTGAACGTGCCTTACCTAAACATGCTGATCTCGAAAGCGAAGATTTGAAGAATTGCTCCCTCAGGAGTTTAGACTGTATGATGAGTCGTGGGTGGAGCTAATGGCTGTAATTTGTTCTAAACCGCGGTGAGTTGATAGAAACGAGGAATGCGTGGAAGTCACGATCATTAGGTAGGGACACACACTGATTTTTGGCACCGGTAGGCACTGGGAATGCAAGGCAGCGCCAGTGCAGGTGTTCAATCAGCGGTGGGTTTATAACCGGGCTGTGGTGTATTTTGAACATTCAGCTGTCAGCAGCAACTGATTTTAGTAAACGGATTTTCAAATACAAACACACATCATTAAACACACACAGCATTTTGATATGTTTCATTACCCCAACATGAACATGCATACTGTATATATATAAATGCGATTATATCTGCAATGCACATGGAGCACAGCTGTAGACGCTGCAGCTAAATGTCACGCGGCCTAAATTAGCATAAGAGGAGAGCTGCTGGGGCGTGACGGCGGTTGCACCTGCGTTGACCTCTGTGATTGACAGCCAAGGGTGCAATAAGAGGTGAGATAGATGGTTCCAGTGGGGCTTGAAGGTGTATTTGCTGTCATTCACCATCTTTCTTTTGGGCACTTTGGAGGACAAGGTTGGAATGTCTATTGTGTCAGATGGTTGTCATCACCATGCAAAACAGCATAAGATGAAATGTCATGAGAGCGTTACAGGTGTGACCGGTGAAGAGACAAGTTACTGGTGTGTGATGGGAGGTGAATTTCAAACTTCTTCTATTTTTGTCCTTGAAGGACACTGGTTGAAGGGCCCAAGTGAGCATCGTAATCTCTTCACGAGGAGTCATTTCACAAAGCCGTTAGTGAGATTTTTTACTTCAAAGAAAGTAATTTTGCCGTTTATGATTATGTGATACTGGGTGGCAATTCATTTTAAAACGTAATTTATTTTAGATGCTATCTGGGATTTAAACTGATTCATTCATCAAAAGAATAGCCTATCGATGGAAAATATTCTGGATACTTCTACATATTTTATGTGTGTTTGTATTAAAGAAGCACCACACGATGAGTATTTTCACAAATAGGCAAAGAAATGTGATATACATGCAGTCCTTACGTGCTGTAGGATGTTTCGAATATCATGCTCCCTTTAAAGTACACACCTAAAGTGATCTGCCCTTCAAAGTAAGTAGGACATAATATTTTTGTACAAAATTCGGAAAGTATCAGTATGGTAACTTTGTGGTTGACCTCTATGCGATTCTGCCTGCTGTTGTCTGCCTTTGGGAGTCGTCTCGGATGGAGTGATCAGTCTTTGAATAATCTTTATAGGAAGCGTAATTAATAGCAGTAATTATGGCAGGGCGATAAGACTCACAAAAGGAGCCTTACTGCACTCCAGCATTCTACGATCTGTCGCTAATGTACACGAGTGATACGGTTGCTGAAATCTTTAAAGGATTAGTTCATCCAGAAAGAAAAATTCTTTCATCATTTATTCTTCAAAAAGTTGGTCCAAACTCATCTGACTTTATTGTGAAAAAAGTTGTATTTAATTTTACAGTAAGATGTGTTTTTGTCGTAAGTGGGTCTGTAACGCCACATGTTGCCTAACCTGTAGGCATGGGCTGGTATTATAAGATTTTGGCGCTATGATAACCTTAAGCAAAAAATACCAGTTTCACAGTGTTGTGATATTGCCATCGCAACACTAAAGGGTGGTTTCCCAGGCAGGGATTAGCTTAAGCAAGGACTAGCTTCGAGAGATCCTATGTGCATTTTTTGATTTAAGTGTGGTTTTGATGCATTTGCAGCAGGCACTTTTTTGACGAAACAGGTAATGCACACGGGATCTTTTGACACGCAGAACACATATTTTGAAAAAAGGAACCACACACATGACACTCCGAACACTTCTTTTGAATTAGCGCCCCTACGAGTCGCCACTACCGTGCATGCAGGGATGTGTCTGCTGCTCACCATACAGTGCAAGTTTCTTAATGGGACATATCATAAAAATCTGGCTTTTTTCCCATTAAAGTGCTATTATTGGGTCCCCAGTGCTTATATTAACCTAATGTGAAAAAGAACAACACAGTAACTTCAAGTTTTGGTAAACCATTCTCTGCAAGCATGTGAAAAATCATCAAAGGAGAAAAGGTCTTCGAAATTTGGCTCCCCTTGTGATGTCAGAAGGGGATAATACCGCCCATTAATCTGCACTATCCAACCATGTCACTCAATACAGAGATCAGCTCATTTGCATTTAAAAGGACACACCCAAGTTGCAATTTTAACATGTTATACTTAATTCTCTATATGGTATTTTGAGCTAAAACTTCACATACATACTCTGGGGACACCAAAGATGTATTTGACATCTTTAATTGTTAAATATGTGAAATAAATTTGAAAAAAGGACATTCTGAATGTAACTTGTGCAATGGAGAGAAAATTGGCAAAATAATTAGGAAAATGAAAAATAAAATAAAAAATATTCAGTTATTCGGCCTTCGGCTGAGTTTTTCATTTTATTCGGCTTCGGCCAAGAATTTTCCTTTCGGTGCATCCCTAATGGAATCCAATGGGTACCGTCAACAGTGTGGTTACCATCATTTATCAAAATATCTTCTTTTGTGTTTAGCAGAAAAAATGAATTCCTACAGGTTTTAAAAAAACATGATAAAATTATGACAGAATTTTCATTTTGGGTGAATCTCTTTAAAGGTGCAGTGTGTACATTTTAGCGGCATCTAGTGGTGAGGTTGTGAATTGCAACCAAAGGCTCAGTCCACTGCTCACCTCTTCCTTTTGAAACGCATAGAGAAGCTACAGTAGCCACCACTGGACAAACAAGTCATCGTTGGAGACAACTTAGTAAAAAAGTTTGTCTGTTAAGGGCTTCAAAATGGCGGCCTCCGTGTAAGGGGACCCTCTGTGTATGTAGATAAAACGTCTCATTCTAAGGTAAAAAACACATAACCATTCATTATAAAAAGGTCTTTATACACCCCTAATAATATAGTTTTGTATATTATTTTGCATTTCTGTCAAGAGATCCTTCTAAAAATTACACACTGCACCTTTAAGCCTTGTCTAAAACCGAATGGGTCATATAATATGCTGCCATTGTATTAAATCCACCAAATGGTTATTCAGTCAAATATATTATCAGGTCATTTGTGTTTGGGACAAAATGAGGTGAACTGTACCTTTAAGTGCAGTGCGGACTTTTGGGGATTTTTCGAGATGCCTCGTGTTGTCAAAGCTTTCATCACATTTCTCAAAGGTGTCGACTCTGCATAACTTTGCAGCTCTTATAACCTACAAAGAGTGTTACAGTGAGACAATTCATTGCTATTTCCCTCTGTCTCTGAAACGCTTGTGAGCAAAACGTTCATTTTCCCGCGGCAGGTTTAATAGTCTGAAGGGGGTGTAGTAAAAGGAGAGAAATAGCAAATCGGAGGAGATGGCAATCTAGAATATGAGTGAGAGAAAAGAGATGCTATGTGGGGGTGTTGACAAAGGTGAATAATGAACTCACTTCACTGTCTAACTGTATTGGCTCTTAGAACAAGTCTGTGCTATTTCTGTGTGCACAAGGGATGGTGAATTAGAATACAGATGTGAGCGTGATTTTGTGTATAACACTGAATAAAAATAGGCAGACTTCCTTTGAAGACAAAGACAGGCAGTTGTTATCGATAACAAGCAGCTTATGTGTTCATGAATGTGCGTTTGGGTGAGTCTGAGAAGACTTCTTTTGGAGATCTAGGGTGTTTCTCAAACGCAAGGTTGCATCTTATGAAGGATGAATCCTTCCGAGGCTTCGATGTTAGAGTCCTCTTCAACATTTAAAGGTAAATGAGATGGTCTAGTAGTAAGTGTCCATGGCAATGTCATAACCATTCCTGCCCCCATGGTCATGACATGAAAACTTCAAAGATAGATGAAAATAATGTGATGTATTAAAATTTCCATTAATGCAATACAATGAATGAGAATCATGCATCAACCTTTTGTGGTATCAGTTTAACATTATGTGAATAATTTACTTTGCCTTACAAAATTGGGTGAACTCATTTGCTACCATTTTTGCCTTGACTTTCATAATAAAATTGGGCAAAGAAAGTCGATTCTCGCAATGTTTTTGGAATGTGTGCAAAAAATTGTGGGTGATTTGAGGTCACGAAAGATACACTTCATGCAACCCTCAAAAGTAGACACAAATGAAGTGCACAAAACAAATGCTGCCTTCGAAGTATCCTTGAGATGTCCTTCGATGATGCATGATGATGTAGCAGCCAAGATGCAGCCTTCCTAGGGCGCGCCCTTACGTTTGAGAAACACCCCTACAGTTCTTTCCTAAAGAGTTGGGCTTAAACCCCACGTTTAAGATGTAAGCAAGGGTACATTTACATGACATGAGTTTCCAACTAAAAATATAAAATTTTTATGCTTTTTGGCTGTTTATTTAGATCATTCTGGGGGCCCAAATATGCAAACTTTCGAAAATGGGTTACAAAAAATGCTACCGTTGTCGTCTTCATAAATTGTGGCGCGTATTGTGTTTAGACATTGTGTGACATCGCCAACTACTGGCTTGGCATACATAATACAGCATTTTTTATTAATCTGTGTAAACAGGATAATTTTGACAACACTGTTGTCTGTACACTAAAAAATGAAGGAAATTTGTTTACATTTTTAGTACATCGTTGTTATGTAAACATGCCCAAAAGCTGTTACTTGAATGGTTAGAAGTGAACTCTATTGGGTGTTGGACATTTTGCAGTTGTGCCTGAAACCTGAGTGAATTAATTCCCTAGATTTGTTTACTCTGATGTACCCTCTCTAACTCGCTATTTCCCATGATACACCACGAGGCGGCTGCCTGACTGGAATATGCTTGACAACACTTACCGGTGTTCACATTTATTTTCTACTTAAACAGATTAAATAAATTTGATTTGATACAAGCCACACAGATTTTAATATAAGGTAAGCGTAATGTTTATGACATGTGAAAATGTCAGTATATATTGGTTTTTCCGTCAATACAAAATGGCTCAGTCATTTTCATTTACTTCATCCCCAGGTATGTTTTATCAGGGTTGTAACTTTACTCTGCAGGAAAGTACTGCAAATCTCCAGGAACAGAATTGAGAACCGACGGAATAAACTGACTGCACAAAGGAAAACTGACATTTAAACTGAGATTCAGTAGATTCTGGTGAGTACAATGTGTGTGTGTTTGCATTGGCGTTCCTCTTGTTGTTTCAGCCTAGCAAGGTTAATGTGAGCTGACTACATGTCTGAATGGACTCAAGACAACAGGCTGCCACACAAAGGGCTACCAATGACCTTGTGTGGCCGTGGAAATGTGATACCACTACAGCAGAGAAAACATGGGATGTAGTATTCAGAGATTAGGTAAGAGAGAATCATTCAGGACATCGCGTGTAGAAGCCTGAGAGCTCAAACATATAGAAGCGTGGACTAATTTTTATTTTGGACTGCGTAATAACCTTTAATATTTCTTACTGTCCAGAAATCCAAAAATCTTCATCAAATATTGTGATGTTCATATTTTTACTTTGATGGCTTAATGCGTTTTCGTAACTCAACTGAGCATTGCATTAGCAACCCAAAGGTAATGGGTTTCATCAAAAGGGATGGGCATAATGATAATATATGAAAAGCTCAGATGCAAACCCCTTTAAGTGTGTCTGATATATTTTCTTGTAAATTAGCATTTTAGACTCTTAATACATTCTGCCAACAAATTCTGAATGACCAGAGGCCAGGATTAAGCAGATTTGAGCCGAATGTTTTTTATGAATGTATATTATTCTCAGATGGCGTTTAGCGTCTTTTTCATCTGAGCTCATCATATACACTCACCTAAAGGATTATTAGGAACACCATACTAATACTGTGTTTGACCCCCTTTCGCCTTCAGAACTGCCTTAATTAAACGTGGCATTGATTCAACAAGGTGCTGAAAGCATTCTTTAGAAATGTTGGCCCATATTATTGATAGGATAGCATCTTGCAGTTGATGGAGAATTGTGGGATGCACATCCAGAGCATCCACCACATCGCAAAGATTCTCTATCGGGTTGAGATCTGGTGACTGTGTAGGCCATTTTAGTAGAGTGAACTCATTATCATGTTCAAGAAACCAATTTGAAATAATTCAAGCTTTGTGACATGGTGCATTATCCTGCTGGAAGTAGCCATCAGAGGATGGGTACATGGTGGTCATAAAGGGATGGACATGGTCAGAAACAATGATCAGGTAGGCCGTGGCATTTAAATGATGCCCAGTTTGCACTAAGGTGTCTAAATTGTGCCAAAAAAACATCCCCCACACCACAGACCCTTTTACTGTTTGTACACAATGATGATGTGGCAGCGTGGCATTGTTTACGCCAAATTCTGACTCTACCATCTGAATGCCTCAACAGAAATCGAGACTCATCAGACCAGGCAACATTTTTCCAGTCTTCAACTGTCCAATTTTGGTGAGCTTGTGCAAATTGTAGCCTCTTTTTCCTATTTGTGAAGATGAGTGGTCCCCGGTGGGGTCTTCTGCTGTTGTAGCCCATCCGCCTCAAGGTTGTGCATGTTGTGGCTTCACAAATGCTTTGCTGCATACCTCGGTTGTAAAGAGTGGTTATTTCAGTCAAAGTTGCTCTTTTATCAGCTTGAATCAGTCGACCCATTCTCCTCTGACCTCTAGCATCAACAAGGCATTTTCACCCACAGGACTGCCGCATACTGGATGTTTTTCCCTTTTTACACCATTCTTCAAACCCTAGAAATGGTTGTGTGTGAAAATCCCAGTCACTGAGCAGATTGTGAAATACTCAGACTGGCCCATCTGGCACCAACAACCACGCCAAGCTCAAAATTGCTTAAATCACCTTTCTTACCCATTCTGCCATTCAGTTTGGAGTTCAGGAGATTGTCTTGACCAGGACCACACCCCTAAATGCATTGAAGCAACTGCCATGTGATTGGTTGATTATATAATTGCATTAATGAGAAATTGAACAGGTGTTCCTAATAATCCTTTAGGTGAGTGTATACAGTACTGTTTTAACCTTCAATGCACTGTAAGTTGCCTTAAATAAAAACTCTGCAAAATGTATAAAAAGTAAATCTTTCAGACAGTAGTTTTATTTGAATCATACATGTCACTTACATTGGCAAGTATCAGACTAAGGATCAAACCTTTCTTCCAAATTGACTAATGTGCAATTTTGCATACCACTTTGCATTCGGCACTTGATGTTGTTTTGTGTAGATGTAGAACCATTAATATATTAGCAAGCAGGAAGTTAACCTAAAATTACAGTCAATGTGTCATTTATCCTTTAATTTGGATTTTCGATTTTAGGGGAAGGAAAGTAGGCTGAAAATCAAGTATGGGTGTCATTTGTCTTCTGATTTGGGGCATTAGTGTATGCTGTGGAGCGTTTGATTTGGACCGGCTGATAAATTCCCTATTGATTTTAGAGAGAAAATTTAATTGCCTGATTTTAGAATTAAATTCCATGTTGGCTGAGCTGATTTCCCTTTGCATTCTGGAGGGGGCGGCAGGTACAATCAACCGTTCTTTTGTGTAGTTTCGCTCTTGAATCTTTCATAGCAGGTGGTTAATTTTTGTCGCGGTGGTCACATTTTATAAATATCACCCACTGAGCTCGATGTTATGTTACTTAGGGTCATTATCCAATCCAGTGGAAGGAAATTAAGTGGAAAGGCGCGGTGCGTGACCTTTGACTCGGACAGGGGGTTGTGTGTACTGTATTCAAATATGGCATATTTTGCCTGTGCATGAATCACCCAAGATTACATGCCATGGTGTTCAGAAGGATTTAATGCCTATTCATTACAATCAGTGTGTTTTCTTTTAGCACTTGGCCTACTGATTGCCTTTGCATATTGATTTCCCGCTTGTGCTGTCACTTGCTTTGAACAGCCATTGCCTCATATCACCTTTAAGTGGACCGACCGGGACTGACCAGATCAGATAGACTAGTGAGAACTGTTTATGATCTTGATTAAACCACTGTTGAGTTTGTTGAATAGAACTGAGCCCGGGATCAGCTTTGTGCTGAATGCAACCTGCATCTCTGACCCAGGAACAGTGTTCTGGCTGTGATGCCAGAGATGCCATAGTGATGATCGAAAGTGACAGTGTGTATGGATATCAAAATGGGTCAGGCGCTTGCCGTCGCCTCCCTTCTGAATAATGGATGAGTCCAACTCTGGCTCCATCATGTCCATGTCATGGAGGAAAATCATCAAAACCAACTTCCTGTTTCCTGTGCTTTCGCTTACAAAACTGTCCACAGTTACAGTAGTCCTAAAATAGCAAATAGAGGATGTCTCTTATATACTGTAGTGGTAATTAATAAAATAGTCTGGAAAGCAAATATTTTAAGTCCTGTTGCATGTTGTAGTACCTGAATTGCATATAGTGGCATCCTAGAGGAAAGATTTATTGTTTAGGGGTTGCTATTACAAAGACAAGAAGGCTTCATTGAGATCTTCAAGATATTTTTCATTTTAAGAAATAGCTTCCTTGGTAGAAACAGGCACAAATATTGACACACGGTAAGAGTATAAAGTTAGAGCTATAAAAAATAATTTAGCATAGCATAGACAATTAAATCTTTAAAGATTTTGCTGAGAAATGTTTGAATTTATATAAAAAATCTGACGATTTTACATCTGAATCTTTAGAGAAGAAACGTGGGGGATAGCTAGGGTAATGAAGAAACCTTTGAGACCCAGAATAATCCAGCAAAAGTCTCCAAGTAACCTAATTGCTGTCCAGGGAAAGCAAATTAACGTGTTGTTATATTCTTTGTCCTATGGGAGAATATTAACTTAATCAAATATCAGACCGAATAATGCAAACGTAAAGACTAGAGCACTAATGCAATATAGAAAATACATGCTCAATCACACACAAACAGACACACACAAACAAACACACAAAGGTATGACTGCCACGGAGAGCATTTTTACAGAATTTGGCAAAAAACAGTCACAGATGCAAAACAAAGATGTAAAATGCTCACACAGGTGTGTGCGTGCCCACACACATACACATACACACACACACACGCACAAACACACATGGACATTGTAACAACAGACATTTCAAAACACATCAAAAACTACAAAAAAAACGATTTGAAATTATTTTTATTTTTAATGACTTTTCTAATGTTTATATAAACATAAATTCACAAAATGTTTCACTAAAGTATTGATGTTGAGCAGTTGGCCACATCCAGTAAAATGAATCGGTCTCTATGGGCCTCTGCTGGTCAAAATGATTTATTTCCTAAACTGTAACCATAAAACTGTTTTTTTCTAAACACCAAATGGTGGAATTCAACACATAACATCTAGATCAATATCGAAAAACAATTTAAATCAAATTTAGATCATAATTTATGTGAATTTTTCATAAAAAATTATATTTTACAGGCAAGCTAATGGTGTAGTTGAGGAATTGAGTGGAAAACAGGTACTTCATATCTCCCAAAACACAGCATTATTGTATAGATTGAAAGTAAAAAAAAAAAGATATATTATTTGTATCATTAAAAATGTATATATTTTTTGTAATCACCCTTTTAATTTCTGCGTTCATTTTTACCCCCTGGGAACTGTAACGTATACAGGACAATAGGGGCTTATGAGGGTTAAATTAACTTATAGCAAGGAAAAGGAGAATGTATAGATAGATGTGTTTAAGGTATTTTACTGTACTCCAGCTTTTAGCACACTATTACAATAAGGTATTGAATAACAAAAGAAATGCATCAATAAGTGGACCAACAAGAACTATTTAGAATCCCAGTGGAGACACTGGAAAATTCAGAAAAAAAAACTCAGCTTTGCATCATTTGGACAATAAACCCACAACCGAAGCATTTTTAAAGCAATATCCGACCAGCCTAGTTTACCATTTTTGACCCAAAAGTAACAAAGTGAAATGTCTTTGTTGCAATAACAAAACTAAAGTCTTGACCTGAGAGGCTGTCTGGTGTTTAACCGAAAAACACAATGCTGGAACAGGCGCTAAGCAGGGCCTTTTGTAAGCCGACAGAATTTAGCAAGAATAGAAAAGATGTGTGAAGGTAGCTAAACAAAAGCGAAAGGACAAGTTGAACACTGTGTTTCACTGATGATAAATTAATCTGTACCGTCGCTTTTGGGGGAATTGTTATCATAATAAACCGACTAACTTTTTCGCTCTACGAGGGTCCTGCAAAGGCAAGGCGGACCACATAAAAGCTCGGTGTTTGTGTATGCATGCGCGGTGGCGTGTGAGCGTGTGTGGTCTTCTGCGTAGAGCCCTTATCAGGAGCGCCGCAGAGTCGAGCTGTATTTCTGTGAGCGGTCCTCTGGAGATTATGCTGTGAAGAGTGACAGGGTGTACGGGGTCTTTCTTGAACAGGTGGAGGAAGATGATCCCAATCCATTCTGTTTAAATGTTTTGTCTCCTCGTTATTGATCTTTCTCTCTTTAACTCATTTCCTTGGATTTTCAAGGGCAGGTCCTTGGGTAAAGTCAAGTCATTGTGAATTGCAGCTATGTAGCCATGTAGTATTGACCGGATTTACCATGTGCCGCCTCATAAATTCATTCATATCCTGTGACAACATGCGCGACAGTTACGCAATTAGATCCGAGCTTTGAAACGTATCGCCACCTGAAACCGAAACAAATTATCTCATTATACCCCTTTCTGTTAATTCCTATAATGAAAAATGCAGTACTGCATTCTTGTCTAATTGACATCCAGTTAAGTTGACAGATGGGCTGTGATTTATTTATACATATTTACAGCACTAAATCAAGAAGCCCAATTTACGGCATAATTGCATGGGCACTAATAAACTGATATGAACCGCTGAATAATGAGTTGGAAGGCCCCGAGACGTTTTGCCACGTTATCACCGCCGTGCATTTAGATAAGTCCGCACCGAGCCGATGACCCAAATCTAAACCCGGCACCCGAGTTTGTGCGCTGGCATCCAGCCCCACTCCGAAAACAGAAGTGGTTAAATTCAAGCTCTTATGTATTTTAATCTCCCAATTGTGTTGAATTAATTCAGAGCCAGCCCTGGGGAGACGGCAGTGACTGCACAAAGACAGCTGGCTGCTTTTCAAAATCTGTGTTGTGGTTTGCGTTTGAGTCAGAGAGAGGAAGCGTGTATGTGCACACTCGCTTCAGACAGAAAGACACAGAAATGTGAAAGAGAGAACGCTTCTGTTAAAAATTAAAAGGAGACAAAGATGCTGAAAGCCTGTTATGGTGTCACTTACGTGACCAGTTGCCCCCCGAAGCAATCACGATCGAAAGCCAGTCAATCTTCACGCGCTCTCTCTCGCCATTTCACACAGTAATGACATGATTACATTCCAAGGTCCCCATCATGCCATCCTTCTGTTAGCGTAGCTATTCCTGCACCTGTACATTATAAAGAAAAAGAGAGTGAGAAAGATTGTCTATGTCTTGTGTCCTTGTCATCCTGCATTAATATGTCTCTCATGCAGCTGCACTTCAAGGTTTCCATGTCCACATGTTCCTGGTTTTAAATCCCTGCAATCAGCTACTGTGACAACATGGACATTTCCACCCTAAAATCCCGTGAACCCTACACACTCCATAATACACCAGCCTTGGAACGAACACACAAACACATAGATTTTTTTTACCTTACAAGGACTTTCCATTGACTTTATTGCTTTTGTAGTGAGCTAATGGTGTTTTCTATCGCTGACCCGACACTCTATCTATACCATTACAGAAACCCTCAACCGTTTTTACATTTGCATTTAGACATTTCATTTGGCGTTTAGTACATTTTTGAAGCTGTTTAAATAGCTGGAACAGGTGGTATGTCTTTATAATGTAACAAATGTCAAGCTTTCACTACACATTGAGTGCCGTTTTGTCCCCATCATGTAGCTTAAATAAAAAAAAACATACAGAGGCACTTAGCTTAACCATAAGCAAAATTCACAACCATTTGCATGTGTTCCTTTGATGGAGAGTCGCATGCATAATGGCACTTCAGCTTCAAAGTAGTGTACAGGAAAATAAAGAAAACGAGATATGAAATTACAGAAAATAAACTCAAAGTAAAAAAAACTTCTGCAATAATATTTGCAAATCATCCCAGAGCTCAATACAGATAAGGAAAGCTGGTCGGTTACGAATCCAGTCCAGATGCTTGAAGTTGTCTGAGGCCCTGTTTACACGAAAACGCTTGAGGGTGAAAACGTAAAAATATTTTATTGGATGTGCCTTTTGTTTACACGGCAATGGCATTTTTGAGGCTTAAAAACACAAAAAAGTGAAACCACCCTCAAGAGTTGAAATCTTAAAAACGCTCTACTCTCGCGTTTTCATCTAATGGATAAAAACGCAAAAGTCTGCTCACGGTGGCTCTCGTCGCGTTTACACAGGCATGCCCAGTTCAGGAAAATAACAAAAAACATGTCGGATTATTTCCATACGTCGGACCTTCAAGTTGCCATAGCAGCTCTGATAAAATATACAAGAGTCTTTCCAGCATTTGTATGAAATATTCACAGCTGGTATTATAATGATCAAAGAAGGTGCATTAATTACCACCAACAAATTGTTGATGCGTCAATTCGTCGGAGGCAAACCAGACAGCTTTGGACGAGACCTGGGTAGGGTGGCCATTCGTGCCAGTTCCGCCGGACACGTCCCGAAAATGTTTTCGGGTTTGTTCTCCGGAAGTTGCGTTGGTCGACCGCATACGTCATCAAGGTTTAATATTTCGGGTTTAATTTCAGAAAAGCAACCGTTACATTTCAAGGTAAGAATGAAACTGCAATGATTGTATGTCTTGAGAGAAATAAATCTTAATTTTATAATGTATTTTTAACTGAAATGTGAGATCCTGGAAGACGTATGCGGTCGAGCAACGGCACTTCCGAGAAAGCACCCGAAAACATGTTCGGGACGTGTCCAGCGGAAATGACCACTCTAGACCTGGTAGAACAAGGAAGAAGGTTGTACGCAGGCGCATGGGCTGCGTCCGAAACCGCATACTGTACAGTAGGTACTGAATGAGATGAAGTACCTACTTACTTACCGTTAAAACAGTAGGTACTGTATAGTATGAATCCTGGTAGTATGAATGAGATTCGGACGTAGTACATCCACCATGTTGCTACATCACGTGACATACGTCGTCATGACGTCATGTCATTCCAGCGCAAATTCAGCCTACGAGTCGTCTTCTTTGTTGGATAACTCTCTCCCGGGGCATCATGGGATAGTGAAGTGTCCATCGTATGCACACTGCAAAATCAAACCGGAAGTAGTAGGTTAACCGGGTACTTTTCGCATACTGTTTTTGGAAAATCATGTATTTGGACATACTACTCGCCTCGCCTACCGCTTTCCGCGTACTATATAGTATGGTAGTGGGCGGTTTCGGACACAGCAATGGACTTGGTGTTGTTTTGTGTCATGCTTCACATTGCCACCTAGCTGTCTGGAGTGCATACCACATCGAATATCACACACTTTTGCGTCACCATATGCACGCAGATCCCCACCCCAAAACGCTTGTATAAACGCGGAATAAAAAGTGATAACGCAACAGCACTTTTGCGCTTTTTCTTCAGATCGTTTCCGTGTAAACAGAGCCTGAGATTGGCTTTCAATCTATTGTTGTAATATAGAGCAGGGGTTTTTAAACTGTGGGTTACACAATGGGACAAGGTGGGTCACACAAAGTCACCTGGATGTTAACACTAAAATGATGAATGACTAAAAACAGTATTGTTTTCATATTTTGTTATTGCATATTTCATTCATACTCTAGCCAGGTGGTGGCTCGTGACTGCTCTTCTGAGGGGCGCAAATTCAAAATATGTGTTTGTTGCGTCATGTGAACCATGTGCATCACGTGTTTTGTCAAAATAAGTGCCTGCTGCACACGCGTCAAAACGGTTGTTGATAAAAGAGACGCTCGCGTTCACACAATACATGCGAGACACTCCCTTAAACTCTGATTACTCATGAGATTATGCGAGTATCTGGCATCTTTTATCATAAACCCTTTAGACGCGTCTGCAGCAGGCACTTATTGTGACAAAACACATGATGCACATAGGTTCACTTGACGCGCTGAACACATATTTTACATACATGTTGTGATCAACTTCACATCGAGCACCCTCGGAAAAAGAAGTCATCGGCCACCACTGCTCCAGACTGCTTTCTTCTAAAGGAGAACACATTTGTATTGTTTCTTTATATTTCCACTTAAAAAAATATTTAGATGGGTCTTGAGGTAAATTATACCGGTCTAGGTTTAAAATCTCAGTCATTTTAATGAAATGCCAGTGTTGAATGAAAGCCAATCTTATGCTCCGCATAGACACACCATGTACTGTTGAAGGTAGTTAATTTATTTTGCCCATCCACAGACAGTAGAGGTGAAGGCTATAACCCTTCTGCTTATGGTTATTAGGATTCGCCTGAGGGCAATACACAAGAAAATTACAACACATGCCATTAATCATACTTGCTGTTGTTTGAGGATTTGGCTCATTACACAAAGCTTGAGAAATGTAAAGTCATCTGTCAAACTTTAATGCCGAAACACGCCTAATATTGTATGACTAGGACGAAACAACAGTAAAAAAAGGAAAATCTACAATTTAGTTTTATTATTCAAATGAAATATTTAACTTGTGAAACAGCTCGCAGGACTAACTAATGTATAATCAAGCGCGTGAATCCTCACGCTTCTTCCTTGGGAAGGGATGATCATTACGCATTACCTTTTTTAATGAAATTCTCTATTGTAATTATGTGGTAAATGATATATGATAAAATGATATGGTAAACAATCTGTGCTCGTTGTTAAAATTGACCCCCGCAACATTTATGTTCCCTAGTGACACATTTGCTCTTTAAAACGCTTAATGACAACAGCAATTAACACCAATTCTATGTGAAACGGCGGCACGCGCTTGGCTGAGAGAAGCGTCGGTTAAAAACTCCCATCAGTTTGGTTCAGTTTCGGTCACCGTTTACTCTAAACGGATTAAGAGACGGTTACGGCTGGTGGATGAGACGCAGCTGCTGGACATAGCCGGTGGTCCAGATTTTGATCAAATAAGTCACATTGAGGCATCCGTGCCGCAGTCATCGTGAGGCGATGTGCTCGGGCGGGATGATCGGTGAGGTGTTCCACTGACCGCGCCCTCGTTTCTCGCCCATAAACCGCTAGTATTGGAAAAGAGAGGGAGTACCGGGAGAGCGGGGATTTGCTGTATCGTTTCATACGGGCATGCAGGTGGAGCGGCTCGACTCGCGCGCGCGCACACACACACAGTCATCGTCTGTACGAGTGCACGCGTCGCATTTCTCCTCTCTGGACTATACAAAAGATACACGCAAAAAATTCCGCTGAGAAGTGTGGATAAAGCGCACGCACTCTGAAACATTTAGCAACAAAAAGCAGGTAAGAGCACTTCTGCGCGTCTCTGCGGATGCTTCTGTCATCAAAATATTTGTTTTCAGGTGATGTGCAGGACGGGGGAAGTAGAATGATGCTGTCTGTGGGCTTGTATTGTGTGTACTGTGTTTATTTTAACACCCACGGAAGTGTCGCTGGAGATATATTGCGTGTTCGTGATGGTTTTGAACACCTGCCTTTTCGCGGAGCGTTACTAACAGCCGCTGTGTGTATTGATTTGCCCCCGTTTGAGTCGAGCCATGTGCGGTTCTTGGATGAACGAGAGAAAGCTGACTGAATAAAACCGCCTTTTGTTTTAATAAAGCGGTATTTCATTCCTTAACTAGGTGTTGGAATCAAATATTAACGTTGAACATGTGTAGCAGTGTATCCATTTGACCCTTAAAAACCCTAAGTTTACAAAGACGAGATGCTTTGTGTAAACATACATTACGGTACGAATTAATATGTTGGATTGTTTTTCTGACTTATGAAAATGACAGTCGAGGCCTGTGTAAGTGTTTGTTTAATGTCTCATTTAAGCATTGTGAATTCAATTAAAATATATATGGTGAAAGTCGTATTATTATACTAGTCTACATTTTATATTAACATGTTGTTTCTACCCCATACATGTACAGTTATTTAGCAGATGCTTTTATCCAAAGCGACTTTAAATGCCTTCAGGCTACACATTTTTTTTAATCTGTGTCTGTTCTCTGGGGATCGATCCTATGACCTTTGTGTTGCTACATTGTGCTATATGATGAACTGTGAGGAATGTCAATACCTATTTGTAAAGAATGAAACCATCAATTAATTTGATTTCTTTTATATTGGCTTCTTAAACATCTGTTGTATTTTTCACTGTTGCCATGTACTGCAACCCTCTGTTAGCTCCGTCACCAACTGTTCTGTGGCAGGGCTGTTGGCACTGAACAACTGGGGACAGCTTGATCGTGAGCTGGTGTTAGATAAATCTTTCCTGGCCGTGGTGCGACAACATCCAGTAGCACTTAGTTTGGGTGACAATACATCATTGGTTTAATTAAATTCACTGTTTATTATTAGTATATGATTAACACCACTAATTGCATGCGAGTCCCCTGCGTGGGTAACTGCTGAGGTGAATCAGTCAAACGGAGGCTTGATATATTCAGGCTTTATTCAGACTTGACTTATGTTCATAAAGTTTATGACCGAGACTTGTTCTAGGCAAACTTCACTTCACTAGTTTATCAGATCGACAGGAATGCCATTTCTGAAAGGCTTGAGCGATCAATATCACATAATAGGTGCTGTCTGTCAGTGTAATAGGTTGGGTTCGACAGTTTATGCAACCATTTGCTGGGCTATAAAAATGTAAAAGAAGGATGAAGCAGTTTTTTTCCTACGAAATGATTCCTGGCTATGGCGATATGGGTCAGTAATGGAAAGCACTGCTTTGAACATGTCAGACGGCCTGTGCTGTTTCTTGCTTTGTACCTATAAACCATGAAAGTTTCATGAGCAATTTTAAGAACGCAGCTGTAGTAAAAAAATAAATAAAATGCCTCCTGTATTCAAGCCCCATCGATTATTTATTCAGCCATGCCATAGCATAGATGTCAAAACAACATCAGAACCCATCACCAGGAGCTTGACCTAGCCTGCCAGTCGGGGTGACAGAAGGAAAAACAGGGGATTTTCTAAGCAGGATATCCACCACCTTTGGTTTGGTTTTTTCACGGCCCATCGAATTTATCCGTAGCTAGAACGAGGTAGATTTGAAATCAGTTTTGCTGTCGCTGTCATGGTTGCGCTTTGAATTTGGCCGGGTGAGGCGGGACCCACTTCAGGAAAACGAGAGAAACGCAGGAGGGGGAATAACATTATCGATAGCCTCCCGCGAGTGTTAGCCCTAGAACTAAATCTCATCTCACCAGCCGATAAGGAGTATCGCTGGCCGGTTGTCATGGGGCTCGGAGACAGGCTGGGGGGGAGAGAGAGGCTGGTGGCTTTCCTGATGGACAGGTGGTTTTTCGAAGGTGGTCCCCCAATCCCCCTCCCCTTCGTACAGAGAAAGGTTGACTGGTTTGTGTGTAACAGCCTGTTTCTTTGTTCTTCGCCCTTCTGTGCTGTCCTTTGGCATCTCTGGATGAGGAACGGCTGTAAGCCACAATGACCATTGTTTGGGAAAGGATTGAATTTTGTTCTGGTGCAAAGAGTACAATGAGCCGATGTCAGCCCTGACAAGTTGTCAGACTATTTGCATGTTTCGTAATTGCTTTATTAAGCATTTTGCAATTGCGTTGATCATAATTCATTGTGTTGACTTAAGTTAATGTTTTACGTGGGGTTTGAATTAAGCCTACTCGCTCCATGGGGAGTCACACTTTTCTTTAACTATTGATGCGGGTGGATCGCCGTGATTAGTCGATTTGTTTATGTAGATTTTTAAAAGTTAATGGCATCGCTTTAATTAGCTTGCTTTGTTTTTTGCGTGGTGAAATCCTCTCCAAAAAATAGCAACTTACTTTAGAGCATTGCAGAGTACCGCACATGCCGATGGATATCTTTGCTCTGTTTTGAGCATCCTGCCAAGAGCATTGTGTTTTAAACTGGGGTGTCAAGTTAAAAATAATTTCGCTCTTAAAATCACATCTGGAGACCCTTGTGTTCTGCTCTGTTCATTTTCGCTCTGTCTAGCAGTTTTTGAATGCAATAATTTGTCTCATGTAAACCCGCCCTAGAAAAACATCAGATTAGGGTCATGTCACCCCAAAACTAGGCGACAAGTTGTTCAGGCAAACTGCTATCTAGTCACTTTTAAATAAATAAGTAGTTTTGCCAAGCATTAATTATTAAAACCAGATAAACATAAAATAGCAAGCTTTTGGCCTATCTCGAGAGTCATTTTAGGCTTTTCTTATGTCGCAGTAGGCTGTCATTGCTTTTAGACTCTGGTAACATGTGACACATCGAATCATCACAGTCGCATCCACTGACACAGGGACACATACTAAAAAGATCTGCTGAAAAAATCAAGCCTCGACTCTGTTTACTTTCTGACTCACTTGCCAGACTCCTGCTATTTGGCTGTCTCACTCTGTAGCACCGGCGCTTGCGTGGACAGCTCCTTGATATGCAATACATTTATAGTGGGATGTGTCTCCGTGTCGGTGCAGAAGGCCGTCTATTGATGCTACGTTGGGTGAAGGGATGATCCACCCTGAGGGAGGCCCAAACATCCACAGCTTCAGAGTGCCTTACTGATGTCTAAGACGACGTTGCGTGTTAGTGCTGGTAGAGTTCATACATTTGTTCTTGTCATGTGTTCTGCAGTATTCATGTTGAATGAATAGCATCAAGGAACGTCTCTTGCACCAAAGAGAGTCACATGACTGCATCTGCGAGTATACAGCTAATTAGTTTTGTCTCTAAAATCACTAGGGGGTCTTGAAATCAACCCAGACAGTTGTTTAGGCACTGTGTACTTACAGTACAGTTTTTTATTCAGAGGTGAAGCGGGATACCAAGGAGAGGGTGGAGAACGGGTCTAGGTGACACAGTACACAAACACAAGACTACACACTGTTCCCTCATCACATACCCCCTCTCTCAAGGTCCAAGGTCATGCATACACAGTTCTGTCTCTCTATAGGCATTGCGTGGCCTGGAGTGCCGGGCAGCTTTTAATTCGGTCTGACGCATGACTCAGTCCTAGTGCCAGCCAAAGCAAAAGTTTAAAAAAAACAACTAGGATCACTGCAGATGATGATGAGCCAGGGAAAAAGGTCACCGCTGAGATCCTCGTGTCTGTTTCCACCTCCAGAGAAGTTTTTTCCACAACGCTCATTGGCATCGGATGAACTTTACTTGCCACCCAAATGAATTGTTAATGGACCTCAGGTCATTGAGACACATTGAAACACTGTGCACGTTCGCATTGGTGTGAAACCAGTGATTAAGGGCGCTTTGGCACTTATGATTAGAAGAGGTCCAGGTCAGACGCGCTAGTGGCCGAGGCAGCCGGTAAAGCTGCAGATTACATTGTGTTTCTTGAACCGCGGTACTCGACATAAGCAGTGCTGCCTACTACACATGCTATTATGCTGCACTGTGGACACAAGCGTGGCTGGTTTTGGTATGAATCCCTGATTTATTTTGAGGCGGTCCGGGGGGATATAGTTGGACGAGTTCCAGAGTGATGCAGAAAGCAGATAATTAAAGGAGCCCACTGCTTTTCCTGAATGTTTTGAGAGTAGGTAGAATGGGTAAGCGGCAACAGATAGGGTTGGTAATTGCCTGGCATTAAAGAGTGGGAGAAGAAGCCAGATGCCAGTGAGAGTAGGTGGGGGGGTGCTGTGGGCAGATGCTAGCAGAGTAGATGCTTCACTCTACGGGTGACCTGGCAGTCCTGTTGTCTTTTAAACGGCACACAAGGTCACATGACCTTCCCTGCAGGTTTAACCCCCTCTGCTGTAGCCATGCTCTGTTTACAGTATATTTGCATAGTTTTATATAGTACATTGCTTTAAGCGAGGTCAGGTTTAAATAGTTTTGCATATAGTATTTGGGATGTCATGGCCTACATTTTTCTAGAATGTTCTTTTTTATCTTTAAAATAATTATTTTCTAGGGTTTAGACTGAGGTAGGAATGTATTATATCAGGTGTCTCCAACCCTGCTCCTGGTGAGCTATCGTCCTGCAGACTTCACTTCCAACCCAGCTCCAACACACCTGTCTGTAATTATCAAGCAATCCTGAACACCTTGATTAGCTGGTTCACCTGTGTTTGATTTGGGTTGGAGCTAAACTCTGGATTGGAGACTCCTGCATTATATGATAAGAGGATTTTTATGTCACAGTTACAAAACAATATGCACACTAATATATTAAAAAAAATGGATGAATAGAAAATTTGATTTCTAATGGAAGCAAAACAAAAATGATATTTTTCATAACATGTATGAGTTTTCCATCAGTACAAACACATACTGTTGTGTAATAATTAAATATTGGCAGATACAGTTCTGTTCTTGTGATCTTTTAAAAATATTTTTATGCCGATATTTACCTGTATCATTTTATAGCAGAATCGTTCCTATTGCACAATAGGGCAGTGATAGTGTTCCAGTGAGGAAATTTTCACACCAATTTATCAGTGACATTTCCCACTAATTTTGATCTTTAATCTCCTAAGACTCGAGCTTTGGTTTGTCTTCTGCGACTCCGCTCCTTAATCACGTCACTACTAGAGCAAGCTCCTGATTGGTTAACATGGTGCGTTTTTCTGCCAAAGTTCAAAAATTTCAACTCGCGCATTTCCCGCGGCAACCCTCAATTCGCGCCATTCCCGAGAACTAGACGCCAGTGAGGCGGAATCGCCTGATAAGGAACACTGTGAGGCTGCATTACGTCATTGTAACTTTGAAGCATTAAATCTTCGGTCATGCGGCACATCGTTGTAAAGCTTAAACTTTTGGGATTCCATTAAGCGCACACACAAAGCATAATATGATTTTTAGCAGTCATAAAACTGAAATCTAGTTGTTAGTTACCTGAACCGGGCGGCGCCGATTTAGGATATTTACTTACCTTCAGAATCTTCCCTTTATCCGCTTCGGTGAAATTGTCCAAAACAAATTGTTCATAAATCCCCAAAAGTCCAAGGAAATGAAATATCCAAGCCTTTTAATCCAAAACGATTTGTTCATCTCACAATCTTGACGTTTCTGACCGAATTACGATATAAATAGTGTATACAATTAGTTCAAGGCGCTCTAAGCAAATTGACGCGTTTTAGACCATAAAACATTTTTTGTTACATATAGCAAACATCTCCTCACTATCTGCTTGCTGCCTGTCCGCTGATCAAACTGTAAAAAAAACGCGATCTCTGTAGACAGCTCAGGCTCGACAAATGGCAATATCAACATAGTGGCCAAACCTAGCACAACAAAACATAACAAAGTTTTCCAGCCAATAAACGACAAGAAGGATTTGGGGGTGGGGGTTTGGCGCGTTCATGAAAGCACGGACGGGAGAGGGAGGGGGAGGCGTTAGCTACGCTCCGTTTGTTTGAAAACAGTTCAAACATCAACAGGAAGTGACGTCGCACATTATTCGCTTAGAGAGCCTTTCATACTATAAATATATTCGGATGTCACGTTTTTTGTGCAACGTCTGAGGAACAAATACGCCCCCTTGTGGAATTTCAGCCGTTCCATAAGAGGCTACAGGGATAGTTTACCCCAATATTAAAATTAGCCCATAATTTATTCACCCTCAAGCCATCCTAGGCATAGATATGTACACTAGATGTCGCCTTGGCTACGGCAGTTCATTGGACCGAATGCGTCAAACAGAGCCGCCATCTTGAAACGGGAAACAAGCATCAGCGTCATTGTAGGCAATGGTGTAACAGAAATAAAATGACCATAAATCGTCGTGAACGCGATTTTCTTTTTTTCAACAGTCAGACATGTATTTATCATTTAGTCCAGGAAAAAATAAAAGTTTTGATTTTATGAAAATGTACTTTTTCTAACTGTAATGCATAGTGCTAGTAGCCCTAACATCCATACGCAGCACAAAAGTCCGGCATCGTCCATGAATTCGAAGTACAGGCGGAGATATCAGCTTTACCTAGATACTTCCTATGACAAGACCCCTGTTCTAAGATGGTGGCGGTTTTGACGCATGCTCAAGCACCAAGGCGACATCTAGTGTATATATCTATGATCATAGGTATATGATTTTCTTCTTTCTACCAAAAACGTCTGATTTATATTAAATAATATCCTGGTCCTGGCTCTTTTCAACTTTATAATGGCATTGAATAGTGCCCCAATTTTAAAGTTCCAAATAGCACATCCATCTTTAAAAAACTAATCTGTACAGTTATTAAATGTCTTTTGTGAGGTGATGGGTTGAACTAATCCTATAACGTTAGACCTTTACATCCTTCACTTACTTTGAGCAAAATTATTATTAGCATTAAGCTTATTTGTTATTAAAGTCCCACTGTGGAGAAAAACAGGTTTTTATTGTAGTGTATTTTTGTCTATGTGGTGTTATTCATATGTTTTAACTTAAGACAAGCCATGTGCAAATTTATCATTTAATACCATTGCTGAGTATTTTCTCCATAAAATTGGAGGCAGTTTTATTCCTGTGGTTTAAAATCATCTTGGTTTCCATGTAACCGATCATATCAACAGTTGAACACGTGGATCAGTAGTTCTAGTTATAGCTATTATGCATGGATGCCCATAGACTCAGAGTTGAAATGATTGCAGCACTGCTGCTTCAGCTCTGCTTCTGTGCTGCTCACACATGCAAGGTGAGTGCTGTAACCTGTTAACATCAGCGCGTAAAGTTTGGTGCTGCAAATGCGCTGTTTATGTATGCATTGTGTAAAACCAAACTTATGCTGGGAACACACCAAAAGATAATCGGGCTGATTTTGGGCTGATTTCCCCCCTTCCGACAATCCTAGCAATGTCCAGATTATATTGAAGGTTCTACAGATTATCCCTTGGTGTGAGGTGTGTTAAGAGCGTCCGAACCTGATCGGAAGAACGTCTGAGTCGCCCCGATCGCAAATCGTAAATATTAAACATGTTTAATATTTACAATCAGAAATTCTGCTGCTTTGTGAGGGGAATCCCAAGGACACACATGCACACGCTCTTGAGATTATCACGTAAAACGAAACAATATCCAATCAGAAAGTGAGATGATGGAAGACGGAAGCAGTCTCGGTGCAGCACAAAGTGAAGTTGATGCAAAATAAACTTGTACAGATCATGTTCCCACTGTCTCCATGACTTCACCCAAACCCTTTCCTTTTTCCCTTAAATTTTCTGTGAAAATCATTCCAAACACTTTTATTGAAATTTCTTCCTGCATATCGTCCGCCATGCTTATTCTGAAGTCTTGCAAGATTTTGCGAGATTTCCTGTGTTTGCATTCGAGACTCGGTTGAAAATCTGTTTGTGTGTGATAATTTGACACATCATGGCACACCACACACTATAGGTGCAAAGCGGTTAAATTTTTGATTTTTTATCCTCATGTTTGTGGTCTATCACATTTTGAAAATCTTATAAGATGTAAAAAATCTTTTGGTGTGTACCCAGCATTAGTGTCTGAAACTGCTGAATGTAGAATCTATTTACATATACTTATGGTCCGAGGTGGTCAGAAAGACTGGAGGCGGGGATATCTATGGTCCGGTAGAGTAGAGGCAGGGACTAATTTGCATTTTCATGGATCCGTGTATACTAAATGAGGCAAGGGTGTAGAGTTACATTCAAGCTGTTTTAAAGAATGAAGAAATTACTGTGACAGGTAAAAATTTGATGATGCTTAAAAATGCGTTTTAACTGATAAATTAAGGTAGGCTTGAACAAAATGAAAAAGATAACTGCATAGTAACCCAAATAAAATATCTTTCATAACAAGCCTTTTGCATGACGTGCCTGTGTATGTGTGTGCAAGAACAGCTCCAGGAAGGCAGAAGCATTTTCCAATGTGAACTCCTGACAGCCTCCGAAGCATGTAACCTTACTCTGCAGCATGCACAGTCACTCCTGATCCACCTCCTCGTGCCCGCTGACCTCCCAGCATCACACAGGGGACATGGATTACAAAGAGATGGGGAGAGGGAGGAGGGTAGGTAAAGAAAATATAAGGCAGGAGAGCGAGATGCAAGTGAGAGTGCAAGAGATACAGGACAAGAGAAGGGTTGGCCCGGCCTTGGTTATGGCAGAACAATAGAGGTCAGGTGATTAACAGCCGATCGCACCAGTGGCTCTTTCCTCTCTGAGAGACAAGAGATTTACTTCAGGCGGAAAGGTGTCGGACTGACGGCTGCTATGAGAGGGCTGTAAATCTTGTGATGTTAAACAGCTGTCTGCCCGGCCATCCGTCATGACGAGGAGAGAAGCAGCAGCAGCCGTCCGCTGAGCCAGCGATGACTGGCCCATCTCCAGGCCACGCTTCGGTCACATAGTTCCCTCGTCCCCATGCCAGGCCGATGTCAGCTCAGCAGCACACTCATTTGTCCTCATTGCCGCTCCGCTGGCCCGGCCGTGCCCCGGGGGAGAGATCCACACAGATCCAGAGGTGGTTTCTGGTTGCCTGCTGTCATCCTGCAGCCAGTGAAAACTGCAATGGAGGCCACCATCACCCAGCCGCTCCCATTCGCATCAGATTTTTAGCTTAATCTAAACATTTAACACGCTTTGTAGTACGACCCGTTCTTGATAAATGTCACCCAGACCGTGCCAGCACTGCATCCATCTTCTTTGTTGTGGTAAATCTGATGTTGATATATGCAAAATGGCTTCCCTTTGTTAAACTGATTGCCAGTGATTTGTCAGCGTGCATGCTTCCAGACACGGCCATGTGACTTGCTGTGCTCCAATTAGCAAAAGCCCTGATCGTATTAGTGCCGTGTCCACCGCTGAAATGGCAGCATTCATTCAGCTATATGACAAAAATGTACCCAATTAAACTGATGAAGATACCGCGGTTTGTGCTTACTACTAATAACATAACCGAATCTTTAATTCTCAAGAGAAGTATCAAATTCATTCCTAATGCAAAATAAGTTCCCTATTATTAATTGGTAACCCAAAGCACGTAAGTTGTGATGTAGCTTTTTAGCTAAACAAATTAAAATCCCGGCAGGAGGGCAAAAAAACACATTGGGCCTCGGGCGCAAACGTACCTCACAGCGACTCCGAACAAGAAAAAAATGTCAATTTCGTCTTTCTTCAACAGTTTGGCGGCACATTTGCCGGGGCCTGTGTTGCGTGACAGTGTGACGTTGAAGCCTCTCGGTTATCAGTCACGGGTGCATGGTAGATCTCCTTGGTGACATCTGCAGCGCTCAGCTGCAGGCTTGTTCTGCAACATGCACAACACACTGCCACTTTATCGCCTCACTCCTTTGTCCCTAAGTGTCGCACGAAAGCCGTGGGTTTATGTAACAAGCTAATAGCACTAATGAGGTACTTTGGTGTGAAAACTGTATGAATGAGGAATTTTAAGATATGTGGTTATCTGTTGTATTTAGGCCAAGGAATACATACTGTAAGCATCCTTGTTCATTTTAAAGTCAAGCACACACACACACACACACACACACACACATATAAAGTCCCAATACACAGTGACATTATATCCTTGTCAGTGGAGAACCAGATGGTATAGATACGCTATCTACCAGCAGGTGCTAATGGGGCCATGCTAACCAGTCAAGCCTCGACCTCATGGTTGCTGCAAACATTAGAGTGATTGTTATAATAGAGTGATTTTGGCTTTGATTGTAGCTTCTTCCACCATAAATTATGACAGAAAGGCCCCTAGGGGCCACTGGAGGATGGCTGGGCCCACTCATCTGAGTTATGACATTGTTCTCATAGATCCGATTAGATTCAGCGGAACGTGTCCCAGTCCTCTTGTAATTCCCACGGCTCATAACAAAACTAAAGAGAAAGATGGGTCATAGCTCTAACGGTGCAGCGCGGAAACAGGATTCGGCCTTGTGGCCCCTTGCTGTAAAAGCGTCTGGCATACTGTTTTGTTCTCTGCAGTGGCTGTTGATTTCGAAGCCGATGGAGTATGTGACGTTCTATTGAAGCTCACAGACAGTCACTCAAAGCCTACAAGGCCATTTATGCCACGCTGAAAAAAATCTATCTGCAGAGCGACGCTGTTTCTGCTGGGGTTGAGCTTTTTTTGATGGTTTGATACACGCTGCAGGCAGATAGGGTGTAAAGTTAGCTTTATCTGTTAGGGCAGATTGACAGAAAGCATTTCGCTATTCTTAATGGTTGTTGATGGAGGAGAGAGGTGCTTTTCTCTTAACCAAGCATTTTGTTGTTACAAATAAAAGTGAAACCGCATACGTGTCTGCACGCTGATGTAACGGATGTCAGTTCATTTTGGTGTTCCCTGAACTAGGAATGGATTCATGACAGCGCTTCTTTTTCCAAAGAAAGGAATGAGGCAATGGGGTTGTTATGTTTTTAGACTTCCATTTGCATTAATGTATTCATATCTGGACTTAAACTCCATCTGCCTATCTCACACGGCACACCCATGAATGCATTCAAACATATTTGCCGCAGAATCACGACCAGTAACACGCATGGTCGCACACGCAAGGCTGATGGGTATATGGCCTGAGGACAGCATGAGATAAGTTGGGGCCGGCTGAAAGAACGTCACGTACAGATTCGTAATAGTTCTGTATTGTGTGGTCGGATTATTTGCGAGCGTGTATGGCGGCCATTTATCATTCTTTGTGTTCGAAAACCACCGGCTGAATAGGAACCAATTGAAAAGAATGTTGTGGTCTTAAAAAGCATTTTTAAAACCAGTTTTAGGGTGGGGCTTGCCGCACAAGTAAATAATCATGTAAACCACCACCTCTTTATAGATACTCAATCTAGCCAACAATAAAAATCTTATTGCTGAAACCCTGTAGCCTGCATGCATTCAAAGTACAGTCGTCCTGCAAATCTTGCACCTTAAATCTATCTATACTTGTGCTGTTGCTTACTATTTCTAAAAAAAAATACATTTCTCTTGTCCTGTCACTGTTCTAAGATTCCTATTGGATTGGTTTAAATATGTTATTGGATATATGTTTAAATCTATAAATTAGAGGGTGCAAATCAGATCCTTTAACTCTTTCACCGCCAGCGTTTTTTAAAAAAGTTGCCAGCCAGCGCCAGCGTTTTTCACGATTTTCACAAAAGTTTAATGCCTTCCAGAAAATGTTTTTCTTCAAATATATAAACATACAATATACCAAATGAAAGAACAGACCCTCTGCTTTCAAACAAAAAAAACGTTTCATCCTACCTTCAGTAGTTCTTTTGTAATCAGCTTTTGAATATGGGTAGGTTTCTGCAAAAACACCACATTTTGAGCAAAAAGCAGAGATAATTCAATTTTTTGTGATGGACTTTTCATAGCGATCTTTAAAACAGACACGGACATGCAGCAGCTAGTGGATAATAGCGGTATTGCGGAAAGACGGAAATACTCGGGGAAAAGACGGGGAAGCGTTTTCTCTTGATTGACGAGATATCTCGTCAATGGCGGGGAAAGAGTTAATCTTTCTATAGGTACAGCAGTAGTTCCCAACCTTTTTCACTTCAAGGCCCCCTAGTTTTGCCAACAACAATATTCGAAGGCCCCCACTTACAATTTCTTTTCCAAATAAGATTAACTAGAGCTTGGAATGACTAGACAGATGTATATATATATATTCGGTACTAAAATGGCCAAAAATATAAAAATATAGATTTTTGCTTGTTTTAGCTTATTTTAATGCTTGTTTTGTCAAATTTTTAATAATGTTAAGTCATCTTGAAGCCCCCTTGGAAATTTGCTGAAGCCCCCCTGTGGGCTCCGGGCCCCCTGGTTGGGAAACACTGATGTACAGTATCAGCACAGATTAATGTCACACTCTTAAAATGCCTGAGTTATTTTTTAACATTGTTGGGTAAATATTGGACAAAACCGAGGGGCAATTTTCCGATCTCTCTAATGAAGCCAATACAGAAGTGACTTAAACTGCAATTCATCGACTGGCCGCTTGAGGCTGGCTCCAAAAGGGAGTCCATTTCCATAGACTCCCATGTTAAAAAATCCCCAACTTTACAGTAGAAAATAATATGTTAACAGCCTGGTACAAAAAGTGTTTTTGGTCTATATAGCTAATTTTGCCCTTCATGACAACTGTGAGGGGGGTGAATTTTTGTGTAAGTCATCCGTTTAAATTATATTAAGCTTTACACTTCTGCATAATTAAGGGCGTGGCTGCTTGAGTGACAGTTAAACAGCCACTGCTGTCACTAGACTCGCGCTAGGCGGGCGTGGTTTAACCTCAGCTTCACCCATGTTCAGCCTCTTTACCCATTTTCGGCTTTCCGCGAGTGATTCGGGGTGACGCGCGGCCAAAATGGCGACGGCAGGCAACGCCTACTTTAAGCTTAAACACATGCTGGGTTAAAAATTACCCAATATAGGGTTGCTGTTATGCAACCATGGGTCATAATAACCCAGCAGTTGGGACAACTCAGCATTGGATCAATTTTAACCCAGCAGTGTATTCTGTCCAATACTGACCCAACATGGGCCAAAAATAACCTAGCTATTATAAGAGTGCAGTTAACTACGAGTAAGCCTATGCACAGCATAAAAATATTGTTTTTTCACAGGTACGTTGTAAACTATTTTGATTTTGGAAAGTGCTGTTTTTCCATTAGTGTTGGAGCGTCTGTATTTGAAAATCCTCACAGATAGTTCAAGTAATTAGATGCGAGTCCTATTTATAACCATTTGAAGGTAAGATGTGTTGCTGTAGGTGATAATATGTGCCCTTAAAGGTCATGTACTGTATGTGTTTTATATGTTAAAATACCTTTTCCCATCTGAGCTTAACAAGCAGAGACTACTGATAGTAAGTCCTTCGTAGTGCGATGAAAGCGTAAACACATGTGGCTCTATTTTGTAAAGCATCCTAATGAGCACAAAATAATATAGAAAGCTCAGCTAACACCTGAGTTTAATGCAATAATTTTTTTATTATTAAGTGTCAAAATGTTCAGAGAGTATTTTCACAGTTTAGTTTAGTGTTGCTTGCGATAAAAAAAATATGTAGCTTTAAGGTTGGTAGAAATCGTAGCCACTCCATCTGAGAGACAAACGTCATGATCTATTAAAATTTACACATCCTGATTTGTTGAGTTCACACTGTCCAACCGGCCATAAATGATTATTTAGTAAAGTAAGGCTAATGAACAATTGCACTCTGTTTACATTGTATACCATGGCCTTGGAGCCACAGTGCCAGACATTGACAGCAAATTGATTGTGTTCTCCCAGACATATTTACTAGTTAACCAGCCGGATATAATCGAACACGCTCAGCGCTGTTTTCCCCTCACAATCCCCATTTGGCCCATGATGGAGCTATTGTGAGAGGAATGGAGAACAAGGAGGAATTCTGATTAGATTAGAAGAAGGAATAGAGGCAGAGGACGACCTGGAGAGAGAGGAAAAATTAGGGGATTGAAGGCGGGGAGCCTGCAGAGGGAATACATGTGCAGCAGAGCTGAAAAAGGACAGCCAGGAGCACATACCTAATTAAACTAATTCAGCTCCGCCGCTGGGCACCTGCACACACTTCTTCATCCTCTCTTTTCCCTATCACTCGCTTTCCCTTTCATTCCACTGACTGACAGCCTGATTCATGATTCCTCTTTTTCCTTGCCGTGAGCTCCAGCAGACACTTCAGCTGAGTTTGAGTGTCTCTCTTGGCTGTGCTCATGAACAGAGCAGCAGGAGCTTCAATTCACTGAGGTTCTGACTAACTTCCTCTCCTCTCACTCCCTCTCTTCTCCCTTTTAATATTGCATGTATGTAAGTGCTCTAATTTACTCAAATGTGCTTTCTGTGTTTTCCTAAAGAAATTGCCTGTGGTCTGTTATTTTTAGTTTTTTAAAGTGGGCAATAGTTTTAGTTTTTTCCAAAATGGGCAATAGTTTCAAGAAAAGTGTTTTAGCAATCTAAAATTGCCCACTTTTTTAAAACCTTAAACACAAACCCAAACTACATTCACTGAACCTCTGACTCTACTGGCAAAATCAAACAATCACCTCAAAATCATTTCATCTGTGCTTAAAGTCAAACAAAATGTTTTCAGATGATAAGCACAGCCAGTCAGTCAATATATATAACACTATAGAGCACTTATTAGATACTACATAAAAAGACAGCATCTAGGGCATCTGGTACAGAAATGATTAATGTATAACAAAACACATAACAACTCATGCTTACACCGAAATCTGTAGTGATCATCAGTTAGTTCAGTGAATATAATGTATACTATAAGTACTGCAAGTACAATAATAGTAAGTTTTGAATGTCTGTATGCAGCACTTGTATCCTGTAAACATTCAGCAGTCTAACTCCATATTCCCAAGTGAAAATCATGTTACAGTATTCCAAAATGTGCAACTACAAAACCAAAGTCAGTGAGAAAATCAGCTTGTCTCAGCATCTTATTATCTTCATGCTGGTCTGACCACAAGTTTTCAACAACATCACAGACAACTTTGTCCCTAAACAAAGGATAAACACACCACACCTAACATCCACCACCTCTTCCTCATACTCTTCCTCCTCATCACCACCTCTCCCTCATAATCTTGTTTCTCATCATCACCTCTTCCTCATAATCTTGCTCCTCATCCACCACCTTTTCCTCACACTCTTCCTCCTCATCATCATCACCACCTCCTCCTCACACTCTTTTTCCTTATCATCACATCTCCCTCATAATCTTGCTCATCCTCATTCCCACCTTCTCCTCACACTCTTTTCCTTATCACCACATCTCCTTCATAATCTTGCTCTTCATCATTCCCTCCTCCTCCTCACACTCTTCCTCCTCATCAGCACATCTTCCTCATAATCTTGTTCCTCATCCACCACCTCTACCTTACACTCTTCCTCCTTATCACCACCTCTCCCTCATAATCTTGCTCTTCATCCACCACTTTCTCACACTATTTCTCCTTTTTCATCACATCTCCTTCATAATCTTGCTCCTCATCCACCACCTCCTCCTCACACCCTTTCTCCTTATCACCACATCTCCCTCATAATCTTGCTCCTCATCCACCACCTCCTCCTCACACCCTTTCTCCTTATCACCACATCTCCCTCATAATCTTGCTCCTCATCCACCACCTCCTCCTCACACCCTTTCTCCTTATCACCACATCTCCCTCATAATCTTGCTCCTCATCCACCACCTCCTCCTCACACCCTTTCTCCTTATCACCACATCTCCCTCATAATCTTGCTCCTCATCCACCACCTCCATACACTCTTTCTGTTTGTCAACACATCTATCTCATAATCTTGCTTCTCATCATTCCCACCTTCTCCTCACACTCTTTCTCCTCATCACCACCTCTTCCTCATAATCTTGCTCCTCATCCACCACCTCTTCCTCAGACTTTTCATCCTCATCAACACATCTCCCTCATAATCTTGACCCTAATCCACCACCTCCACACACTCTTTCTCCTTGTAAACACATCTCTCTCATAATCTTGCTCCTCATTATTCCCACCTCCTCCTCACACTTTTTCTCCTTATCACCACATCTCCCTCAAAATCTTGCTCCTGATCATTTCCACCTCCTTCTCACACTCTCTCCTCATCACCACCTCTTCCTCATAATCTTGCTCCTCATCCACCATCTCTTTCTCACACTCTTTCTCCTTATCAACACATCTCCTTCGTAATCTTGCTCCTCATCCACCACCTCCTCCTCACACCCTTTCTCCTTATCACCACATCTCCCTCATAATCTTGTTCCTCATCAACCACCTCCCCATCACACTCTTTCTCTTGTCAACACATCTCTCTCATAATCTTGCTCCTCATCATTCTCACTTCCTCCTCACACTCTTTCTCCTTATCACCTCCTCTCTCTCATAATCTTGCTCCTCATCCACCACCTCCTCCTCACACCCTTTCTCCTTATCACCACATCTCCCTCATAATCTTGTTCCTCATCCACCACCTCCCCCTCACACTCTTTCTCTTGTCAACACATCCCTCTCATAATCTTGCTCCTCATCATTCCCACTTCCTCCTCATACTCTTTCTCCTTATCACCACATCTGCCTCATAATCTTGCTCCTCATCCACCACCTCTTCCTCACACTCTTCCTCCTCATCACCACCTCTTCCTCATAATCTTGCTCCTCATCCACCATCTCTTTTTACACTGTTCCTCCTTATCAACACATCTCCCTCATAAAACTGCTTCTCCTTCCCACCTCTTCCTCACACTCTTTCTACTTATCACCACATTTCCCTCATAATCTTGCTCCTCATCCACCACCTCTTCCTCACCTCTTTTTACTTATCACCATATCTTTCTCATAATCTTGTTCCTTATCCACCACCTATTCCTCATGCTTTTCCTCCTGATCACCATCTCTTCCTCATAATCTTGTTGCTTTTCCACCCCCTCTTCCTCACACTCTTCCTCCTCATCACCATATCTCCCTCATAATCTTGTTCCTCATCCACCACCTCTTCCTCCTCATCAACACCACTTCCATATAACCACTTCCATATAACCTTGTTCCTTATCCACCACCTTTTCCACACACGTTTCCTCCTCCTCATCATATCTCCCTCATAATCTTGCTTCTCATCCACCACCTCTTGCTCACACTCTTTCTCCTCATCACCACATTACCCTCTTACAGTAATCTTGCTCCTCATCCACCACCGCTTCTTCACACTCTTCCTCCTTACCCACCACCACTTCTTCACACTCTTCCTCCTCATCCACCACTGCTTCCTTATACTCTGCATCTCAGATTATTTTCATTCATTTTTGGTATAAATATATGACACACTTGACTTGTACCATCTGTACACTCTGAGCTGGTTTATATTGTGTACAATTGGTAAAAACGTAAAAAGTGTGACAAATTGTTGTTGTGTTTACTCAATGATAACTGTTGATAACTTCTGCTTCCTGTGCTTAGAGTTTTGCAAAAGTAGTGCTGGTGTCTTATTGCCTAAACTTGTTTAAAAGGGGACATATCATGAAAATCTGTGCAATAATTGGGTCCCCAGTGCATCTATCAACCTAGATTTTATATAAACCATTTTATGTTTTGGTAAACCATTCTCTGCAAGCATGTGAAAAAATAGGTCATTGAAATTTGGCCCCCCTTGTGATGTCAAATGGGATCATAGTATAATGGCGCTTTTCCATTACATAGTACCCCACGGTTTAGTTTGGTTTGGGTCGGGTCAGCTCACCTCACTTTGGCGTGGTTAGCTTTTCCATCGAGTTTAGTATCACTTCGTAGTGGGAGGGTTTATAGGCGTGTCGTTATATTTACGCTGCCTACTGCTGTGACATCATACATGTGAGAGCATTGTTGTACATTCCCATACATTTATTTATTTCTCAGTCCGCCACAAAATAAAAATTGGCCACCACAAATAGATGTTTGCACATCGCTTTTATCACTACCTCTGTCTCACATGACAGTTTCTGTTCAAACACCCGAGGCATCAATCGACGGCGCTCCACTGAGCCTCATTGAAGTTGCATTTAAGCATATATAATGTGGACGTGCACGTCGCGAATGTGCCGCCACAAACTGCAAGTCTGGAAAAAACTGTTATGGTGTCCCGGATTCTCAACCTGTTGATGTTTTTTATCGCTAAAAGGGTGTTTGGAAACTTATAGCAAAACACAGATAACAACATGTTTGCTCGAGACAGCGCAAGCTAGCAGTAAGCTAAAGCTAATCTTTTACATTATAGCGATGATGCTTCTCTCAGACCAATCAGTGATCTACAGTGTTTTGCGTCACGTTTGGTATCAGCTCAGGTCGCTTGGAACCCCAACCGAGGTGGTACAAAAAAAAGTATCGGGTACTACGTACTGCACCCAATGGAAAAGCTCCCAAAAGTAAGCTGACCCGACCCAAACTAAACCAAACCGTGGGGTACTATGCAATGGAAAAGCGCCATAATAATACTGCCCCTTAATCTGGACTATCCAACCACGGCACTTCCATTTAGTGCAGAGACAGAGAGAGCGAGAGATAATAATTTAAAGCTCAATTTTCAATTTCAACAAACCACCATTTATAGTGATCAGTGTTTGCATTTCATAAGCTCATTTGCATTTAAAGGGACACACCCAAAACCGCACATTTTTGGTCACACCTGCAAAGTGGCAATTTTAACATCTTATAATAAATTATCTATATGATATTTTGAGTTAAAACTTCACATACATGGGGACACCATGTATTTTGAAGTGAATGATTTAATAAAGGTGTTAAGGCTACTGGGAATTTAGCTCAGAGAATGGGGTTTAGTGTTTAATAAATCAGAAAAACTGTAATTAGGGATTTTAATTTTTTTTTCATTTGATACTTAAAAATAGTGGAAATCTTCTATATCTCCCCTTCTCTCTGCATTTCTTGTCTAGTTTTCAGTTGAATG
This sequence comes from Misgurnus anguillicaudatus, assembly GCF_027580225.2. Taxonomy (NCBI): domain Eukaryota; kingdom Metazoa; phylum Chordata; class Actinopteri; order Cypriniformes; family Cobitidae; genus Misgurnus; species Misgurnus anguillicaudatus. The sequence goes on from NC_073345.2 coordinate 16,763,898, forward strand.
GTGAAACAGCAGTGGCTCAGTGGGAATCTGAACTGTTCTGTTAATTTATGGCACTATTGCCTCATCAGGGAACTCATCTGCACTGCAAAATAGGCCCTTTGCAGAGGGGCCCTGAATTCCTCCAGGGTTCAAGTTGGAGGCGAGAGATAGAGCTTGTTAGATGACAGTCTCTTCGTTTGCTATGGCGTATCATGCATGAGTCACATCTGCTTCTCCCTTTTGTCATGGAACGGGAATTGTTTACTCATCTCCCTCTTAAACACTGGGTTTACTTTGCATTATGACATGTCATTGTCACCTCTCCGACAATCATTTTCTTTCTTTGCTTGTGGATTTCTGCTTAGCTGATATGATGACAGAATTTTCGTGTAATCGAGAGCTCTGATTAATCCGCAGGGGTTCGGGATGTAAGCAAGCAAGATGACATTTTTGAAAGGTTAAGTTTACAATCATTTCCATTCGAGAAACAACCCAAAGGAAAGAATAATCACAAGTGAGAAGATATTTAATATTATAATTGTTTTTCTTGGATAGCAAAAGGATTAAACTGAGAGCATATGGATACTTTTGGATGAAGCCTGGAGTATAGTCTGTTTTATGTGTACGCAAATGTACATGCACGGTTGAACGCACAGCCTTGCAAAATATAGTTTATCTGACTTGTACGTGTGTATAGACATTCGACACATGCGCATTGCGATAAAATTCATCTCCTGGGCTACATACTACATTCTCCTGTACACGTATGCGCAACCTATGTGTATAATGTACATGGGGTTTCAAAAATATGGGCACGTTAAGACTGCACCAGACTATGGTTGTCAGTCCTTTATATGAGCCCTAATACTGTTGTGTTAACACACAGTTTGGTTAGTGACAACACCATTTTATAACCGAAATCACCAATATATTTTCAGCACTCACAAACGTATTTACAAAGAAGCCCTGCTGTGTAAACAGAACCCTATTTAACAACTTGTTATCTGTGATGTCACCAGGGGCACTGCTAAGGTTTTTGGGCACCATGGTAATATTTAATATGCAAATAAATAGGGCTGCAATGACTAATCATGATTCATACTAATAATACCTGTCTAATATCAATTTCCATCGCAAAGGCGATATTATGCACAGCTCTTTCATGTATTATGGCTGTTTGATCAGTAGAAAGTCCTTAACAATCCAAAATCTCTATGAGTTTGAGTCGTTTATAACATGCGTTTGAAAAACCAACACTTGTGAAATATAATCATTATAAATATCAAGCTAAAGCGTTTCAAAAACTACACTAAGCTAGCATTATAAATGTGTACCATATAATGTATTCAATGTTAACTATAGATCGGCTGCCAAACCTCCCTTAACATAGCAGTGATCCATGATCGCTGTCTCCCCTCATCTTTAGGAAACCAAAACATGTGCTATTTTCGACAAGGTATTTATTCCATAGTTCCGTTTAGCCACTAGTCAGACTATTAAACAAACAGAAACTGGTAATTAAGTTCCCCCCAAATGCTTAACCGTGGCAATGCATCTGATGAAACTGTCGATAGGCATTTCCTGGAGCTGCGTGTGTAAATGGCGCTTATTGAGTTTCTACACGAGAGCGCCCTCTATCTTTTGAATATAGCGGCATTGCACCATAATTCATTGAGAAGCATAGCAAGCAAATCGCACAATTATTTGCCCCAGCCCTACAATAAAATACAGTACTACTGTGTGTTAGGCCACCACCAGCTTTGTTGTTTTAATCTCGTCCATATTTATTTTTTGTTCTTTTTCTTAACGCTACACTATTTTGAAAATAGGCTGGTTTTCCAGCTCCCCTAGAGTTAAACACTTGATTTTTGCTGTTTTGGTATCCATTCAGCCAATCTCCGGATCTGGCAGTACCACTTTTAGCATAGCTTAGCACAATCCATAGAATCTGATTAGACCATTAGCATTGTGCTAAAAAATAACCAAAGAGTTTCGATATGCGATATGATAGTATAGTTCCTAGCCATTTCGGCCTAGAAAATCACAACTTTTCATTTTTCTTCGTTCTTAGTACACGGATGTAACTACAGAAGAGTCAAGTTTTAAATAGGAAAATATCAAAACTCTTTGGTTAATTAAAGGCATTAGATTAGAAATTAGGCTTTTATTTTATTTTGCTTTAAGAAAGCCTGCAGGTTCCTGCTATTGTTCAAGTGAGTTCACATGAAATTCTTGACACTTTGACTTTCATTTATTATTTTAAATACTGCATACAAATTTCCTCTCTTTTCTGGTTTCTAATAAAGAAACTGAGAAATAATTATATATGGTCACTTTACCATTGCTATAACAACTAATCTAATGGCTGCATGCTGCCCTTAGACTTTTGCACAGCACTGTAAGTCTGTAAATCTTAAATTAAATTAAGACAACTACACACTGTTCATTACATTAGCATCTTACAAATCCTTTCTGAGCACAAATCACATGAGCTGTGACACCAACAACAATAAGCTTATAATAACTCCATTTACTGAGTGAATAAGTTGCACAGCAGCAGCTCCAGAAAGAAATATCAATGTATGGATAGAATCGTGCCTTGTTTTTGTAAAAGTCTCATGCGAAAACAATACTTTGTGTTGACAACTTGAAGGCGCAGTCTTTGACATTTACGTCCGTCACTATGGTTACAGGCGTCACTTGTGAAATGCGAAACGTGGCCAATCGTAAACATCGTCCGAAACCGCATACTGTGACAGTAGGTACTGAATCATACGAAGTACCTACTCATTTAGTAGCCACTATATATGATGAATATGGATAGTATGAATTCAGAACGTACTACATCCGCCATGTTGATGTGACATTCATTTTCATAACATCAAGTTAAGCCCTGTCCCAAATGGCGCACTTCATGTGGACTTTCAGTCTCATGACCTTAAATTGCGCATGCTCGCTTAGTCTACAAGTCCGTAGGGTGTCCTATCTGTCATTTTTACGCTCCAAAGTGTGCTCATCAGCGCCCCCTTTGTGTCTCTAAAGTCTGCACTACATGATGTCATTAAAGTGTGGACTCTGAGGAAGTCCACAAGTCTGGAGTGTGCCATTTGGGACAGGGCCTTTGTCGTTATTTGGAATGACATTAAACAAGTGCAATTAAAACACAAGCTGTTTAAAAAATATATATATTTATATTTGAATAGAGCCGAGTTACCGCTTACGGGCATTTTTTAATAAAACAACTCTCCTCTCTCTTCTTCTTCGTTGGATTATAACTCCTCTCCTGGAGATTGCGGATAGCAATGAAAACGTCAGGATTTTGCGGTAGGTCATCCAGGCATTTTTCGCCTACTATTTTCAAATACTATGAATTCGGACATACTACTTGCCTCGTGCCTACTGCTTTTTGCCTACTATATAGTATGGAAGTGGCAGTATGGACGCAGCCATTGACAATGTAACGTAGCCTAAAGGTGGTCGCACACTGGATGAGAAGCGCCGTGTTGCATCACGCCATGAATCTAAGAACAGAACACATTATTTTCTATGAATGTATGCAAATCGGCGGCGCCTGACGCCGGCTGTCCGCTGTGACTCTGTACGCTGCTCAAATCCTTGTCGCGCCACAGAGAACAACTCACATAGTTTAACATTAAAGGGACACTCCACTTCTAGTTACATTGTGTACTACGACCGATGGAAAATTTAAAGTTGCGATTTTCTTGGTAGATATGGCTATACTCTCATTCTGGCGTAATAATCAAAGACTTTGCTGATGTAACATGGCTGCAGCAGGCGCTATGATATTATGCAGCACCTAAATATAGTCCGCTGCTATTGAAAGTAACCAAGGGGACTATTTTTGGGCAGTGCGTAATATCACTACGCATGCTGCCATGTTGTAACTAGAAGAGTCAAGTTTTAAATAGGAAAAATATCGAATCTCTTTGCCTATTTTTTAGCGCGATGCTAATGGTCTAATCAGATTTTGTGGAGTATGCTAAGCTATGTTAAAAGTGCTAGCTTGATGAGCATATTTTCAAAAAAAGTGTATTGTCCCTTTAAATAACATCACATTTGTCCCAAATTGTTGTTAGCGATTAATATTGGCTGCTAATGTATATTTTGCATTTTGAAGTAGAGACTGTCTGACTAAGCTTGCGCTATTTGATGTGCACGTCCGGTGTTTGATTCTTTCGAGTTGTCCTAGACACGACGCAGCTCACGTGTATATCATTGAAACTCTAGTAGAGATCTTAATCATATTTCAAATTAATTTGCAAACTAAAAAGATTACAATATAAATGAAGAGTTTGGTTCCAAAACCAAATAAATCCATTTTGACAAATTTTGGTAAAAACGTGTTTTCTATACCAAGAAAGTGACAAGATGAAAACCACTATTTTCTGTTACAAACTTTCACATAGCATCTTTAGGTTATAAAAACATAAAAAATTCAAATCCATAACTTGATTTTCAAAGCTTTTTTATTATAAAAATAAATTCTTTTTTCCACAAAATGCAATAAATCCATGACAGTTTTTTTTTCAAAATGCTAGAAATCTATTCAATCAAATTCATATCTATTCATATTTGTCATTTTATATTCATTTAGTTGAACAGTTGTACACACTGATTAAAACAATGGCATTAATAAAAACACTTACTTTGTCATATTAAGAACACTCTCATTGCTGCGTTTATAATTGACGTCGTCGCTTAGCATTTTTCACAGCGATCAGCTGTAAAATGTTTTAGTCCTGCTCGATTTTCATTGACTTTGAGTAAAATAATGGAAAGTTTTTCATAAGATCTCCTGGGGTCAATGTGTTAGCATGAGAAGCTTGATGCTGTCGGGAGAATAAGCACCCGAGTGCCTCTCGCGGAAATTATTAGATGTTGATGGCTTACATTTCTTTCCAGTCACAAGGCAAGGCAAGGCACAGAAAACCATCACAGGTTTATCAATGCAATTAAAGTATTATTTTATTTTGTTTGTTGATCACGAAGTACAAAGTAGATGAGGAAAACTAGGACTCCGTGTACTCAGCGTGCCGCCATTGTTTGTTTACATTGCGTGGAATGGTGCACTGTAATTTCTGGAGCGGATTTATTGCGTTCTGTAAAAAAGGAGGAGTGGCGTTTAACGCATTTTGGGAAAAAAGGGAGAAAAGATGACAGAATAACACGGCGGATATTGGATTTTGCGTAAAATTAAGAATTTACTTTTAACTACTGACCTGATGTAATACTGATTTTGGCAGTAACTCATCTTTTTCAAAAATATACAAACATGTTTATCATCAAAATCTTACATGATTAAATTATTTAAACTGTGCTATGTGTATTTTATTTTGTAAACCTGTAAACTCTTAAAGTATGTTAACAGCTTTCTCTCCACTTTTTTTCTCTAGAGGAGTTTTAGGAGAAGTACCCGAGACAAAACCTCAGGCAGACATAACTGAAAACTTCATTATGTCTTCAGAGCAATAAAACCTAAGCAGTGAAATGTTCCTCAGGTAATGCTTTCACACCGTAAGTCACCTGAAAGCTGTTAGGAGAGCATTTTCAAGACGTTTCTTAACACTCTCATAGCGTCTCCAGGCGAGAAATAGAGCTCGTGATATCAGGGTCCGTCCTTCGTGCTCTTTTCTCTCTGAATTATTTTCGTTGCCGTCTTGTCAGGTCGATTTAACCAGCGCTGATAATTGTGCCAAAGTTTTGCCTCCAGTGTATTTTCACTGTCGTTGTTTTGTGCGAAGAGACTCCCTGGGCAATTCGCAGCACAAACCAATACTTGACATGTAAAGAAGAGATTAAAACTAAGGGTGAAAGGAAGTCCCCTCTTCATACTACATCAAGCCTGAACGTGATTGGTCTGTCTTTGTCGACACGTTTTCAAGGTTGAGTTCACAGCGAGCGAAAGAGAAGGAAGCTGCTCACTGTAGCTCAACTCCCACACACATCTCTTTTCAGTTGACATTTTCTAGCGTCTGAATTGAAATGTTCTTTTTGAAAAAACTTTAACAGGTGTATGTTGACAGGTGCATTGTGGGTGTATTACTGTGTGTCTATGTTCACACTTTGCATGTACACAGAGAGGTCCATAGGGGAGTTGTATCCATGACGACAGCTGGCCGCACACGCCACCTCGTAGTTGCCGGACAAAGGAAAGGCAGCCCTATGACAACCTGACGGTCTTTAATGCCCTGTCAAGTTGTCATGTTTTTCTTTGTTATGCTTTAAGAGAAAAGGAAAGGGTTTCTGCTTTCATTAATTCCTACATTAGCTCCCCGTTAAGCACCGCAAACGTGATCCGAGTGCAATATTTACTGGTCTGGTGTACCTTGAACAGAGTCGAGGGCGATTACAAATGACTCCATCATTTCAGAGAGGAAAAAGGGAGGGTGGATATTACGCCTCTGTATGTGTGTGCGTGTGTGGTAGTGATGAGAATTATTAAGGACCAGGCGATGTAATATTATATCGATTTCTGAGTCAACGCATGGTACTGTTGTAATTCCAGAATTTTTCAATATTTAGGCTGCTTTACTGTATTTTGCAATCATTAATTTACTTGTATCGACATTGGACTTTGATGCTTTGTTGTATTTTGTGTTTTGTTCTTAAGCTTGATTTGAGTTGTGTATGTTTTGTCCACATAGACCTGCTTTGAATAACATGGACAGATGATAGAGAAGGTTGACCACTAGCTACAAAGAAAAGCCAATGCTTCATGGACTACTGCCTTTTTGTAACAATCATAGGAAACACCGAGGTATCCTCAGGGTTTTTTTCACGTTGAAGGTGGTCATAAATTTTAGCCAGCATGCCGGACAAGCCCCCAGACACAGTCTATCCTAAAGATAGAGATTTCCAACCCAGCAGCGTTTATCATTCGGCTGACTAATGTAGGCATCTGCCAACTTGCATGGACAATTTAGCAAATGCGCCAGGCTTATCTAAGCACATGACACGATGGAGTATGTTGCCTTCGTATCTGTTCGCGACTTGAAGGACCGGCATCTCCTGGTGAGTCTTTGTTTTACTGTGACACTGGCTGACTTTGTTGTTATCTGTTATGTTGGCTTGCCTGTAGTCTCTTCCTTAAACGTGTATAATGCGTGTCCCATACGCCCCACAGATTTGCCGACACAAATGAAATCGACTGCTGGGTCTATTTTAGTCACAGGGCAATTACGATGTGCTGCTGGCTATGCATTTGCGCTATGCATCTATCAGTAGATAGATCATAGACATCATATCACACATTAAAGATGTTACTTTGATTTAACATTGACTGTTTGAAGAATTAGACATTGCTTGCTTGATGTGTTTTTTTTACCTGTATACAGTATGCAGATATGGGATGCAAACTAGATTTTCTAAGTTGGGCAAGGTAGAAAATGATTATGAAACCAAATTTAGATATGCAATATAGTTGGATTAACAAATGAAACAAGCGACCGACATAGTATTTCAGTGTTGTTGATAAAATAAAGTCCTGATGAACTGGCTTGTATTTCTTAATGATGAAGAAAATAGCAGTAGGGCATATTATGGGTCTCACCTCAGTGTTAAACAGCCAGTATAACTTTTTGTTTATGTTACAACATGATTTGCTACTTGCTATTGCTAGTTAGAAGTGGGTGTTTTTGGGGGGAGGGATGTTCTGATTCTAGGAAGAGGAGTGAGTCATCTCTGTTTTCTAGAAGAAAACGACTGGAAGTATGTGTGTCAGTGTATAGTTAGACCACTTCATATTAACTACTCCTGATTAGTTAGGAGTACACCACATATTTATTTATTTTTATAAATGATGCTTTCATGAACTTTTACGTTTATAAATGTAACTTTGACAGCATTTCCTGTAATTAGCATTAAAGACTTGATGGTCTCAAAATTGGAGTTTGGCCTTTAATCTGTGCTTGTTAATAGGGCTGGGCGGTATGATGGTATATTCCTTTACCGTAAAATAACATGTCAGACCTAACAGATTTTCCTATTCCATGTAATGTAAATAATAGGGCGCGGTTAAAGGACAAGTTCAGTATTTTACACTTAAAGCCCTGTTTTCAGAATGTTTATGATGAAATAGAACGGTTTTGACTGAAATTTGGACATATGATGCTGGCCCGAGAACTTTCGGGTGTTTGTTGTATCAACCCCCATTTCTACAATGGGTGTATAGGTGCACTGGAACAATCCTTCCTAAAATGCATTAAACTTTCGTTTACAAAGACGTGAAAGTCACCGAGTGGTCTGGGGTGTTCACTGATATGCTCACACAAAAATCGCTATTCAAGCTTTCAACGGAAGAATATATGGGCGTGAGGCGTTTGGAAAAATAGGTCCACAAGTTTACAACGAACGGTAAAACACCTGATGCAAAGCATCTTTTGCAGCAATTTTTGTGTGAGCATATCAGTGAACACCCCTGACCACTCAGTGAGTTTCATTTCTTTGTAAACGAAAGTTTAATGGATTTTAGGAAGGATTGTTTCAGTGCACCTATGCAGCCATTGTAGAGGTGGGGGGTAATACAACAAACACCCAAAAATTCTCGGGCCAGCATCATATGTCCAAATTTCAGTCAAAACCGTCCTATTTCATCATAAACATTCTGAAAACAGGGCTTTAAGTGTAAAATACCGAACTTGTCCTCTAACTCAGCACTCTCGCTTGTTACACTAAAGCTGCGCCCCAATTCAAGGGCTGCGACCTTCTAAGGAAGCGACCTCAAAAGGCGAGCACTCGTCTTTGAAGGTGGCAGCCTCCGAAGTCTGCGAAGAGAACTGAAATGAGACGGTCTAGCCTTCGGAGGACCCATTATTTGGGTCACCTGCTGTACGCGCCCACCGCACCTGTCAGCAGGACATAGCGGAGACGTTTCTGATTTATAATAAATAAATGAAGTACCAGAAAAATATTAATTTATTTTAGAAAATATGACATGTTGATATAGATTAAACTAAAGAACAGTTTCTAATCAATCTCAGAAATATATCGTAACATACGGTATATTACAATAGAAATATATACATTCACAGAATAATAATAATAATAATAATAATAATAATAATAAACATAACTTATAATACTTAAAAAGCAGTCACAAGAACCTTTTTTTTGCTAAATACACACTTTTATTTAATAAAAGTTTTAATTGTTTATTTTAAAATATCCAGCCGTTTTATATTTAGCCGTTACAGGTGCGCAATGAATTTGGGGATAGCCTAGGTTGTGAAGAATCCATAGTTCTATCCTTAACAGTGCAGAGAAATAAAGACGCATTTTGAAGCTTCATTTTAAGCATCCTTTGAATTGGGACGGCCTTACTAGCCTTAAGTTACGCTGCTGTGAAGCAGTCGTTCTTAGAATACGTCCTTTGAAGGTCGCAGCCTTCGAATTGGACAGAGAAACATGTAAAATAATCCACTCATAAGGAATGAAAGGGTCATTTTGGTAATTTCATAATAAGTGGCAGTGAAACCACCGTGGGTCTCTCTCTCTCTCTCTGTGCTTCTGCAGAGGTTTCTTGAGGTGCGTGCAAGGAGCTGTGAAGCCAAATAAAGAAAACACTCCTCGCACATAATGCTAATAGTTGTAAAGTTTTCATAACTTTGATCAAGCTAAGATAAAACTCAAGTTTATTAGTGATGCATGCACTGCTGAAGCGATGTTGTTAGAAGTGACAAACATCTTTAATCAGAAAGATGAGAAAGGGATGCACTGGTTAAGGTCTAATTGTCATGGTCTTGCCAGACCTTTGTGCTAGATTCAGGTCTGATTTCATAGGGCAGGATCATGGCAGTACTGTGTTTTGTGTGGGGACATGTGGAGTATCATTGTATGCTTTGGCCACATGTTCCCAGTGTCTTGTCAGTTTTACTCCACTCCCTTATGTGCTCTCGTCCTGATTATGTAATGATTTGCACCTGTTCCCCATTTGTGTTGGTGTCTTTATAATGCCCTCTCGTTCTCTGTCTTGTGCTTGTTCGTTCGTCTAGATTCAGTGTATTAGTTCATGTCCTTCGTGTTTCCTGAATCTTATCCTCAGAGTCTTTGTTATTTTTGTATTCAGTGTTGTTTCCTGGTTTTGTTATCCACAGTGTTATTTATCACCTGTTTTACCCCCTCGTGGGTTTTTGTGTTTTGTGTTTTAAATAAACCTTCAGTTTATTTTTACGTTTGTCTGCGTTTGGGTTCTATCTGTATTCCTACCGTGACACTAATAAGTAAAGCGCATCAAGACCTTAAAACAGACTCCATGGTCATGGCCTCATAGCAACCATCATTTATAATAAATCTTCGCTTCTTATATACAGGTATTTATCCTGCCTGTACGTTTGTACATATATTCATACTTTTCATTTTACATATTGCCTATTTTTAATGTACTGTATGCAAAAGTACAAAATACAATGCATACTATATCTTCAATAGTCTTTTAAAATAAATAACTAATAGACAGAATCATGTTTTATCTTAATAACTTGAATTAATCTGTTATCTTCTGGGCATTTTCACTTTAACACTAACTTTAACTTGCTCATATTTTAAAACGGCAGTGAGCATTTAGTTCAGAGCTATAGTTAGTAAGTGGCACATTTCTGCAAATTTTTATATTCCAAAAACAATATTAACTAAAAAACATATATACAGTGATATATACTATTACCATGAATAAAAATGACTTTCATTTCGTGAAATGGTTATGACTGTGTCACAGCAGTGTGACCTAAAGGCTAGTAAAGCCATCTTAATTCAAAGGATGCTTAAAGGCACACTCCACTTTTTTTTAAATATGCTCTTTTCCAGCTCTGTTAAACATTCGAATCTTACCATTAGCATCACGCCTAAAAAATAACCAAAGAGTTTTGATATTTTTCCTATTTAAAACTTGAATCTTTAGTGGTTACATCGTGTACTAAGACCGACAGAAAATTAAATGTTGTGATTTCCTAGGCAGATATGGCTAGGAACTATACTCTCATTCCGCCGTAATAATCAAGGACAAAACATGGCTGCAGGCGGCACAATGATATAACGTAGTGCCCGAAAATAGTCCCCTGCCATTGAAAGATACTAAGGGGACTATTTTTGGCTCCTGCCTAATATCAATAACATTAGTGTGTAATGTTGCAGTTAGAGCATAAATAATACCTGCAAAATGATAAAGTTCAAAGTTCAATGCCAAGCCATATATTTTCTTTAACAGAATTCGCCTTTCAAAGCCTACAGCGAACAGTTTCTACAGACTACTGCCCTCTACTTCCCGGTTGAATGACCTTAAAATAAGAGTTTCTGACTAACCTCCGCCTACAGGAATACGTCAGTCGCCATTTAAGCTCAAACGGCTCTGCTAAGCTAAGCTTCTGTCGAATCACAACACACTAAACAAACTACAAAATCAGAACTCGTTATGTATTTCTGAAGGAGGGACTTAATAGAACAAGTAAGACATCAGCCCGTTTTGAGGACACTGAAAACAGCGATATACAGATAAGTCAATTGTTTGAAAAATACAGTACACACAAAACATGATCACGTTATATTGCGCACCATAAACACAAGCATAGCTTCAAAAACACAGGAAAAACGGGACCTTTATAAGCTCTTTTAACTTTTCTATGTTAGTTAAATGTAGTAAAACATTCATAAAAGTTAATAAAAAGCATGGCACAGTGAAGGCTTGATTTACACTATACAATAAGTGGTTGAAGGTAAATTAATAACAGTACATTTTCTGTAGAAAGAAAAACAGGATAACGTATGAGGCTTGTGCATTAACTCTAATTATTTATTTTAGACAGTCTTTAGTGTTGGAAATTCTTGTTAGTCTTTTGCTAGGAATATACTAAAACTAATGTTGTTGAGACTAGAGCAAATGTCCTGAAATTGAGAAGAACTTCATCATTCTTCTCTGTATGTCTCACATCTATTCGTTTAAATCAATGCTTTGCCATATCTTTGCTTGTTTAGCAACCGGTCATCTGATATAAGAAAAAAATCCGCTGCATTTTGCCCTATGATTAAAAAAACGTGTTGTTCCTTGTGTTTCTAAGGATCGATATTTGGGTGAAACGATTCCTTGAGTTACTTGAGTCACTCAATTACAAAACAGCATTGATTAAAGCCTTCATCCTTGAATACAGTTATATGGAGCAAAAGAACATGGTTATTTTATTGGTATGGGGTCTTGGAAATAGTAACCATCAAAAGTCTGGGAACACCTTATCCCAAAAGGGATGGAAATGGTGAACAATTGAAAATTAGCATATCACAGTAGCACATCTTTATCAGAGGAGCTTATGTCACTGTTAGCTCTATAACTTTGTCAGATTAATGTTTGCCAGATATCAAAGATTATCATTGGATGACCTGTGATTTTATGAAGTGGGTGACATTGACCAGTCATTAAAATTCAATTATTCTGTATCATTCAACAAGTAATTTTTTCTGACATTGTTTGGATAAGCTCCTGTGGTTATATCTAGTTTATTTAACTCTATATATGTTGAAGTATGTAGCAGTATAGCTCAATATAGGAGCGTGGAATATGCTATACTATACTATACCACAGTTAATGTGTTTTACTGTAGATTGTTGTAGTCTGGATGGCATTTTAAGGCAGGATGGGTAAGGGAGGATGTCTTCTAAAGAAGTCAGGACAAGAAAGAAAATGTTAATAATTGTTGTGGTTACAGTTTTTTTTACCTGCGTAAACACATTTTCAAAATGTTGCCTCTTTTTTACAAAACTTTAAATGCACATTTAAGGAATGCCTCACATCGCTTGCAAAACGAAGCACTGCATTTAAGGTATCACAAATAAATCTCAAAAGCAAACATTTGTCATACATCGCAAACAAACACCTTTGCCGTAATATTATCTTTTTGGATATATTATACAAACAGTTATTCAAAAGCTCCTATGTAAATTTTTTTAACAAGATTAAAAGTAATTGGCAGAGAGATGTTAAAAAATCACGCTAAACACAAAAGATTGAAAAAAACAATATTTTACTGTAAGCATTTGTGGGTGTAAATACATTATTACACAGTACGAAAGAAAAGAAATACAGCAACCATGTTTAATTTGACAAAAAACAAGAATAATTTTGAAAAGGTGATTATTTCAAATGAATGCTGTTTATGTGTTTTGGTGGGTGAAATGGTTGTGTATCTAGTCTCCATCTCTCCTCCGGGCTGGGTCTGGCCACAGTACTTCATCCACGTCACATGCTGAGTTCTTTTTTGCCAGACATGGTGGAAAGAATCTCCTTGTGTAGCGTGTCCAACCTTGGATGTAGGCAGTGTCAATGTCTCTCCATGCCTCCTCCATTGCCTCGAGACGTGTCATGTTGACATAGAGATGACGATCATACATTTTCCAGTGTCATGTGGAGAAAAATAGGGTTTAGAAATGTTAAATATGGAGGCAGGTAGACAAAAAAAGCAGGGGATGAGTAAAAAACAGTTTTGGGCCTGATGGGCGCGATGAATGCTGACATTATCTCGGATGATGACACATCGTGCTTGGTCTTCATTTTGCAGACCTTGAACAAGCATGTCATAAACAGCATCCAGAAAACGTATGATGATATCAGTGTTAAAGAGGCCAAGTGTGGCATAATGGTGCGGGACACGATTCTGTATAATTGCAGCATACATTGTAATGTTACCGCCACATTGATAGTGGCCCTTGTCCAATGATATTTCTCCCTGGCCATCAAAATTTAATGTGGAATGCACGTCAAAAAAAGAAAAAGGAAAAAAATTACCCTGTGCATTTAAAAGTGACACCTATGGGTACTGTTGGGGTCTTTATAGTTTTGCAAGACTGTCTCCCACATCAAATTTTCTTTTTAAAAACTATTAATTTAACAGTAACGTAATGTTACTGCATCTGAATGAACAAATGTTCAGTCTGATGTTGTGACATGATTGGTGTTGCGATATTCAAACATAAATGGACTTTTAGATTGTGCATCTTGGCTGAGCATTTTTATTCATATAAATTCATAAGAACAATCTAACAAGATTTGTCAATTGAAAAATAAAATAATTTGACAGTAGACTACCACTGCCTATGCGGCCTACCAGATGGCGCTCTGAGGCCCACCAGTGGGCCACAGCCAATGGCTGAGAATAAATAGCCAATATGTATTATTATGTAGTTACAGACCTTATTTCTAAAGGTTTATACCCATCACTGTAAATCTACTCAAATTAAGCTTGACTCTCATTGTTAAACCTTGGTTGATCACATAATCAATAACAGTAGCCTATATCTCATCAGAGACCACTCTTCTTGTTTCTGGTCATTGTCCTCCTATTCCCTGTCCGACTCGCCCACAATTCTAAAGCCATGATTGGTTGGTTTTTTGTAAAGCAATGGATGTTTGCACATGTGAGGAGTAAAGCTGGGGTCACACCAAAAGCCCGATTTATAGTTGTGCGTAAGTTAGGCTATCTGTAGCTTGTGCGTAGCCTGACGTGCACCTTGCAAAAATTTTAACAGCCCGTCAGATCTATGCGGACCACAAGCGCTGTGATTGGTCCACCAGAACCCCTCTCGTCAGGTAAAAAACTGAGTCATAGGTATTTCCATTTGTGACGGGGAAAACAAAGATGAGCCAAGTTGAGGAGTGATTTAATCAAAAGTCGTTGTTTATTTACTTCCATCATTGCAGGGGCCCGTTTCAGAAAGGTGGTTAAGTGAAAACTCTGAGTTTGTTAACCCTGAAATAAGGGAAACTCTGAGTTTTCCGTTTCAAAAAGGGAGGTAGGTTAAACCTGAGATGGCGGGGTAAGTCAAGCCTGTTTCAGAAGGAGAGGTAACTTATACTCGGAGTCTGTTTCTGGAGTAACTTACTCTGTGAACCAAACCTGGTCGGGAGCAGGTTTTATCCTGTAAACTCTGAGTTTCTTGTGGTAGCGGTGTTTAATCTTGTTAGTTGCTTTAGTACATTCATTCATTGCGCACATTTTTATTATGTACTGTACACTGTAAAATATTTTTAGCTGTCTTTAAGTTATAATTCAATTGCCAGTGCAAACCATTTTAACTTACTACTTTATATTAGTGCTGCCACTAACGACTAATTTTCTAACGACTAATCTTTCGACTAATTTTTCGAATAGTCGACTATTCTAAACGACTAATTAAAAAAACTCAAGTGTTTGTTACTTCATTGTGTCCATTTTATTTTGAACCCACCGGTGTCATAAACAATATGAATAACTTAAATGTTACCAAATAAAAAATTACAAATGTTACCAAATAAAAAATTACAATGTAAACAATATAAATAATAATAAAAACTTCCAGTGCAAAGTAGATGCTTAACAGAAATATGAAATGTTTCACTTCTACTCTTTGATCTTATATTGCATTTTAACACAACTGAATGCTATTTTACATATTATCTGTTCTGGTGTAGCCTATAAAATAGTGACTAAACATGACCCATCACCTCGTTTTTATCCAACCAGCTGTTCCTTTAACTGCTGCTAAAATCCTGATTTAGATATGCAAAAATCACCATACATTTACATTGTAGCTTTACTGCCGTTGCTCTTCTCATAATTGTTGTTGTGTTTTGAGCCATTTCTTGATTTTAAATGCGAGTGATATAGCGCAAACAATTCGGTGCAAATTCAGAAATATAAGAGAATACACTGTTGTTGTTACATAGACTACAGAACACGGCATACAGCATCATAGGGAGGGAGAAAGCTCGCACACAGACTCACACTACTGCTAATCTTTCTTCAAGTCATGTTAACTCAATCAGTCGTCTTTGTCAGAGACATCTGTGAATGTTGACGTTTACGCAAAAAAGAAAGTACATTAAAAACACTGCCACCTTTTCACTGTCACGTAGAGGCGCGCGCGGTCGAGGCGCTGCAAGCAACATGAGTGATAGAGAGAGAGAGAGAGACGCGCTGAACACTCGCAACAATGAATTGAGCCGTTTAAAATAGTAAAATAAAAATGTAAATGGTAATCATGAAAAATCTATTTGTTGCGTCCAGTGTTGATTCCGTGGTGGAATCACGAGCAAACACTGATAGCCTTTAACATCCAAAGACAGAGTCATTGTACTTCTCAAAAGAGTTAATAAAACAGTACTGACTAGCTCGCCGTTTCATTAATAATCATATAACAGTTACTTACGTTGTCCTATTCTCTGTGGGTGTATCGTCAATAACTCCCGAGTGTTTTCGTTTGAGATGCTCGTGCATTGTCGTTGTGCTCCCGTGATAAGCCAGCGACGTTTGGCACGGTGTAACAGACCACTCTTTTATCACAACTTGGCTTAAAATACTTTCATACTTCGGAAGCTTTCCGACTCATAATTCCATAGACTCGCCTGCCACCGCCAATTTTTCAAAATTAAAGCAGTGAAGGCAGGGGGAGAGGGAAGAAAGATGATAGCGTAGCAGATTAACCAGCAGGGCGCGCACAGCGCACAGACTGGTGTGGAGGTGAATTACATTGAGCCATTTGAGACATGAGACAGAATTACAGTGGGCCGTTTGAGACGGAAAAAAATAAATATGCGACTCCTCGACTAAAAAAATTGCCGTCGACAAATTTTCATCGTCGATTACGTCGACTACGTCGACTATTCGCGGCAGCACTACTTTATATATGTATATATTACACTAAACTTTCAACTAAAAAATTAAAACAGTAAACTGAAATGACTTGTAAAGCTAATATGATGTACTTAGGTGCATAGATGGTCTTAGTGACTAAAATGTCATGTACTTTTATAGAGAATCCTGTAGATGATGATGTTGCATTCATTTGTAGAAAGTTAGATTTATGTTGCGAGTGGATTTTGAGACCCAGAGTGCTTTTTTGTCATATCCGCTTACATTTATGTGAGCGAATTTATTATTTTTTGCAGTCATTTTAGATATATAAATAATATCATTATATGACTAATATCAGTCTTTGTGGTGCTCTTACATTTATACAGTTGCCTTGACATTTCTTACGTTTGCACTCGTCATTATCGCTGGTCTAGTGGGTAGTGCAATGTGCAGTAGTTAGGGCAGACGTGCGATCGGAGTTCGAATCCCGGCTGGGCGAATGTTTGTTTTATTCATGACAAACATTTGTAAAGTTCGTAGCCTTATATGACAAAGTATTATGCTTAATTTTATTTTAGCTGAGCTGCTGTCATCTTTTTGTCCATGGGATTGCATGTGCATGTAAATGAATATAATAACGTACAGTCCTCAGTTTATTTACTTCTGATATTTTAACTGTGATGAAAAATTAAATGTACGCATTTACTAGAGTAGCAATTTACAACAACAACTCTTTTCTTTAAAATATATGCTCATAGTTGCTGTACACTTGCAGTAACACTTTCAGTTTTAGTAGTAAAAATGATTAAGACCTTTTTGTCACGTGCTGTTGCCATGGTAAATCGTAATATCTGAGCTCCATTGATGATGGCTTTTCATTGTGGCTGTGCACGCGCTTAACTCAGAGTCAACCTACTCAGAGTCGATTGAACTAACTCAGATCAGCTTTTCTGTAACCGAAAACTCAAAGTTAACTATCTCAGAGTAAATCAACTCAGAGTTCAAGTTTAAACTCAGAGTTGGTTGAACCTCCTTATTGAAACGGGCCCCTGGTCTTCTCAAATTATACACAACAAGTTGCTGTTTCTTCTTCGTTTGTGGGTTAACTTGCTAAGCTTCTTCTTCTTTGACGTTTGCGCTGCTACTGTGGTAACACGCGTGGTTACTGCCAACCAGCGGTCTGCGCGTGTGTTTGCACGTCGACGGGGACGACGACGCAAAAGTATAAATGAAAACCGACATGGAACCGTCTTGTTTACAGTTACAAGAAACAATCCTTAAGTGTGTTGTTTCCAGTCCTAGAATGTTTTTAGCAAGTCCTTAGGTGTGTCCCCAGCTTAAATGTGAGGCACTGATTAACTATTGTTGCATTTTGATTGGTTGTGTTTAAAAAAAGAACATAAGGACTTTCAGAATTTTTGTGTGTTAAATAGAGAAATGTGTTTTGGGGCAAAAAGTGTTTTATGAAATTGAAAACTGGGCCAAAAAATGTGTGTATGGTTTTGCGGATTTGGTGTGTGGTAGGCATGTTGCGATAGTTGGTGTAACCGGTGGTACACAGTGCTTTAGGCTCTCGCTGATAAGATCACTTGCCCACCGCGGCACCGTCTTCCACCACTGTCATTAGATTTTTCTTGTAATTAAACATAAAACTGAATGTGTCTGAATTTTCTGCCAAAATTCAGTGCGAGCTGAACGCACATCACAGAGCAGTAGGTGTCAGATTTCATTTATTACTGTCAGAGTGTGTGACAATGGCAGAAGCTGAGTGCTTACTTATTTTATAATATACATATTATGTTTAACATAAGTGAGAACGTTTTGTTGTTGTATTTATCATTAAGAATAAAAATGAACCCATCACTGAAGCAGCGCTTTAAATGGAGGAAGAGCCGGTTGCTCAGCTTGGGACTGGCAGGCTTCCGTTAGCAGTACCTACCTGCGCACAATGGCTCAAGCACTTAATTAAAACAATTGTTGCCCTCGCATTGCACGCGGATTCATAAGCAATTTAACACACCGTATGCAAGGGCTGCATTTAAAGGGGACATTTCACAAGACCTTTTTAAGATGTCAAATAAATATTTGGTGTCCCCAGAGTATATATGTGAAGTTCTAGCTCAAAATACCCCATAGATTTGAATTGCCACTTTGTAGGTTTAAGCAAAAATGTGCCATTTTTGGGTGTGTCCTTTAAAATGCAAATGAGCTGATCTCTGCACTAAATAACAATGTCATGGTTGGATAATGCAGATAAAGGGGCGGAATTACCCCTTCTTACATGGCAAGGAGAGCCAAATTTCAATTACATATTTTTTCACATGCTTACAGAGAATGGTTTACCAAAACTAAGTTTCTGGGTTGATTTTTTCACATTTTCTAGGTTGATAAAAGCCCTGAGGACACAATTATAGCACTTAAACATGGATAAAGTCATGGAAAAAGTCAGAATTTCATGATATGTTCCCTTTAAAGGGGCAATAAGTAGGATTTCCCCCTTCTATTGGTGAAATTGTATTTTGCATTCAAACGAATAGTGCTCTCTAGCGCCTCGCTTTTCCCAATGCGCGTTGCAACTACGGTAGCCGTTATGTAATCACTGATCTCCTTGTCCATTTTACCTGGTTCATGTGTTCTAAACGAAAGCGCATTGTGGAAACGCGTTGGTAGGCAAGTGCTTTTTGGGTTCCCGACGCGATGCGGAATTAGCCAATAGCGTTCATATCGATATGGTTTAATGCGACTCACGCGCGCATACACGCGCTCTGCGCGAACCCGCCCGTCACAGCAAGTACGCGACATGGAGAAGTACACAGAAACTCTGTGACGCTTGGATGCGCCTCATGAATGTGGATATTCAAAAACTGCGGCTGCATGCACTCGGAGGATTGTAATAATTGAGTTCAAGACTAAAATAAAATGTCTCCTCAATCTGCTTTTATAGAGAGATCATTGGAATTAATTTACCGCTGCATCTGTGTGCTTCCGTCCCAAAAACATGTCTGACGCTCCATCACAACACCTATTTATCTAATACGCTGCTATTGCAGTTATTCCTCATCACTATTATAGCAATATCAGGTGAGTGATACTCCGTTTATACTTTAGTTCGACGGGACAAGAGCGTAGATAAAACAAAAACTCAGAAGAAGTTTTATTTTGTGGTGAACTTTTTCCTCAGATTCAAAGCCCAATATAACAGTCACAAACAAGTTTTAATTTTAAAACGTCACTTTAGAATTAGTAAAGAATGACTGTGCTGCTTCAGTGAAGCTATTAGTGTGAATTAATGAGATTATTAGTGAGAAATAATAAGGGAGGATGTGTGTGAATGAAACAGAGACAGTTTGAACGTGCTGAATGTGTGCACGTTATGGTTTCAGTTTGCACGTAGCCAGAACCACATTTTGGATGATATGTTTTTAAAGTTTTGTCAATGTTTGTGACTGGAATACACTGTAAGGACAAAAGGACTGTGACACCCCCTTCTAATGAAGAGGTTTGACTACTTTAGTAAATTCCGTGAACACAAATCTTAATGCTACAGACAGTTTAGTATTAATGAGAATTGTGTGTTTCTAATTTTATGGATATACTAATTTCAATGGGCAGGACACTATTCTATAATTGTAATTATATTATAGATTAAAGATCATATTACATGATAATGCCCATGTGCACAAAGCAAAGTTAAAAAAAGAAAATGATTAAGAACTTCACTGGTTTGTATATAAAGTCAACTAAACCCAGCTAAACAACTTTGGTATGACAAACGTTCACCACCCATCAAGGACATGAGCAGTCATTTTAGGTAAGATAAAGGCTCTAACAAAGATGATTTTTTACATGGTACTGCATAGGGATGTCAAAATATGCAATTTCCCATATTCGATGATCATTTAAATTAACGATCAATCAATCGAATAATCGTTAACAGTAATAGTGCAATAAGCCATTACAGCAGTGACATATAGCCAATGACATAAAAGTGTGCGTAAAAATGCCAGCTTCCTCACGCGAATTAAAAGTTTTTATTTTGTCTAAATAACATGCTAGTGGGATTGTAAAATGAGTCAATGTAGTTGGTATTTTGATAAAAATCATCAATTGAATCTCGTAATGAAATATAATGACTAATAGACACAGTAAACTCCGCCTCATAGCGGGCACTCCGAACAGTCGGATGAAAGTCCGTGCGTCCATGACAAAATAAGTTTTCATTATCATCAAGTGTTATTTTTCTAGTTGTTCACCTTGCTTTCTGAGTCGTTGATACATCACTTGTAATTATATCCAAGAAGCACACAAAGGGCACTTTTCCCGTCGTCACCTCAGCTTAAGACCTGCGGCGTACTTTCAGCAAAGATGCTTATATTATGAAGACTTCAACCTTCCATTAGAAAATCCGTTTAGCGTGTAGCGCCTCAGCCAGTAATGATGATGATCAATGATATATGTTGTGGGCGTTCAGAGTGTAACTACAGTCAGTTACAGTTTACATTTAACAGTTTCATGCCAGAATTTAAGTTTTACATTTTAATCTGTTTATTAAAAATGGCTTCTGGTCTCCTTCCCTGTGTAAAGCAGCGTTAGCAGCGTTGCTATGCTAATCTTGAAGGCTTCCCTGAAGAGGGTCTTTGCTTTCAGTATCCTAACTGTGTTTAGATATTCGGCATCGGAACCTCTCAGATCCACTGCGGATGCCATTTCGTTGCGTTAGCAGCCAGCCTCGTCTCGAATGAGGTTATAAAGCCCAAGTGAGTGTTTGGCATCAAGTATCGTTGTGATCATGGCTAGTTTAACTTCTTCGCGCTTGTTTAATTTTTTCACCAGCTGTGTATGTGCTTTGCGCAGGCGCCGGACACACGTGCTTGCTTTGTCGACAATCGTTAATTTTTATCGATTTAATTCTTATCGACAATTAATCGAAGATCATGGTATAGCATTCATTTTTGTTTTGATTTGAAGTGGAATAGATAGTTTAAGTTGTTTACAACTTTATGGTACAACTTCAGCCACAAAGATTATGCAAACTGTTTAAATAAAGGCTTTGACTTTCAAGTAACATTTTTATCCTTTTTGTAAAAAAATACCGGATATATATCGGATACCGCTATTCCTAAAAAAAAAACTGGGATATGAATTTTTGTGCCCATACCGCCCAGCCCTTGGACTTCAACAAAATCCTGTTCAACGAAATTCTAAGCTTACAAAAAAAAGTCAGATCATTGGCAGAGGTCATCTGACACCAACGAGGACATATTTATAAATAAAGACATTGATTTTGACTAATAAAATACTTAAAATCCTACTTATTGTCCCTTTAAACAACTTCCTCTAATTCAAGGAAGTAAAATTAAAATGCACACGCTGCATGCACATTTATAAGCCCCTCCCCTTGTCACACACTGATTAACCGGTGGGAGAATTGCATCACCGCAACATCTATAGTCTGTGGTTCTGGTGTTTAAGTGTCAGGTTTAAAAAAAGTAAGGATTTTGTGTGTAAACAGTTGAAAAATAAAACCGTAAACTCCTTTGTTCTTAGCAGACTTCAGCTAATGTGCAGTCACAGGTGTATGTGTATGTATTATCTGTTTTCAATGGCTTAAATAAGGCGCATCCAGTCAAAACTCTTCATTTTGTAAAAGCTGGTGCCACTTTTAAGTTAGTGTTACTTGATGCAAAGCACATTTTGGACTCATGTCAAATGCATCTTCTACTTGTGATGAATAATCTGTCTTAAGTCTGGGCATTACAACACAGTCATTTAATATGTACGCCTACATTATATTCCATTCGTTTCATATAAAATTATCTTCTCATATCTGCTCGGTAATGTAAACACTGTTTGGTATCTTTGTGCACTATACATTTTATCTGCATTCTGAGTTTGATTTTCCCAGATTGAAAACAAGGTTGATTAATGCACAAAGCTAACGTCTGTTGTAAAGACAGACCTTTTTACACACATCTGCGTAATTTAGTTTGTCTCTCAAGGACAATCGATATAGGAAGCCGACTGATAAAGCTACCTTAAGCTCTCTTTGTCACATGACCCATGAGCCCTACACACATAATATCGCTAATACACTGAAGATCGATCGAAAACGGGGAATTAGGCATGACCCTGCCCAAGTAACACAGTCATCTGAGCCTTTCAATTAGGTCTCTCTGACTGACCCCCCATACACTGAAATCTGATTCTTCTCTTTTAACTAATGTAATTCAACTCGCCAGTTAAATATGAGGGGACTATTTGTAGCATTAGTGGAAACAGAGCCATTGTCAATGTCTTCCTTCTGTCTAGAAACCTGTCATATGGCTGATATTACAGGTGCTGTGCGTGATGTTAGACGATCCGGAACTGCCGCCTGACTTTCGCCACAGAATTAGACACGCCCCACTTTACAAAGCCTCGCCCTACTACAAAACAGCCATTAAATAGTGAAGCAGGAGAGCACAGAGTTATAAAGGGAACAGTAGCATAATGGCACTTTCGCACAACAAACCAACAACTGACAAACTGCTTACGGGGCTGAATGTGGTGCTGAGCTTGAATGATCTGCTGCCACGACTTCTCTCAGCTTCCCGCATCCCACATATGGGCTGCAGTGTGAACGGTCTAAGTGATTGACAGGCTAAAACTGGCGTGCGAAGTTTTCTGATTGGCTGAACAAAGAATCACATTTTTACCAGTTACAGAGCCTACGGCTGTCACATAGACGGGTTGGACACCTATGCTGGTGATATCTGTCAGACAATAGGGACGTTTTCTGCATTTCATTCAAAAAATGCTGTTTGCGTACATGCGTGTGTGTGATCATATGTCGACGAATCCCATATGATGCCAACATTCAGTGTGTGAAAGTGCGTAGCCTGCCGTTCCACCCTCAGCATGCAGCCCGGCTCTCAGCAGGAAGCTGGATGTGGGTGATCATATCCTCGGTAGATGCCTGTAGACCCTATTACAATATGGCCGCCAGCATGGCTCTGCAGGGCAGTACTCGCCTTCCCGCAGTGTTGTTGATTATTTCTCAGTTTCCTGTCAACGACTAGCCACCAATACAACGGCAGGGTGGTGGGCGGCACAGAGCACTAATACAAATGGTGATCTTTTATTTTTTTAGAAGTAATCCAGACACATTCTTAGGTAAAGTGCTCAGATGCTTGCACACTTTTAAGATGAAGCAGATAAGCTCCTTGCCACCTAGTTTTCTACGTTTTCATCATTTGAGAGTTTACTTTGCTCGGCAGCTGTGCCGGGGCTTGAAGGCTCAACCTGCGTGAGGGAGCATGGATTAGCAGGCGGTCCCTGGAGCTTCCTGCAGCCTGTGATGTTACATGGCATGAGAGGTGAGAAGGGCAAGCGAGATGTGTTCGGTAGAGAGACAGGGGGAGCTGGATTAACCTCTAAACTGAAGAATCGAGGTCTTAAAGTTCATGACCTCTGTTAGGTTTATTCAAACTTACAAAGAATCGCTTTTTTTAAATTGGCAGCATGTCAGTTGGTTTTATTGCGTATTCTTTGATCTACGCTTTCTTAATTCCTCATTGGTAATGTTTTTGAACCAATGAAAAGTATATGTTATGTTATGTTTTATGTTAGGTTAGAGGTGGGTGACATGACCAAGATTTTATTTTACGATAGGATTCATTTTTTTAAAGCAAAGAATCGCTTTTTCAAATTAGCAGCATGTCAGTTGGCTTTATTGCGTATCCTTTGATCTACGCTTTTTAATTCCTCATTTGTTATGTTGTATGTTATGTTGTATGTTGTATGTTATGTTGTATGTTGTGTTTTATGTTGTGTTTTATGTTGTGTTTTATGTTGTGTTTTATGTTATGTTATGTTATGTTATGTTATGTTATGTTATATGTCATGTCATGTCATGTCATGTCATGTGTCATTTTTATGTTATGTGTCATGTTTTATGTTAAGTTATATGATATGTTTTATGTTATATGTTATATGTTATGTTTTATGTTTTATGTTTTATGTTATGTTTTATGTTATGTTTTATGTTATATTATGTTTTGTTTTATGTTATGTTATATGTTATGTTTTATGTTATATGTTATGTTTTATGTTATATGGTTTATGTTATGTTTTATGTTATATGTTATGTTTTATGTTATATTATGTTTTGTTTTATGTTATATGTTAGATGTTATGTTATGTTTTATGTTATGTTTTATGTTATGTTTTATGTTATATGTTATATGTTTTATGTTATATGGTTTATGTTATGTTATATGTTATGTTTTATGTTATGTTTTATGTTTTATGTTTTATGTTATGTTTTATGTTATATGTTATATGTTATGTTTTATGTTATATGTTATGTTTTATGTTTTATGTTATGTGTTATGTTTTGTGTTATATTATATGTTATATGTTATGTTATATGTTATGTTTTATGTTATGTTAGGGGTGGGTGACATGACCAAGATTTTATTTTACGATATGATTCATTTTATATATGTATCACGTAGAGTTTTTATCTTTTAATAATGTTTTTATGTTATTAAAATATTTAATGGCATAGAATTTTCATAATTCTCACAAAAAATGTATACACGCATAAACTAGAAGATAAAAACAAACGAATTTCATGCTCACTGAAGATAAACAGTCAGTGATGAAAGAATGATAATAAATAACACAGCAACGTGACATGGGTGCGTAACCTTGATAGAGACGATAGTCCAAAATCTCTACTATCAAATTTCTACCGGTTTATCGGCCACCCCTATGTTATGTTATATGTTATGTTTTATGTTATGTTAAAGTATACATTTAAGTTATTTTATGTTTTATGTTATGTTAAAGTATATGTTTTATGTTATTTTATGTTTTATGTTAGATTTTATGTTATGTTTAATATTATGTTACGTTGCATTGCTTTACGTTTTGTTTAGTGGGGGCGGTTTCCTGGACAGGGATTAGACTAGTCCTTGACTAAAATACATGTAAGAGCTATCCAAACTGAAAACAACTTGTACTGACTTAGCTTAAAATACATTAGTGCCCTTTGTTTTGCCTCAAAATGCACACCAGTAATGTTTTAGTAAGGCATGTTTGTTAAAACTAGTTATTTCCTAATTAAACTAAGGACTAGTCCTGGCTTAAGCTAATCTCTGTCTGGGAAACCACTTCATAAAGTTTTATGTTATGTTGTGTTGTATTACATGTTACATTATGTTATGTATTATGTCTGCTAGTAAACTGCACTCCTCACTATCGAAAAATGCAGGTAGTGCCAACAGTGTGGTTTGTGTCTTGACTGATTTGCAAATTCTAACACCATTTCTCCATTTCTCTCAATGATGGTTGTTCCCACCAGCCCTAAACAGCGGCTGTAAATCTGTCTCCAGTCACTAATATTTCTTTCATCAAAAATAGCTGTCGGCAAACAGTTGGCATCTATTGTAGTTTACAGCCGCGAGACATCAAAACGTTGCTATGGTTATCAAGTCAACCATCGTGTGTGTGGGGGCGACTCTTGTATTCCCTGCAAGCAAGTGATAATTTATGGCATTTGCTCCCAAATTCACATGCAGTCGCTACCAGAATTATTCAGTGTGTACTTGGCCATCAGAATCTTTGACTTCAGCATGCATTTTCACTTCTCAGTGAAAAAATGTGAGAGACTTAATAAAATGATATAGTATCAGTGTCTATGTGAAATATGCACACAGGTGAAATGCCTTCATTATATGAGAGTAATTAAGAGCACTAAATGGCAAAAAGACTCTGACGAGACCCACGAGAAGGTGCTACTTAACACTCCCCGAGGACCTTCACACACCTCAAATCTAGCATGATTAGAGAATAAGAGCTTGCCTGACTCTCACAGTCCTTTCTTGCATTATCTTATGGGCTACGGATCATCGCCAGACGCTCCCTTCAGGTCTATCGCTGTACATGAAGCTATTTACTCATCTTCAGGGAAGCCCAGTCTCAGAGCCCTGAATAATTCAGGTGGCGTTTTACATTACTTGCCCTTTTTCTTCTGTACCTTTCTTCATCTCTTTTGGGACACACCCAGTGAAACAGAGCTCTTTACTAATTAAACGCTTGACTTGACTGATCATTGGCGTACTGATTGTAGCTGGATGGATGGAGGAATTGATGGATGGATTGATTACGGCGTAGGAGGATCTCCTCATCCGCGGTGTCTTGCCGTCGGAAGCCTATCTCCCCCTCCTCCTTCCTTTGTTCTTAATTGTCAGCGCGTCTGTGTTTCTTTTCGGGTTTAATGAGGGCTGCGTGATTGCTGATGGTGAGATGCTGTAATGGAGGATCTCTGCAGTGCCGGAGAACCGTCTGTTTCCTAATCTACATCAGGCTCCTACAGGGGAACAGCGTGAGATGGAAGACTTTGTGTGCTGCTTGGTTTCAGCAGGGGCAGCGGTACACGCTGGAGGCGAACAAGCAGAGGAAAACATGGATGCAAAAACAGTAGTGCAGTCTCAGAGCAGTAAATATTTAGTTGACTTTGGTTGATCTTATACTTTTTTTTGATTGAGTTCATATATCATTTTGAAGTGATTCAGTATTCCATCAGCATTATTTAACCACTGAGAAATTGTAAATTAAAGTGCTACAGTATGTCTGATGCCTTTTTAAAACCATTAAAATATGTATTTTGAAAACATTTGAAAGCTCAAAACACATGCTGTTTCTGCTCTATAGAGTAGTATTACATCCTTTATGTCTCAGATGAGTCTTTATATTGATCAGATTTATAAAAGATAGATCAGCTGTAGCGATTGTTTCCGGAAAAGCACGAAATCCCAAAAGTGTCTGGGGCTGTCAAAATTGCTTAAAAATGACGTTCTAATATTCTCTCTAAAATAAACACGAATATATGGTTGTCAATGACGCGCATTCCGTCAATAACAGGACAAATGAATACAAAGTAACATAACTACTTGTATAGGTAGTCTATATAAGTTTAAAAATATTTAACAATGTATTACCTACACAAAAACAGGTAAATCAAGGGACATCAATAAAGGGATATGTTACCTCGGTTACATTGCTGTACAGACATGAAACTCCTGAAAATGAAACTCCGAAAAATGTGATGTTTGCAAACAGATAACAATAGCAACATTTTGCCGTCACAGCTTTGACAAAAATAATTTAACAGCATTATGTTTCGCAATAAACCTCCGTCATTGGCGTTGTGTATTGTACGCTTTTGTGGCTATGTTTACATTAATGCGTTTACCTTTTAAAACGAATTACATTTACGCCTTTCATTTACACTACGCCACTGTTTTTGACCCTCATAAACGGATTTGTTCGTAAACGCTTCAGACCCTGTTTTAGTTTGAGAACTCAGACGCTGCACTGCAGTGTAAATGAACGTAGACGGAGTCTTATGTAAACGAACAGCTGATGTTAACGTGACAGCGCATCGTTTTCAAAGTAAAAAAAATATTTTTATTCAGGTAAATGGAGGTTTGCAACGGAGGTTTTGCCAAAAATAGTAAACATCTACCAACCAGTTATTATAAACGCTATATCAGATTGTTTTAACATGTATCCTTATAGATAATGTCTGTTTTATATTTATGTTTGAGTATTGTTATAATGTTGTTTATGTTTGGTTTAAATTCAATTAGCTTATTACAAAAGATAGACTGTAATTTTAAACGCCATATAGGGCATGTAAAGGCCAATATGAAGGGAGAATTGTAATGGGTCAGACATTATTTTTAAGTTTAATTTAAGTTTTGTTTGCTACTTTAAAATGAATTTCGTTTCATATAATTTGTCTCTTAATTTTAATCAATGTTTTGTTAATAAGTTTTGTGAATATAAATGAATAAAAACAATAAAATCAACGTCAAATTAATATTTAATGCTCGTTTAGCCGATTGCGCCTTTTGCTATTTCTGTGTTGCTAGCGGAGGACGTGCATGGACCTCGCACACTTTTAAAACTTAACGTCATATTAATTTTTAATACGCTTTTTGTCGGAGAACGTGTGTGAGGGAACACATACACGCACTGAAGATAAGTTATTTTGTGTTTTTCAAATGGACTATAAGATCATAAATATGAACTGCGAACAATGAACTATTATAAATATAACAGCGTGACATGGCTGAAGAGTAACTCCCTAAATTAAAGCAATAAGCATTTCTGTAGTCTAAAGCACTTCAACTCTTATTATGTTTGATTGAAGTTTGCATTTGCTAAAATTTATTTTTGCTTCCAGTTCGCTACTGTTTAGTGCTGTTCAATTGAATGCTTCTTTTTAAATCATAAAGACCTTTCTGTTTGGTTTATAACATCAACATTAACCTATTGATGTCAATCATATTAATATGTTGTAGGGGGGAGCTAGAACAATAAAAGACTTTCCCAAACACATTTTTATAGGTTCAAAAATAGTGTCTGTTCTAATTGCCGGAAAAGGATCCAGGTATGAATTTTAGTCAATATCGCACACCCCTAGGCTGCATAAGGTCCAGGTATGAATTTTAGTCAATATCGCACACCCCTAGGCTGCATAAATGTGCAAAGGTAAGCTATTATTAGAGTAATACGTTATTTTACACTTTTATGCGCATGCCCAGTTACGTGAATGGTAATGTTTCATGCGTTTATGGTCGTGTATAGTGTGGATGAAGATTCTTTTTAAAATGACAGTATAAACGTGGATCATTTTCATTTTAAAATGCCTTTTTAGAACGTTTTAAAACGCAAATGCTCTAATGTAAACAGGGCCTGTGAGGCTGCTTCACACAGTGCGCTTTCTTGTAGTGTTGCCAGGTCCTCGTCTTTTTTGTACTTACATGCCGTTTTGGCGCTTAACCTTTTATGGCTTTTGGCTTATGAAGCGATCAAGTTTTTGGTGTTATTAAAGTGTAAAGGTGCCGGTCCCAATATTTTGATCTTTGAGGTAAAGCATTTGGATTTAATTTGGTTTATTATTGGATTTTTCTTGTTTGCTGCTTTTTTTTAGTGCAAGATCTGGCAACACTGGGCAGCACACGCTTGTGCCTCAGACATGGCTTTTTAGATTTTGGGGGGTTAAAATCCCTGAACAAACTTCTTATTTCGTGCAATTGTTGATTCTTGTTATAAAACAAAGCTGTTGCATGCAGTGATGCCTTACAGTGCAGTGACTTCTACTCAAAGGAATAATGCTAATAAGCGTCCACGTCATTCTCGTCAAATTCTAATTGACAATTGGGCGTGCTTTTCTGGGAAAGTGCCCTTAAAAGGAATATGGGGTCACTGATACGTAACTGGTATCCATGTTCAAATTTTTTATACTTGTAGGAAAGAGGAGGCTTGAGTTTGGTCCAGGAATATTCTGTTACACGCTCAGCTGCTATTTTGACACTTTGCATTTGATAAGCATAGGATTACAACTCTTTCACTGTGTCAATAAGTCAGAATGCATGAAATGGCATTAACCTCCCTTTGAATGAGAATAACATTTCTTCATTTAGTTATACTAAAAGTATGTTTTTCTGCAGCTCAACAGGTAAAGCAATGCGTGATATGATAAAAATGTATACTCCCTGATAAAAATGCATACGTTGTATACCTCTGTGGCTTATGGCTGTTACCATAAAGAGTAATGTGATATTTGGCTTCAATTGTGCGATACTGTAAACGTCTTTCATTTCTTGTCATCATAGGAAGGACAGCTGAAGTTATTTTCTCTGATAATTGACATGAATTGACAGGATGCTGGCTCTTTGTAGCTTGAGTTCCTGAAGATTGTAAGCATGGTGGCTTTGTAGTGAAGTTGAAGGGACAGAAAGCAGGGTTATGAAACCTGTTTTGCAGTCTTTTTGATGCAGAAATTACACATCAGCTTTCAGTTATGTGACCTGTGGAAAATGTGGCTTGAATTTTGAATGTCTAAATGACATTTTAAAGAGGTAGATAGATAGTATGATTTTTTTTATGAATCTATGTATTCAAGTGTTCAGTCAGGTACAAATTCCAATTCAAAGTATTTTACTAAAGTAATTTATTTTTACATTTAAGAAGAAATTCCCAAAGTAAGACTTTTGAAGCAATTATACCTCATTACACCCCTGCCAAAAGGGATTCATAATATTTTATTGTGCATCGAATGCAGAATAATGGGGTGTGTAAACAGAGCATTGAACATTGTTCAGGGGATTTTTCTCAGTACCATTTTACGAAATGCCCGCTATTTGTTCGGTCTGCTGTGCAACACATCCTCATAAATTTCGACTGAAGGCTGTGTTCATAAAATATTCCAGCAATGTTTTGTATTCTAATGTTGTATTTTCGAGCTCAGGAGACAGTTCTAGCATCAAAGTCATCTTGACATTACACAATAAAGAGGCACAATAGCAAAACTTTTGGGATATTTGTGCGTATTATCAAGGATTTATTATAGCATACATTGAATTGGAGATCAGCGTTCTTTAATCACAGATAGCCATAATCTACTCTGTTTAGTGTTTTGGCTGGTGTGCCTCTCCTGTCAGACGGCCAGCCCACCCCTTCGAGATGCCAGCGGGACAACTGGAGCCATTCTGCTCTTTTAATTTAAGAAGTCGATTCTGATGTCACCCCCATCCTTCGTCCCCCACAAGGTCGTCGTGTGTAGGAACTTACGGAAAGGGTTCAGACTGCGTCCTGTAGTGCAGGAGCCGCATCATCAGGTCATTTCGGAGGCTAGCTCTGTGTCCTCCGTCTACCCTGCACAGGTGGTCATGGCCAGGCTCAGAATAATTTATGAGCTTTGGGTCAGTCTTCTCTCCACCAGGCTGGGTTTTCTGGCTTCCAGCCACACAGTGATTTCATCCTAAGCCTGGAAGCACAAAATAGACGTGGCAGTTTGTTTCTCTGTCCACTCTGGTCACCCCTCCGCCCCCCACCTTTCCCCCAGCGGAGGTCATTTGCGGCGCTTGTCGACGTTGACCGAACATTTTCGTATGCCACCGAAGTGACCCCCAAGTGGACGCATCAGCGATTTGGTAATGTGAAATGTGCAGCCGTTGTCCACCAATTAGTGCAGATATCCCAAATAAACAAGCCGCCCACTGACGTAAGGCCATCGTGAAACCACTGACCAGGAACCAGCTTCAAGGTGAAATGCTTCAGTTCAGACACTCATGCAAAGCGACAGGCGATTCACTTAAACGACTTTGTGCGGATCCCCTAATGCACCTTCTGAATGCGCTTCCCCAGTTTTGACATCAGGTGTTGTCCACCTAAACCACAACGTCTTGTACGTTTGACGCTGTATTAAGTAGAAAGTCATGTAGGACCTTTTGAATCATTGATAGAAACACAAAATAACAACTTCAGTTTGACATACTGTGGTGAAGCTGACGGTAATATAGTGGATTTTTATTGGTAACCACAACTAGGGATAGGTCAGGATGGTCGCTGTCTTTTTTGTTGATTGTTATTTAATAGAGATACATTTATTTACTAGATGTATTTACTAGAGATGCACCGATACATCAGACAATAATTATCATCGTTCGATATCTGCTATTGGACTATAGTTTAAAAATCCGATAGTCATGGCAGATATATCCTTTCAATCAAAAGAGAACAGGAAAATGCAATGAATTTGAGTTTCATTGGACGCACGTGTGGTGACGCGATTTTCCGCGTCTGGTTGAAACTTTACTTCCGGTTTCAGTTTTTTAATGGTCTAGGGTGCGTTTCCCGAACAACAACGTAACTAGCTGCTGAACCAGCATAGTATGATGCATAGTTGGAGAAACTAACTACCTTCCCGAAAACATAGTAACTTTGTCGCGCATTCGTCGTTTGAACCATGTTGGTTTAACAGCATAGTTGATGATGTCACATTGGAGGTGTGGTACTAATTAATCTGTGTAAATCGATGTAATGTCAGATTATTGCTGTAAATAACATATATTGCACCAGAACACTGGTTTTGTTATCGTGATTTAGTTATCTGTTGTTTATTTTCAAGATATTCAATTCATGCGCAAGTTCCCTCTTATGTCACTCCTCCCAGGGATTCCCCAGGGTCTTAAAGCTCGTAGGACTGCCCACATGCGGAGTTTTCAAATGCAGCACTTTAATTCTGTTTACAAACTAATACAATTTTAATAAATTTAGAATGATGGATATAGACTGTACTACATGTTTTTTGGTTATTTTGTTCAAAAGCATTATCAACGTAAGTCTACATATTATAATAACAAGGAACTATGCTTCTAACGATTGTCAAACCACTCAAGTTTGCAAAGCAGCTTGTGAATGTTCGTTTGAACTGTGGTTTCGGGAAACATCAAATCGTTGAACTTTGTCAGTAACGACGAAACTTACGACAGTAGTTGGTTAACGATGCTTTCAGGAAACCCACTCCTGACTAGTTGCTAAACTTAAATCTTGAACAAATACCTTGTTGAATATAACAAATGTTTTGGTCTACTAGGTAATCTATGTGTTGTTTATTTTGCTTGTTATGTAAATTAACCACTTTAAAAGGACTTTGTTGTTATTTATTCTAAGGGGAGTTTACGAGAAGTTGCGTGTTGACCACGAAAGCCTCTTGTATATGTTGTTACTGGTGAAACGTCTTTAGAAAATGTAAAGAAACATCACTACTGTAATGTTTAATAATGATGGTCATTATATGAATGAATAGAATTTAGTTAATGCAAGTTAATGTACCTACACTGTAAAAAGTTCTTTGCTGCCTTAAATTTTTTTGTTAAATCAACTCAGATTTACAAGTCATGTCAACAGAGATGAGTTGTCACAACTTATAAAATATAGTTATAAAGTTATAACAACTCACCTGTACCTGTAGTTATAACAACTCATCAAGATAAATAAAAGTAAGTTGAAATGACTTGTAAATCCGAGTTGATTCAACAAAAAATTTTAAGGCAGCAAAGTATTTTTTACAGTGTACCAAACTATCGGTATTGGCAAATTATCGGTCTGAATAATAATAATAGTAATAATAATAATAATAATCGTAAAATTTCATATCTGTATATCTCTAGTATTTACACATGCAGACAGACACCTTTGGCCACCACTTCTTATGTTATGAGCATTGCGTTTTTACTACGGTGTGTTGAGTTAACCAAATGTTTGTTTTGTATTATGACCCCAACCCGTGTTCAGTCCTATTCAGTTCTGCTTTGACTAACTGGTTTTAAACACAAAAATGCATCACATGCGAATGTTTGCTAAGAAATACCCGCGATAGATGCCAGGTGGACTCCAATTATTTATGACTTGCGTAAAATCCACCATAAAAATATGAATTTCATGAATCTCCAACCGCAGCCCACATTTTGGGTTTGTGCTTCTCCCTCATCTTCCCTTGCAATTTGAATCTGTAATTCAACAGTAATGACAACAAACCACTTAGAGGAAAAGCCCCGGCAGCAGCCTGCCTTTAAGCCCACTCCAGTAATGGTTCTCTTTCTCCACGAGCAGCTCTGAGATGCTAGCTGACTTTGATAAACTGAATTATCCTGGAGTGTCTGTCCTATTCACACTGGGTGGTTGTGATGTACCATATTGCTTGGTTGAATAAATTAAAGCTTTGGCTGCTGTCTTTCCTCAC
Organism: Misgurnus anguillicaudatus; assembly: GCF_027580225.2. Taxonomy (NCBI): domain Eukaryota; kingdom Metazoa; phylum Chordata; class Actinopteri; order Cypriniformes; family Cobitidae; genus Misgurnus; species Misgurnus anguillicaudatus. Next base: position 16,798,071 of record NC_073345.2, read on the forward strand.
CTGCATCCTCCCATCTCTCCCCCCCTATTGTTTTTTTTTCATCAGGCCTGTCTTTTTATTTGCTTCCGTTGAACTGTTTTCTGAAAGTTAGTTTTTATTCAGGCTATTGTACTATTAATTTCATGCTCCTACCCTCGATGAATAGAACACCTTGCTTATTTTCTCTCTCTATCTTTTTTTTAAATTCACTGACGCGCCTCTAAAGTTTCTTATTAGTAAGATTAGGTTTTCGCCCATGCTCCTAGCCCTTTCTCATTTTCTATTAGTAGAACAATTGGATACTGGATAGAGGTTGCGGCATTATTTTCTTTCCCTACTTTCAATTTTATTCTTGTAACTGTAATCCAATTGGATTTGGGACACGCCTTAATCCTTGTTTGGTGACTCGCGCTAGATGTGTCGTCGTCATTTTTAAACGTCTAATTTAAATGCGGTTTCTGATGGACTCTCAACCTGTCGTTACATCTTTGAAGGTGATTTGTTTTTGCACAAATCAGATTTTTTTGTTTTCCCAATGGAGTTTTTCTTGTCAAAACGTTATTATTATTTTTTTGACATTAACTCGGCTCTCTGAACTCAAGGGGCATGACATAAATCTCTATAGATCACCATGTGCTGTGGCTATATACATTTCCTTACATATGCAGTGTTTTGATTAATCACGCATGGCATTGCTCCCGAAAGCTCTGGCCCATCCCATCTATGGCCATTAGTCACTGTCATCTACTCTGACTTTATGCACTGAATGTGTGTGTGTGCTATCTATTCACAATGCTTGTGTGCATACTGTATGTGTTTTGTATATTTCAGCCTCTCTGCGAATAATACCTGTACAATTAAGTCACCATATTTTATTTTTACAATTGTAACTTTGTTTTTTTAGCAATTTTTGGTAATTGGTCAGTGCATAGGAAAGTTGTTTTGGTAGTTGAGTACTGTAGTTGTTACAGTATGTAAAGGATAATGTATAGGAAGTTCACTGTGAAGGGGCTTATTTCGCAATAACAACTGGCTGCCTGTACATTGTCCAATTTATTACGTGACTATTTACCTCATAGGTAAGGAGCATTTAAAGGTGCCAAAGAATGCATTGCAATAATGTGTTAAATTGTTGTTTTATATTTACATAGAAGATATATAACTTTATTAGGTGCAAAAATTATCCAGAAATGTTTTTACATGTCCGTTTACAACCCTAGGATTTGTCCTTTGAATGAAATGGTCTATTTTGCCCTATTTGGAAGGGTCATGAATAATAAAGTTAAGCTCTGCTCTGTCAGTAGCTCACATTAGTAAACAGACCTTATATGTTTGAGTCTGTATCAGAGTCTGTTTTTTTCAGTATGGACCTGCAAAACTGTAATGCTGCATTTACACCAACCGCGGTAAAGGTGTGAAACGCGAGTGATTTCATTGTTAAGTCAATGTGAAGGCACGTTTCCGAGCATCAGGAGGTCCCGCGGCGCGGAAGAGGCATTCGGCGCAGAACACGCGTTTCCGCCTCTTTCGCGCGTGAAGCTTGAGCGAAAGGCGTGAATTGAGCGCTGTGCGCGGTACGCACGAATGGTGCTTTTTGTGCATTTTGCGGTTCATGCGAATTCGTCACTCATTCAACCAACGCTTGATATTGTCCGTAAGCAGTCACCCGGAGCTATACGACACAAGTTCTTATTTCTATAGAGGAGACAGGAATAAAAAGGACCTCGCTTGTAAGAGTGTCAGTGAGGACATTGGGCAACCTGGTAAGTTAATACACACCAGTGTTTCCCACAGGATTTTGAGAGACTGTGGTGGTGATGACGTCACCTGCTAATTAGCATATATGTGACATCATCATGTCGTGTTTGCGTTTGATCTAGTGTTGACACCTGAAATATGTTTCACTTCTACTCTTTGATCTTTATCTGTATTTGATCTGTATTATATATCAAATTATATTTTAAGCCGAATTAAGCTGTTTTAAATAGTGAAATAAAAATGTAAATGGGAATCAGGAAAATTCTATTTGTGGGGGCCAGTGTTGATTCTGTGGTGGGCCACCACAAATAAATCAATGTATGGGAAACACTGCACACTTTACTTTTGAGTCACATGACGTTTATCGACCCGTGTCGTTTATTTTCCCCCTATAGTAAGGTTACCAAATACAAACTGGTAACTCTTTTGATAAATGCACAATCAACATCAGTCATCTTGCAAACAGACAACCGCATAGCACTTGCACCTCCCACAAAAAGCGGAGTTTGCCTCTGACGCACGTCAAATGCTTGCTTTTTCCGCGCATCTACTCCGCTCTACAAGCGCGAATGCATCCAAATTGTTCAAGCGGCAAACCACGAGCGATATACGCGATTTTGATTTTGACGCCTGAAACGCTGTTGGTGTAAACTCAGCATAATGTCAATAGTAGAACTAAGCGTTAGCATATAGCATTAATTAGCATGTAGCGCTAACTCAGCAGTCATAACTTTGTTTTTAGCATTGTAACAACAATGTAATTAATTGAATGTGTAATTTAATGTTGGGGGCATACATCTCGCTTGTGTCATCACAGTTGGTGTTATGTTTAGATTGGTCTGTTTTTGAGCAGTCTTTTGTGTGCACAAGGTTTATATAAAAGTGTGGAGACAATTGTGTTTAAGACTCAAAATATGTTATTACCATGTACATATTGTGAGCCTCAAACACATTTGTTTCCTCAGAGCTTTTATTATTCATCTATGCCTAGGTAATTTTGTGTGATTTTGCCTAGCCTCTTTGAAATACGGCTTTGTGTAGTAAATGCCGCTCCATCTGAAAGCAGCGGTGACTTAATACTAATCACCGAACCGGCTTTACTGGTGAGACACGCATGAGAATCGCAGGCAATATTTGCCCAGCTCTAAAATTCGGACCTCAGTGGTTCTTCACCTGCAGCAACACACATAGAAGCAAAAAGACACGTTTGCAAAGCACCCCGCTTAATAAAATGACCTGCTTTTACAAAAGAATCTATTATTGTACGTAGGCAATGATGTCTTCTGCACAACCTCTATCCCCACCAGAATAGACAGTCTTTGACCATTCAAGATCATTCATCTTTATAAACTGAAAGCTCAGATTCAGGTAAATGTTGATTTGTCCATCTCACAGTAAAATTTAAATGTATTACATGGCAAAAACCTTAAAATAATAATTCAACTAAATCTACTTTAACAATAAAAATAATACACAGAAAATGATGCACGTACAACAAAAGCATGCATAATAGTGCTAATGTTCTGTCTTAACATAGTAAGGCTGTGTGACAATATGGTTTATTTCTATTTATAAAAAACAGTTAGTTCCATTACTTGATTCTGATTGTACTTTACTCCACTTTGTGTTGTGCCTAATACGATAAAGCAGCCTCTCGTACCATACTGCTTACTTTTTACACATTACTATCAGGGGGTCCCTGCTCCATGCCTTTCTCATCTAAGGGGTCCTTGGTTTAATCATTTGTAAATATAATGCCATATATGTTATTAAAAGACATATTTTTATTTAATTTTTGTGTAATTTTAAACTGTACCTGTCAAGATGATTTGCAGCATCCCGGTTACTGTGTGTTATTGGTTTTGAGCGGTTGTTATTTGGGAATAACAAACCTGCAAATGTCGCAACTGGCCAATTCGAATCAAGCATTCCAATGATGCATAAAAGATGTATTTTATATGGAATAACATGCAGTTTTTGTATTAAAAGCAAAATTACAATCCTTTTGAATGCATGTGCATTAATTTGAGTGAGGTTTTGTTGATTAATTCATTTTAATAGCCAAATAGTCATTTCTCCACAAACCGGACAATGCTTGTTTTGCTTTATTTTGTCTGCATAGCGTGCCGCCAGCAAGAACAATAGAAAGTCAGAAAGATGTCATCTGTTTATTGTTTTGGTATTATTTTTCATGCAGAGTCTTTCTCGCTCATCACATTTAATACAGACTGTAATCTCACAGCCCAAATCATAATTTTTTTGATGTGCCACTATAATTTACTAACAGAAAACCTGTCAGTGTGACGTTCTGCATCGGCGAAGGAACTCACATTCTGAAAGCATTAATCAGAACCAAACATAATGAAAATCCTTCTGTCCCTGTATTTTCTAATAGAACCACTTCTGAAAAGGAACTTAAATTAATTTTATACTATGCATAAACAGATAAAATGTATTAAAATTTAGCAGTCTTTTCAGCAGGACAAATACCAATCTTTAGGTGTTAAATAAAATGTGACTAATTCTGTGAAGATATTTGTGATTTACTGTTTTCTACATGAAATCATCCTACATAAATACCAATAAAAATAACATTCTGTGACAATATAATCTTGATATCTTTAATACTTTTGTTTGGATTGAAATCAATGTGAGATCAGTGAAGTTTGATGCTCTATATCTCTTAATAAAATTATGAGATTTGGGCCTGGATTTCAAAGACATGGTCACAGACAGTACTGTTAAAGTAATATAAAATATATTTAGTAATACATGCCATATGTATAAAGCAGGGGTCTCCAACCTTTCTGTGAGCAAGGACTACCACAATGCATGAAACAATCTGGACAGTGCCGGCGCCAGCCGAGCGCTGATGAGGGGGCGTCTTAAATACCAGAGGGGGCGATCACACAAAATGCATTTAATTCCCCAAGCTAGAAAATACATATAGCTTTGGTACGTCCCTTAAGCTTTAACGTGTTATAAACAAAAATCTTTGTAATACAACCACAAAAACTACAGCTATAGTGAGCAACGTACATGATCTGAACACTTTTACTATATACAACAACAAAAAAGCATACGTTACTTAACAGCACAACACTGCTCATTTGAAGTTCAGACCCAGAGGTAGTTTCTTTTTAATCCATTTCGACTGTCCATTGTGAAATTAGTTAATGCAATATAATACCCTTATATTATGAAATGTTCGTACTTCGTGTTTGCTTTCCGTAGTGCAAATAATTTTTACGTAATGGTGGGGGACAGTGTTTGCAAATGGTTTCTAGCGCAAAAACGGTCCAAACGCAACATTTTATCAAAATTTTGGTTCAATTTGATCATTTAACGTAGTTATTTTAACTGCCACAAGTAATGCACCATAAGCCAGCGATTAAACACCAGCAGATAAAGAACCACAATAGCAAAATGACAATAACTCGTTTACACATACAGCTATGCTTTAGGATAGGCTAATTCAAATACCTATTCGTTAACTATAAATTCAATGTCTGTTTTTTATCTATTAATATTAATAATAATACATGTATTTTACTTCTGATAAACAGGTGTGTGAGAGAGAGAGATCCTATGCTTACCTTTAACGTTAAATGCAGAACAATAATAGGTTGGTTGTACTTTAACTTGCAAGGATGCTGAAGAACAACGTTTCAAAACTATGTAGCTACATTCTGGCTGAATTCATGGTGCCAGAATTGACATGACAGCCGAACATTTTGTTCTGTGCACCTGAAATGCTCCGATAATAATCCACGCCACGGCATTGTGTGAGAATCCGGAGTCCGGTTTGCAGAATTTGCAGCGCTATTTTACATATATCCATTGCTACAGGGCAGGCCCGGGTCAATCTCCCACTCCTTTCTGTAACTTTTGATGTACTTTCGCACTTCGACATCTTGATTTCCCGCTGAGACTGAGAACGCAGCTTATTGTCGACGTGCGTCAAGCCGTCAACACAGAAGGCTTGTTCAACTCCATGCGGCGCCGCAAGAACCGACAGCCGGATGACGTCAAAGTACCGCGAGAACGATTCGAGAAATCATGCAAAGTGTAATTTCGTCTCGCTCTCGCGACGCTTCGACGTCATCGCCTCACAGCTCCAGCGGCGCCGCCTGAAGTGTAACAAGCCATGGAGTGGGCGTGTGTTTATTAATGTCACGGTAGAATACATGCACACTTAATTTTTTGGTTTTGTTAAATAATTAGACTATAAAATTCACTTTAGGAAGACAATACACAAGGCAAATGTGATTTTTAAATAAAATATTATCATTAAAATAAAATCCCATTCAACATTAATGGTGGTCTGAGGGGGCGAGTTAGTGCCGGTGAGGGGGCGACGCCCCCTCACGCCCCCTCGTGGCGCCGGCCCTGAATCTGGAGGGCTACTTTGTTGATATAGTCTACTCAAAACCTTTTTCTTTTATTTGTTGGTTTTATTTTACTTTTGTCATTGCTTAAAATGTTAACATGCATTACAGAAGCCAAGCTCATAAAAATTGAGGCTATTAATAAAATGTGGTGGGCTTTGGTGGGCAACTCACAGACTCAACGTCCCATGTTGGAGACCACTCGTATAAGGTATTAGAACTCATAGGCCCATATGTGCGGGCCCTCTTTGTTTACAATGCATCATTTCGTGCCCCCCCAAAAAAAATTTAATGACGTAAAATATTGTAAACCTAAAAATCTGAATTAAACGAAACCTATTAAAGAAAAACACCACCGTTTTTCAATATTTTACTATGTTGTTACCTCAACATAAATTAACACACACCTATCTTTTTCAATGCATGCACTTTTGGTCTTTGTACAGCGCCTCGTGAATGTGTTGGCATTTAGGCTGGCCCCATTCATTCCTATTGCTCCAAACAGGGATGAATTTAGAAGCCACAAAACACTTCCATGTTTTCCCTCTTTAAAGACTGTTACATGAGTAGTTACACGAGTAAGTATGGTGGCACAAAATAAAACTTTTGTTTGGATTTTAAGGAATGAATGGGCGTATAAATGCTAACACATTCAAGAAGCGCTGTACAAAGATTAAAAGTGCACGCATTGAAAAAAGATAGGTATGTATTAATTCATCTAAGTTGAGGTAAAGACATAGTAAAATATTAAAAACTGTGGTGTTTTCCTTTAAATGATACAATCTAGTATTGTTGATTAGTAGCCTTATTTTTCTAAGGTTTAATTGCACAGAATTTATAATAAATTAATGTATTTTATAAAATTTCATAAAACTGGTGCCCCCTGGCTTAATCCCCAGTTTAAGATCCACTGGGCTAGGGTATTTGGAGTCCTCCACGTGCATTTTGCATGTGTAAAAGTTATTGATGGTTAATCCAAATGGCCTTATATGATTTTGACATTTCTAAAATATACACCCCTATTTCAAACCATGTCTGATGTTAGTTTTTGGTTGTGCATTGTGGATTTCTAGTCCTGCATTGCGTGTCTCTGTAGCATCCTCCTCCATCACTTTTTCGTGCTCATTTCCGTATGTATGTCAGCATCTGTCTGGTTTCTGAATAGCCTGTATCAGCACATTTGTGTCTAGAGATCGTACAATTACTCTCCTGGGCTCAATCTGGCCCTGTTTGACTCTTTTATACACCACTGCTTCAGGCCTTATCCACTGAGTCCAGAGAGAGAAAGAGAGAGAGAGAGAGAATCCTGGGTACAGCCAGAGGCGCACAGCCCCAAACTGGGCAGAGGATTTTTAGGACCCAGTTAATCTTATCCTCAGATGCCACGCCCACTGACCGTTGCCTAAAGGTTGATGCATATACGACACACTTCAGCAGCTTTGAAGTCTTCCTCTGATTGGTTGAATTATACACAATTTCTTTGAGACGCGTGTCACGTTCTTTAGTAGTTTGGCTGGAAACAACGCAAAGCCGTCTGATTGAAGAAGAAAGCTTCAATCAGTCATGTTTACATCGGTGACAGTATGCTTTATCAAGATTGAATAAATTATGCATTTTTTTAAGCACTGTATGGGAGATTTACAGCATATAGTCTTTAAAAGACATCCAAGAGTTTTGCTTGAAGCAATTAGTGGAATTTAAAAGATATATTTTAACATGTTTGCCATTATTGTTATAAACTTCAGAGACGTTCATGAATAAAATGTACTGATTGCACATACATTGACATTTCCATGCTCCTAAACATGACGTGGCATAAAGCGAAACGTGATTGGTTGCTTTACATGTAAGTCATACGTGTCAGGCCTCTTGGGCAGTCCTTGGCCATTTAAAGCGGTCATGGTTCAGAGACCTTCAGTAGGACCCAGTGGCTCATGGGGTGGGGTAGGAGGGGGTTTAATGTAGCTCAAGCAATTCCACTAGTCAGATTTATTTAAGATACTAAATGTAACGTGTGTCATGTATTTTTTCACTGATCGCTGAAGCACACATCGCCTGTGATTACTCTTTTGGTCTTTTGTCAGATAGATGTTATCAATTGCAGTAACATGGGTTGGGCACATAGTTCCTATGTGTTTTCTTCATGAATACACACATGGCTTTGTGTGCGTGGGGAAATAATGTTGCTTGTGTCACTTCTGCATCCACAGAAGAAGGTACATTGCACAGGATCCAACTGAAGCGGTACCCTAATGTGACTGCTTGTGTCATAGTTGTCACAGCTGGTTAGCGTAAAATGCCGGCGACGAGCAGAGCAAGTTAGGCAACGACTTTGTTGTCAAATTGCGTGGGCTGAGAGAAAAGCATCGGTTGTGGCCCTATAAGAGCTTAACTAAAGACTGTCACCCCTCGTTCGGTGGTGTTGATTCTCAGCGTATTGATTTCCTTTACATTTGATTCTGTTTGCGGGTTCCCTAGTTCACACCTGCCATCCATCACGGCATGTTGCGGATATTTATAGATTGAATTAGAAATAGAGAGGTTTATTCTTGTCCATTAAATGATAGACAAGATTCACTGGGGAATTTAGCTGAATGACATGTGCATTGCAATGGAGCGCAAACAGTGGCCACCTAGTTTATCTGTGTTTATTTGTTTTCTTAATAGGTATACAGAAAAAAAATAATCACTGAAGAATTTAAAGTCATGAATCAAAGCAACCAGTTCTGAGATATCACAAAATCTGTCTTAAAATGTTTTTTACATTATCGTTAAAAAAATATATTTTCCTTTTGGATCCCTACTGTTGCGATGTCTTGCTGGTTTGTTAAAGACTCCATTAATTCACTTGATGAGCATTTTTATATATTGTGTTGACATGTTTTTCTAATGAAACTTATGTGAAAAACTGAAACGCTTTTCTTACATATCTGCTAGGCATTAGTTATGTCACAACCATGAAACATGATTTGTTGCTAGTTAGCTGCAGGTGGTGGCAATGAGGGAGGAACATTCTTATTCTAAAAAGTATTTGGACATAAATCTGTTTAGTGCAAGATGAGACATTCATATTATATTAATTGTTTTTCATGGAAATTAAAAACAATAATGTACTACTGTATATGCTAAAAGTAAAACACATGCTGCATCTCATCCAGCTCCCTTGCTCAGTAATCAGTACATTTATTAGGTAGTGGCCATTTTAAAGGAAAACACCACAGTTGTTCAATATTTTACTATGTTCTTACCTCAACTTAGACTAATTAATACCTATCTTTGTTTAATGCATGCACTTAATCTTTGCACAATGCGTCGTGAGCGTGTTAGCATTTAGCCTAGGCCTATTCATTCCTTAGGATCCAAACAGGGATGAATTTAAACACAAAATAAAACATGGTGATTTAAAAAAAAATAATTAAGAAATATATTGTATGGCGGAAGAGCACTTAGTTTGTAGCACTTCGACTTCTGGCGCAGTAACATCATCAAAGTCGAAGTGCTGCAAACAAAGTGCTTTTTTGTGCCACCATACTTACTCATGTAACTACTCATGTAACGGTCTTTAAATAGGGAAAACATGGAAGTGTTTGGTGACTTCTGAATTCATCCCTGTTTGGATCCTAAGGAAAGAATGGGGCTAGGCTAAATGATAACACATTCATAACACACTGTACAAAGATCAAGGGCACGCATTGAAAAAAGATAGGTATGTATTAATTTGTCTAAGTTTAAGTAAGAACATAGTAAAATATTGAAAAATGTTGGTGTTTTCCTTTAAGTGCTGTCTTAATCGCAATGCATTGGAATGTTAGATTCCTAAAAAATTCCCACAATGCAATGCACAGGGTTCCCATGGGTCCTTGAAATCCTTGAAAGTTTGTGAATCTGGGGGAAAAATTCAAGGCCCTGGGAAGTTTTTGAAAATATACATAGAGCTTGAATCTATTTTATGCAAGAAGTTTTCTGGAAAAAAACTCTATATTATTTCCTTTGTAGTGTAACATATCATAAAAATTCTAGACTTTTTAAAAACACGTGCTAACCTGTTAACTTTAAATGCTTATATCTTCTGTATGCAAATGTTGACTCATACCAAAATGCTTTTTTGCACAGTTGTGTTTGACAAATGAAATTGTTTTGGGTTACGTATGTAACCGTTGTTTCCTGAGAAGGGAACGAGACGCTGCGTCTCCCTTGCCATACTTCCTGCATCCCTGTAACGCCATCTTTTGGAAATATTCAGATAGCAATATACTTCCTGGCTCACGCGTCACCCTGTCTTTGATGTTAAGCCTCACCATTGGTTGAATTTGATATACACATTCAGACGCACTTACCCGTGGAGGCGCCCCCAAAGTGTCACCGCAGTGATGCAGCGCGAGTTCCCTTGAATGGGAACTGTAACAATGTATCTTTAAAAGTAACACAATGTAACCTTGCTCTCACTTGAAATGTCTCCCCATATTTAGTCCTTAAATTTAGGGGTATTGGACCTGGAAAGTCCTTGAAATGTCCTTGAATTTGAAGTGTGGGAACCCTGAATGCAAAACCCATTGAGCATTTATGATCCCTATATTCCCTTTTTGGAAACCACGTGACCTTTTCTGAAGCTCTCCAACTAAAAACGCGCAAGCAAAAAGAAAAAGTTTTAGTTTTAATATGAACACACATTGCTAGACAGGAAGGGACCACAATCTACTTAAAATTGAAATGTAATTTTCTTCCAAATTTATGCACGGATATGTAAGAGAATAATGAAAGTGTTTTTCATGATATACTTTAACAATTGTTTTTAAAAATTAAGTGGGTTATTGATGAATAACAGCTGTGATTTAACACAACGTGCTAAAGCAGTCACGTCAAAAAAAATAAAAAAATAATTGAACAGTGTCCCAATGTGAAGTGAGCTAGGGTCCTTACAAGTGCCTGAAGCTGTGTACACAATATTCCGATTTAAAACCTCAGGAGCTAGAGAGCGGATTGAGACACACCCAGTTTTTAAGTATAAATAAAAATACCAAACTTGATTTCATAAATTAAACACATATATTTTCTGTTTTGATAAACATTCACTTGGTATGGCTGATATATTTATATACTTGTATGCGCATGGGTGCCAAAGTCTCGTATCACTAGATTTTGCAACTTTTTTAAAAACATTTGTCAAGTGTCAAACAGTACATTTAATGTCAACACATTTTCTGATGGTTTTCCCCAGGACCTGCAATGTGAATGTGAAAGAGTCTAATACTCAGCACTGTGTCAAATCATCTTTAAAGTGTGACATAAATGCATCTTTATTTATGTCCTCCCATGGTTTCTGCTTCCCTTTAGACTCTAGTATTGATAGCAAACAAATGAGTCGATCCTGCAGGACTGCAGGCGTACATGCTGTATCTGCAGCGCCCTGACTTCTTCACCCTCTCAGTGCTCTTTACAGCACTACATCAAACCAGGGTCTCCAGGGCTTCTCCATCCACTCAGCCAAGACAGTGTCCTCCGTTCTCCTTAAATCCATTCACATCCCGCTGCTAAGATTCCAACCCCTCCCAACGTCCGTCCTGCGACATCGTGACCATCCCTGCCAAAAAGAGCTCCGCATGGTCATCCACCCCATTTCCTGCTGTCACCAAACTCCCGATCCACAGAGGCATGCTGGAAAAACAGACAGAATGGCAAATCAGATAACGCAATGACACAGCAGATATTCCAGGCTGCTTTTTTGCCTACTCCGCAATATGCCAGAAAAGCACAAACGCATGCATACTTGTGGTACCCTCACAGCTCAATAGTTTCTTACCGGAGGGGTTTTAAGACAACAGTTGCCTCTTCGTGCCGCATATTCCATTACCCGCAGCCGAGCTAAAGACTGGAAAGCGCCGATTTGCCTTTGCCTACTCTTTGCTTTTCCGACATGGCAATTATTTCTGGCACCTGCAAGATCGAATGAAGGGGAAACTCAGACAATGTGCGGTAATTAGATCTTGTGTGTTTTACCCTGCGATTATGTGCTTGACAATTTGTCACTGAGTGGACTCCGCAGCTGTCGCTAGAGCCGAGGCACGCGTCAATCAAAATGACTCCACCTCTGTTGGTTCTCTCCTCCACATTCTGCAACTCACATTTGCTGAATCCCAAAAACATCACGTTTATTCTCGGTAGCTTCACATTGTATGTACGTTTGTTATTTTTTAATTAGAGGATGCATTAGCAATCAGATTTGTGTGTTTTATCCTATGTATTAAGTTGTGCCTCCAGTGACTTCAGTGCAAGGCTGTGGCACCTCGTCTTCATCCACCCCCTCCTTTCTCCCGTCCTCTTTCCTCCTCCCATCCATCCCACATTTACACATACACATGTTTTTAATGGAGCGTTACATCGCCTGCTGCACTCAATGGAATCACCAGCTTCCCTCCGTATTCACGCAAAGCCTCTTTCCTCCAACAACATTAGCCTGAGCTTATTTATGAAGATCATATTCGTCCATAATTGTCCCTTGTCAATCCTCAAGTCCCAGTGATTGTATTCACATTCGGCTGTCAAGAGCCTCCTGAGAGTGTAAATAAGCTTAAGTATATCTTTTTGCATTCTCCTGTTTAGCTTTTACAGACATGCTTTCTGCTGCACAAATGGTAAACACTTGTACTCTGCTTTGAAGGTTGATAAAACTACTGATATTTAAAGTGTTTTTTTCACCACGCACCACTAAAATGAAGGCAAGCACTTCGCTTTAATAAGACCCTGAATGCTCCACACAATTAGCAATACGTTATTCTTTGAAAGATTAGAAAACAAACACTCTCGTACAGCAGCTACCACCCAACCATATCCCAAACCTCTGATGTATTCCCAGCTTTCACTGTAAAAAAGCACGTAGCCATTGGTGTAATGGTCCGGTGGGTGTTAGATTACAGAAACCATGTTAAAGAGTTTGCTAGCCTCTGCCTGCTCTTGCTTTGAACCCTTCTTCCATCACAGACAGGTGGAGTAAGCCCAATCATCTGGGACTTTAAGCTCACAGCTTTTTTCCTCTGAACCTCACACGGTTCTGTTTAAATAGGATTTCAGCTGCATCCTATGCTGCTCTACTGATCTTACGTCCAAGCCTGGAGCTCTGAGTGATGGTGGCTCAGTGCGCTGTCCGTGGTGCTGATGTTTGCTGGCTTTTGTCTGTGGTGCTGAAAGGACAGCAGCCTTTTTGTCTTATTAGTGGACTGATGTCTCCCTTGTGGGCAATTGCATATCTCATCTCAATTAACTGATCTCGTATAGACTACTAGGCATGTGCAAAGCTAGATATATATATATTTTTTTATTGTTACTGCAACACAAAGTTGTAGTAGCTTTAAAAAACACATCTGGCAAATGCATGTAAATGATTAGTTGTCTTTCCTAAGGAGTGTTTTAATGTTAAGAAACAGAACAGATAAGAACAGATAAGAACAGAATAAAACAGAATAAGGAATCTTAATGTGTTTTTTTTTTTTAATACAGTGCTCGTGGCAGGCACCTGCAAACAGTACTAGATGTGATGCAATGACCAAAAACGGCTGTCTATGGTTGCACTTTTAAAGAGATTAATTTATCATTTAGTACACAGTTTGATCTCAAAATTAGGGTTTTGTTGCACATGGTTTTAAAGCTAAAGCACAGTTTACTTTTAGCATGTTAATATAGATGTATATAGGGGTGAGTGGGGCACAAACTAGTGCATGGGGTTAATTGTAACACAGCTACTTTATATATTTGAAGAGTTTCGTTGCAAAACGAGATAAATCCGTTTTTTTATTTTTTCAGAAATCTCGTTTTTTGGTTGTGCATTCCAATTAATATCAAATCAACTGCAGTTGGTTTGTTTTGATTTAAAAATTCATAAGTTAAAAAATACAGCTAAGTAGCACCATAAAACAAAATAATAACATGATAACATAATAGAGTGTTTTGGAGACATGAAAGTAAATTTATTCATCTTATGTTTTTTTTTATTTCTGATTTGGGTGTGTAAGTCACCAAATCCAACTTTGTTATTTTAATCACTTTCAGGAACATGTCAGCAACTCCTTGTAACTGGAATTGAAAACATTTTTACACAGCGGGGTTAGTTGTAACACAGTGTTACAATTAAACATCAGGTATACATTGATAATGAAATGAAAACAATGTAAATACTATTCATCAAAATGATAACTGTTAACACAATGTCAGTAAAAATAACTGAAAATTATGATTGTCTTAATTGTGCAGCCCTTTCAAAAAATCTATTTGTATTCATTGATGCATAATACAAGGATGGTTAGATGAAGGATCATGGATGAATGAATGTGTTGATATCTATCTATTATAGGCAGATATATAAACAATATCCACCTTTAGTATATATACACAAAATTTTCTAGCAGGTGTTACAACAAACCCTCTGTTTGTTACAATTAACCCCATCTATCAGTGTAATTGTACGATAACAGTAGGTCCCACAAACAAACCTTAAGTGTTGATTTATAGCAGAAATAAATGTTTGTTGATTGTGTAAAAACATTGATTAATCTAACTTAAATATTTATTGAATGACAAAGCCAAAGCCATAAAGTGTTAGTTTGTACCCAGCTCTCTCCTATATATCAATATATATGATGTTTACATATCCCTTGCAGTATGTGCAAAAAATAAGTGGTGCTATTAGCTATTGTACTGCCTTAAATGAGCTATTTCACATGCAGTCCACAGGACACAATAATAATTACATTTGTTAAAGTAACTCAGTTAAAAGGCCAGTGGGCAGTTTAATGGCTCAGGACCAACAAGGGACTCAATCACAAAACATTATAGTTGTTGACCAGCCAGGTAACAATGCACTAGGATGGTCAACTGTAAATAATCAAGGTTATGTCTTAGATTATATGTAAACATTTGTTATCTGAATTTTTTTAGGGCAGTACTCAATAAAAACCTTTTTATCAGGGCTTTGAACCAATTGGTTCTTTCCGAACAGAAATAGTATTTTAACGTTTCCGGTTTTCGGTTCAACCCTAAAATTGACGTTCCCGAACCTGTTAGAACAAAAAAAAAAGTTTGCGAACCGGTTAATAACAGTGCATGTCAGCTGTGGGACAGACAAATAAGTAGGCTGATCATTAGGACATTAATCTTAAATTATTAGTCTACATAATTTTCCTTAAGTCTCTATCTTGTCATCAAACATTATAAAAGGCTACATTATGTAAGCGGCATAACTGTAAATCTGACATGCCTACATTTGTTAAGTGCACTTAAACACGCAAACACACACAGATGGAGGACGAATTCCAAATGGCGCTTCGGGAAGAAGATGCAGCATAAACAGTCGCTCCACATAAAGTGAAAATGACGTTGTTTTTCAGTGCTTTATTCGCCAAAATTTTTATGAACTACAGTATGAGACACAGTAGCACAACTCTCTCTCAAGTTTATACACCAAGAGTTCTGATCTTTGAAGGGCATAGAGATAATCACATTTGATTGGAGTTGGACCGGACACATTCAACCCCATATACGCTTGTGCGTACAGAAAATTGCTCACTTTAGCGCCTTTTTGATTAAATTGTTTAAAATCACATAAATGTTAACATTTGCAAGCTTTTGAAACGCGTGCAAATGATCATCTTTCACCCTATTTAAATTTGCGTATTAATCCGCGAATCGCAAGCGAGCTGAACCGTGGGTCGTGATCTGTACGCATCACGGATCAAATGCGATCCGTTACACCGCTAATTCGTATTAAAAAAAACATCTTGAGATACTTGGTGGCCTAAAATATTTACCTCTTATGATTGAGCATTAGAGACTTGGGCTTGAGTAGACTACTTGCTGGTGGCAAGCTACGACCGGAAGTGAACTTCACAGACTATTGCACAGAAATCTTGTCGAAGAACGAAAAAATAACTGTGTTAACCGGTTACCATTATTTTAAATAAACGGTTCTGTTCCAGAACATGTATTTTTTGAAAGTTTCTGGTTTCGTTTCTGTTCTTTGCAAAACATCAAACGTTTCTGGTTTTCGTTCCGTGAACCGGTTCATAGCCTTGGTTTTTATTAATCTATTTTCGTAGTTATTAATAATTTACAGATTCTCCACCCAACATGTACTGTACAGTATGTTTATGTACTTATGTGTTTATTTAATATGTATATACTATTTATACAACCTCACTAATAGACAAGTTAACCTATCCCTAACATGAAAAAACAGATATGAGGTCAAGAGATTGTTCATTTGCAAACCATCAGAGGTTCCTGCTTACCACAGCCCTCAATAGTGTTTAGCAGCAACCAAGGGGGGCAGATTTTTCCAGCACTGCCATTTCATGTGTGTAGGTGGCGGAGGAGGACTTTGTTTTTAATCATGTAGATTTGATTTGGCTAATTAAAAGACACATCAAGAGGAAGTAATGTGAGGCAGAACGGCAATGGTTAATTGAATATGAACGCAGTAATTCAAGTGTGAGCTTTAAATACAAGCTTGACAAAAGATGCTCGTGTATTCAGGGGGCGTTTTGTTGCCTATGTGCTAATTGTACATTCGCACCACGGACTCGCTCCCTAAAGTGCCCTCAGTGCATCCTTATGCTGTCCATTACCATCCAATGTAGGAGCAGAAAGCATGGCTAATTCTATTTGGTTGGTAGCTCAGAAAGCGTGTTGACCTGGGAACTGAGCTTTGATCGGTAAGCATCAAACGCTTTAAATTTACAGTAAAACAGTGCTAGGGAGTAAACAGCAGTTCTGGGAGGTTTTGCCAACTGTTACGGTAGTGCTGAAACGCACCAAATGGCTTGTCAGGGCTCCCTGTCCTCCTCTCTTCATTGTTATGCACTGTGTTATAGTCATGCATCACGCTCAAGGGCAGATAATGACCTTAATGACAATGACCGCACAGTGAGAGCGGTTTCTATTTGGATTCCCAACCGGTTTTCCAAGCTCGCTGAAAGCACGCATCTATTTACTTACAAATGAGAACGCCACACACCCAAGACACGTTGGCGTGTGCTGATATAACATGAGATGATGTGGATTCGAGAGATACTACATTTATGTCGCCCACAGTGGTTTTTGTTACTTAGACAATAAAGACACTGTCATCTCAGAGCAATGCATACGCCGGCACAAAATGATCTTTCCTCGCGCAGAGCAGTCTGTCTGCCACGTTAAAACGGAATTACATGGCCGATATATTTGGAACGGCAAAGGATTGAGTGTTACAGGAGCCAATTTGATCTAAATTGAACTACTTTTCATTCCAATTATGCATATTTCCTCTCTCTCCTCCCGTCCTCCATCTGAGCACATTGGCTTTATTGCACAGTGCCACGTGCTGTATAGAACTGCCATTATGAAATTTAGTCACTAATCCTTTGACAAACACGAGAGAGTGAAATCTTTATCCAGACCTTTTGAAAGAGTTTTACACGCTTTTGTGCTGTTGTTAGCCTTTTAAGTAGTTCACTTAAATCAACCGTTTCGTCTTTTTTTCTCCTCCATTTCAAGAAGACGACCCCAAAGACCCGTTTTTGCTCATGCATTTCCCACTCTTTCCCAGGTTTCGCAAGGCACTCAAGCTCAAGTTTTTATTTTCAAGGTCTTCTGCGAAGTCCTCTTGTGCACGATCACGGTAATTAATTAGAAGCAAATGAGAAATTAAGCTTGCGTTTAGTGTGATCAAATTAATTTTTTTATTCTTTCATAGTGCTCATTGTTTTTATATCACGTCCACCATGCGAGCACCTACATTTATTGTTGTTGATGAGACGGGAGAGCTCCAGAGCTGCAATGTTCTCCGCTATTATTTTCCTTTGCTCTTACTGACTCATAAAAGCAATATGATGAGACCATGGTGCTGCATATTCCTCATTAATAAACATCTTTTACGCTCATCACCTAAACCCACCCCCCCACTATGCTCAGATTTTGCCTTTATACATGTCATCTTCTCTGTAGTAGGTTCTGTTGTTGACGCATGCTGTCAGTAGAGCACTAATATGTTCAGTCGCTGTATGGGTGAGGAGAGGTGTTGATTGACTGAGAAAGCTTTAGGGGGCCTGGAGCTGTTTAAAACACTAGCTGCAAGAGCCGGTTTGTGAATATTCATCTGTGAACTGATCAGCGATTTTGCAAAGCGAATGAGGAAATCTGTCAAGCAGTCCAGTCTGCTACAGTGCAAAGTGCATTAAAGATTGCTTTCATTATCCTCAAAGAATCCAAGCTTGGGGAATTACACGCCCACATTTTTTATTTTTTATTTTGATCAAACTGGTCCTGTAATAGAAATGTACATTTAAAGGTCATAACTTACATCAAAGTACGATAATTTAAGTTTTTGGTACAATGAGTAGCATATGCAAGATTGAAATGAAAGATCAGTCAGTATTGGATTTGTGGTCATAGATGAACATGTTGTCTGTTTTTGACTTTCAGATCCATCTTCAATAAAGGATTTCTGAAGGCACCAACTGGATCTGTCCGACTCATCCCCTGCTCAGTGGAATGCAGACGTACCTCTCTGGAGGTTTTCTGGTGAAAAGGAAATCATGCTTTGACCTACTACCCACAAAAACCAAAATACAACTGCAGCAGTAATCCTACTTTCACCAGAGGGTGAGATGCATAAATCAGTCTTTTAACATGTTGAGTCAACTAGATTTTTAGGCCAGTTATAGATTTCAAAGCGCTACGTACCGTCTGAGTTTCTTTTTCTCGGATTACAGAAGTATTCCTCAACGGAGATGTTCGGAGCAGAATCAAGATGGAGAATCAAAACTTAAATACTAGGGGGTTTTAGAAAACTGGGACCTTACTAGTTCAGCAACGCTATTTTTGAAAAGGCCAGATAAATTAATACTCTAAACTTGGAATAAATCTCCTTCGCAGTGGATTAAGAGAAACCAAACGTTAGAAAAGAAGGATTAGGAGCACGCTTGGAAGATGATGACGTGGATGTGGAGGTGCGGCGCGAGGTTGTTGCTGGGGCTGATAGTGGCCGTCTCGCTGTCCGTGGCCCTGGAGTTTGACGGCCTGCCGGGTCAGTGGGTCCGCTACAGACCCTGGGAAGCAGGTGCCACTGGAGAGCTAAGCTTCACCATGAAGACCAACATCAGCAAGGCTGTAGTGCTGTACATGGACGACGGAGGTAACTGCGATTTCCTGGAGCTGCTGGTCAACAACGGTCGCTTGCAGTTGCGATTCGCCATCCACTGCGGCGAGCCGGCTTCGTTGCACATGGAGACGCACATCAACGATGAGCGTTGGCATCGTGTGCTGCTCACGAGGAACTACCGCGAGACCATGCTGGTGATGGACGGAGAGGCCAAAGTGGCGGAAGTGAAATCCAAGCGTAGAGAGATGATGGTAGCCAGCGACTTATACGTTGGTGGGATTCCACCAGATGTCCGTCTGTCGGCCCTCACGTCCAGCACCGTCAAATACGAGCCGCCTTTCCGAGGCCTGATCGCCAACCTGAAGTTAGGGGAGACTACTCCTGTGCTCCTGGATAGCCAGGGGGTGAAAGACGATCTGGAATATCTGTGTACCAAGCAAAACCCCTGCAGCAATGGAGGACGTTGCTCCATTCGCGAAAGTGAGGTGCTTTGCGATTGCACTAATACAGGCTATAAAGGGAAATACTGCAGCGAAGGTAAGCAAGATGATGTTCTTTCAAGCTTTTCACATTGCGGAGATGTTCTTTATATTAAAATAGCTTAGTGGATAATGCACTCAAGGTTAAATGTTTGCTTTTAAGAAAATCTAAGGGCTCTGGAGTTGGAAATTATTAACCATTATCTGATCCGGACTGCCTGTTTTCTAATCATTTGGTTGAGTGTTTATTTCTTATCGCTTCCAGTGCACTTAAACTACAGTCTGACTACTGAAATATTAGCAATTGAGAACTACCTGCAGGAGAAAGTTAATACCTTTAGGAGAGTTGGGTGGTGATACAATAATGTGGTAATGTTGCTGTTTCTAAATATCGAGGGTGTGTTGACGGCTGGTATTAGAACGCATTAGCCCTTAAAAATGGCTTGAAAGTTTATAGCTAATGGGATGCGTCTGGATGCAGATCTCATTAAATCAGGTTCCGAGGGTTTGGATGTTTACTTCTGTACTGTTGTTCAAAAGAAACCATTTATTTTCATGATCACTGTAAACAAAGGATCAATATCTCTTAAAAAACCCACAAGACTGTAAACTTGGGCCGGCACATTATTTGTATCTTGATATCAGGCAGGCTTGCACCAGTAGAGCGGGTTCTTTTTGCTTTTATATTGCACTTTGATGATGAAGTAGAGCAAAATGAAAAATCTTTTTTCTAACAGTTTTTTATAATGACTTAAAATACACAAATATGATGTTTAAAGATACAGAGAATTCTGTCAGACTTATCTTGCTACCTGCTAAAGTAATAATCCAGGAAGTTATCTCCATGAGACATCTTTAATATTTTAGCACAGTTATTATGGAAAACCCAATATAATGCACCAGTAAGTCATATCCAAGCTTTTCATTTGTATATGTGACCCGTGCTGGCAAAGCGAGTAGTAATGCACACTGTCTAAGTTTGAACTACAGCCAAAAGAAAGTACAAATGTTAATTTTGGTCAAAATTTAGGTTTTATTAAAATATGTACATTAAGCCCTCATCTAGCGATCTAAATAGTCATTAAATATCTAAATTGATCTTTATTCGTATGTTTTCTGAGAGATGTACTAAAAGAAATTAGAAGATGAAGTATATGACTTGTTTGATGTTAAAGGGGACACTCCACTTTTTTTTGAAAATATGCTAATTTTCCAGCTCCCCTAGAGTTAAACATTAGATTTTTACCGTTTTGGAATCCATTCAGCTGATCTCTGGGTCTTGCAGTACCACTTTTAGCATAGCTTAGCACAATCCATTGAATCTGATTAGACCATTAGCATCGCGCTCAAAAATAACCAAAGAGATTCAATATTTTCCTATTTAAAACTTGACTCTTCTGTGGTTACATTGTGTACTAAGACCGACAGAAAATTAAAAGTTGCCATTTTCTAGGCCGATATGGCTAGGAACTATACTCTCATTCTGGCGTAATAATCAAGGACTTTACTGCTGTAACACGGCTACAGGAGGAGCAATGATATTACGCAGCAGCCGAAAATACTCCCCTGCTATTGAAAGTTTCCAAGGGGACTATTTTCGGGCACGGTGTAATATCATTGCAAGTGAGAGTATAGCTCCTAGCCACACCGGCCTAGAAAAGCGCAACTTTTGAGTTTTCGTCTTTTTTCGTTTGTCCTAGTACACGATGTTATTACAGAAGAATAAAGTTTTAAATAGGAAAAATATTGAAACTCTTTGGTTATTTTTAGCGCGATGCTAATGGTCTAATCAGATTCAATGGATTGTGCTAAGCTATGCTAAAAGTGGTAGCGCCAGACCCGGAGATCGGCTGAATGGATTTCAAACCGTTAAAAATCAAATGTTTAACTCTAGGGGAGCTGGAAAATAATATTTTTTTAAAAAGTGGAGTTTCCCTCTAAGAGTTATTAAGAGAGAGATAAATTCGATACCTGATTGATGTTAAAAGTTATTAAGAGCGACAAGACTTGAAAATGATCTTCCTCGTGCTGACGGAAGCATCCTAACTGTGTACGCAGATGCGCGAGCCCGTGACCCCTATATATACACATACGCAGAATTACAGTTTTAAAAATATTTGTTTTGACAAGAATTCATGTAGGTATAATCTATTATGTCTTAAGAGAATGTTTGGTTAACTGTTGGGGAAAATATCGGTAGCACTTTATTTTACAGTACGTGTACTTACCTTGTACATATATGGTAAATAAGTTGTACTTACTGACAAATGTGTGATACTTACTTTTACTGTAGGTATCTACATGGTAATTAACTGGTATTATTACTGTACTTACCAGTGGTACATACTTGGTAGTTATTATGTAACTCTAGATAAGTACTGGGTAATATAACAGATACATACTTATAGTGTAGGTATACTGTAACTAACGAGAAACATTACTGTACTTACAAATAAATGTACAATATAAGTATTTAGTATTTACAGGCAAGTTAGGGTAAATGACAGGTATTTTTATGATAACTAATATCAAACACTACTTCAAGCCCGTTTAGCTCTGTTATTTGTTGTCAGATTCAAACAAATCTTACCTCGTTTTAATGGGTTTTATAATAGAGAATGTCAAAACATCAATAGCTCCTTATTGAAACTTTACTCATTCTGACTCATTTTTGCCAGCACGGGGTCACATATTTCCCTACAGAATCGCACCTAGCATTATGGACACACAGCGGGAGACCGAAATAGCTGAAGTATGCAGCTGTAATTATCGCGACATACCATTTGTCTACATATGTACCATATTCCTCCGCTAATTTGATGAAAACACGGGCATGTGTTAGAGCACGGGAGAGCAATTTGCCATAGGAACTGTTCTAGGTGACAAATGTAGATTAATTAGGGCCACTCAGCGATGTCTGCGCCATTCGGAGAAGTCACAGTCTGTCATATGGGGGCGAGCGTCAAACCCAAGGCCAAATCTGCATGACTTCATACAGAAATATACTTGGCCTGCTTCTTCCTCTAATTGAACAGCCAGCGAAGAGAGAGACAGTGCCAGCTCACGCTTGGCTTTTCACTTAATGCAGTCTCAGGTCACCCACCGTGGAGGCGGCGCGGAGGAAACGCCGGCGTGACGGCGGGCAGAATCCAGCGAGCGCACTTAGAATTAAGATGAAATATTTCTGAGCTTCAAAAGAAGAGAGATAGGCGGCAGTCACTGGACGTCAGGATGAGAAAAATCATTCATATTGAAAGTCGATAGGGCAAATTGGATTTGACGCTAGCAAAGGACAATATTAAAGCGGACAATTGGTTTTCTCGCACCTTAAGTCTTCGTCATTACTCCAGGGATTCGCTGTTGAATGAGTGACTTACATATCAAACCAAAAGGGCTTTTCAAATATTAATAAAAAATGCATATAGATAATTATGAGTCAGAGTGTAATAATTATTTCTTTAAGTATTTATGTAAAAAATCCTCTAGAGAATTAAAGGAGACTCATCAAACAGTGGCGGTTAATTACACGCACGTCCTTTCATATTTAACAGTATTGTCAGACTCAAAGAGGGAAGTGGTCTCTATCGCCGTGCCCTTGTTAAGCCTCCCAGGTGAAATTTTGCTTCCTTTTAGCCTCAAAGCTAAGAGGCCGTCAGTATCAATTAAGGCTGCCCTCAACTGAATGGAAATCTAGGCCAAAGCAATATATCAGTGGTGCATGCGTCTCTCTCCAGTGCCGTGCGTGGATCTTTTCTATTGCATCTGCATCAGCCATGCTAATGAGATTTGCTCCTTGCATGCGAAAAGTGCATGGAAACTGCAGTGCTGGTCAGATGCTGTATGGCCGCTGTTTGGGCACTGTATATACAGCATTAAGTCAAGCCTGCTGGGAGCTCTTTAAATCAATACCGTAGCCATTTTAAAAGCTACATGAGCATAAACACACACAGGCCCAAGTGTTCCTCATTAACTGAATATGTGGATATGCTTTTACACAAGGAATGCTTTTACTTGTGTTATTTGGGATATTTTTATTGCTTAGATGATGTTCTTTCAAGAGACTTAATGGAGTTCTCAGTAATGTTTTTTTTTTAGTATCGACTCGGGAGTTTCTCTTAAAATTGTATAGGTTAAAAGACACAATTGTTAACATACAGTAGGAGCTGAGCTTAGACATTTCTTATTCAAGTCCAGACTGTTTGAGTTAATATTAAATTATTCAAATCATTGACTTTTGATTGCAGTCTCGCACTATGTTGGCAATGTGTGCATAGTATGAGAGACTGATGAAATCTCTTCTGAAACTTGGATTTGTGAGTTAACTATAGGAGAAGTAGCAATGTTAGCTTTGTTTGATCGCCATCTTATTAGTACAAGGGGAAACATATGATATATTAAAGTAATTTTGTGTTTTATTCTCCTTACTCTTCTCCTATATGGTGGTATATAGGCATACCTTGCGATAGTGAAAATGTCTGTCGGTAGAGATTCGTGCACAGAATTTTATGTGATTTAAAAAATCTGACAATAAAAAACTATATCTTCCTCTGCAAACTGTCTTAGATGGATGCTTCCAGTGCAGACAGCTTCCTTGATTATAATGAAAGCAATTTAGTTGTGCTGCATCGCGCCACTCTACTCACTGTAGGTTGTTTATGGTTGTCAAACATTGTCATAACTTGGCATATTAATATAGAATTAAGCTATATATCGACGTTGTCTTGGTTTCTCTTAAAATTCTATAGGGTATATACACATTTAAAATATAATAAAATATATAAAGATTTAAAAAAAGAACATTTTTAATATATATTGATCTTTTGCACCCTCAAATTCCAGATTTTCAAATAGTTGTAAAATTATATTTTATATATATATATATATATATATATATATATATATATATATATATATATATATATATATATATATATATATATATATATATATATATATATATATATATATAAATTGAAATACTGGCCTATACCAATAAACGATACACCAATGGGCAGCTTATTCATTAATTGAAAAATGAATAAGATTAATTGTATAAATTATAAAGAGAGAGAGAGAGAGAGAGAGAGAGAGAGAGAGAGAGAGAGAGAGAGAGAGAGAGAGAGAGAGTTTAGATGCAACAGCCGCAAAACGCCAACTCGGTCAAAAATTAGATGATAATATTGACCAAATGCTTTCTGCAAATAGTGTATGTTTATCCAACCCATTCTCACCAAAAAGCGTACAAATGACACGCAGTGTGATTATCATGCAATATATACGCCAAATTCCGATTTTGTGTGCATATGATACGCCAGTCCTTCCCATTCACTTATATGGCGAATCGTTTCGTGACGTTTTATTTATTGTTTTCTCATTTGTTTTTTGTTTTTTAAACCATTTTCGCTTGGGTTTAGGGTTAGAACAACTTTTTGTTATATAAAAATGACATCCTAACCCAAACCCCAACTCTAACCCCAACTCCAAGCGACCATGGCTTAAATATAGATAAAAACATAGAGAAACCCGTATATTAAATAACCTGCTTAAATAAATGTGAAATCTAACCCTAAACCCAAGAGAAAATGGTTTAAAAAACAGAAAACAAATGAGAAAACAATAAATAAAACGTTACGAAACTATTCGCCATATAAGTGAATAGGAAGGACTGGCGTATCATATGCACGCAAAACCGGAATTTGGCGTATATATTGCACTATAATCACACTGCGTGTCATTTGTACGCATCTTGGTGAGAACGGGTAAGTTTATCACATACTGTACCAAGCCATTCAGAAATAATCGTTTGTTGGAAGACTCTAGTAAACAAAGTCCTTTAAGTGAACTTAAGAAGAAGTTCAGGGGTTTAGGAGTTTACTCAGTTAAAGGAGGTTTACTGACTTATATTAGGATTGACTGATTTTGTAAAATCTTTCACTTTTATTCAGAAAGTGTAATTATGAGGTACAGTAGACTGTTTCAGAAGTGGAGATTTTTGCATGTACAGAGAGTTTTGCAGTGGAAGGAGTCAAATTTGTTAAATAAAATTTGTGACCCTGGACCACAAAACCAGTTATAAGTGTCAACTTATACATCAACTGAGAGATAAATAAATAAGCTGTTCATTGATGTATGGTTTATTGGCGTAGGCCAGTATTACAAAAAAATATTATTTGACAACATTTTGAAAATCTGGAATTTGAGGGTGCAAAAAATCAAAATATTGAGAAAATTGCCTCCAAATGAAGTCTTTAGCAACACATATTACTAATATAAATACATTGATATATTTAAGTTACAGTAGGAAATTTTCTAGATATCTTCTTGTCGTCTACTCTTCTTATCTAACATGATCTTTACTTAAAGGTATAGCAGAAGATTTTTGAAAAGAACCGCCCCTCCACTTTTTTTTAAAAAAATGCACATGCGCAACACTCTACCTGCTCCCAAAAGGGAACGCCTATTAATGTGTGCATGAGAGAGCATGCACAAGCCTAGTTCTTTTCTTTGCTCTGTTTACAAGTTGCTGCCGGCATGACTCATACATTGAGACTAGCATCGCTAATCATAGCTTACATCAACTTTTACTAGCAGTGATTTTAAATGGATTTCTCCAAATAGCATGACAAACTTTACCTGTTGAGTAGAAACTTTGCAGCTGAGGCATCAGTGGGAAGCCCAACCTGTGTGAAATATTCTCTTTTCTTTCTTTAGAGGCCTTTCTCTTCTTGTCATACAATTTGTGAACACTTTTTCTCTTGCGACCCTTAGACACTTTGAAAACAAAAACAGGAGCTTTAATGAATGGTTAAAACCGTAGCCTACCACACATATACACCTGAACGTGCGCATACGCAGAAAGCGAACCTAGGGACGAGCATGTACGACGGCCTTACTTAAACAAATCACCAGAATGATTGACAACTGGGATGACCAATAGTCTTGATGATCCACCCGGAAAAAGAAAATCTTCTGCTATACCTTTAATATCCTAATGAGTTTTGGCAAAAAAATTTTTTTTTTATAATTTTGACCCATACAATGTATTGTTGTTGGCTATTGCTACAAATACTGTATACCTATGCTACTTATGACTGGTTTTGTGGTATAGGTCAATGGGGCAGTTGTAGCCTAGTGGTTTGAGTGTCGGGCTTATGACCTGAGAGTTGCCACTGTGGTGCCCTTGAGCAAGGCACCTTAGCCCCATTTGCTCCCCGCGCGCTGCAGTGATAGCTGCCCACTGCTCCGAGTGTGTGTGTTCACTATTCACAGGATGGGTTAAATGCAAATCAAGGTCACATTCCAAGTATGGGTTACCATACAATGGCAAATACGTCACCTTTACTTTCAATTACTGACTAATAACCTTTTCATTGCCATTAAAGTGAAATTACTGAACCTACAGTAAACATAAGAGCCTGAGAAAACATGACTTTTTGAACCTGACTTCTTCATACAGTATGTAGGGCCCTATTAAATCCGTTTTATTTATTGTTTTGCATTTTATTTTTCTGGAATCTGGTTTTAATGGTTAAATTAAATGTCAGTAATCAAAAAGCATATCTTATCAACTGAAAACATTAAATACAATTTTTAAACCTTTATTTAAAATTACATATACAGTTGGCCGAGGTACAGCAACAATGCTACTGTAAGCAACCAAATGTTAAATTTTTTCTTTTGATCATAAGACTATTCATCTTGTTTTACTTCAGGCATGTGTATTAAATAATATGTAAATATATTAGTTATTAGAAATTGTCTGTCAACAATCTATGATTTAACATTATCAATAAATACAAATAAAACACTGCACAGTCCTCACTGTATGAATTAAATGTACAGCTGCAAAAGTAGTTCAGTTAAGAGTAATTGGTTTTCATTTTTGTCGTGTAATGGACATTTTTGACACATAAAACAGCATGCTTCTGTCACTTTAGCCCCAAGACAGCTTTAAGACTGCACTGTTTTAATATACTGATAAACATCCAGCTGTTTATGTTCACTTAAACAAGAAAAAAACTTCACGTGTGTGTTGACTGACGGTGCAGATGCTCCTGTGTGCACGTTTCGTGAACCCTCATGTCTGAGGAACATATACGAGTTATAGACGCTAGTAAATTGCGTCCTAGTATGGGAACGCACAATCGGACACGCATACAGTATATTCACTGCAGTGGTGGATCCGCTACTTTTTTCATCTTTCCTGAATTTGTAAATGCCCTGTAAATATATTAAATATATTTCATAAACACACGTAATAATCATACTTACAGGTTGTGGTAGGAGACGCATGTTGTTCCAAATAAAGTGGGTACTGAACCATCTTTCATGGCCGAACTTTTAGTAAATCCCTCCTTAAAAAGGAATTTTAAGTTGATTCTTAACATCTTCATCCTTTGGTAGTGAAAACAACACAAATTAACAATACTCAATAACACAAAAATTAAAAATACTGTAGTGTTTATTCATGTTAGCTAATGCATTAATGGGTGATTCTCACGAAAACTTGGTTTTAAAAATGTCAAGCATGAAAATGTAAAAATTGCTTAAATTAACTTTTTTTCCCCACCAGACATTGAAAAACAACGTCTGGAGTAAATGGGAACATTAATTTAAAAACTTTTACTTATCATTTAACACTTTTTGTAACATAATTTAAAAAATTAGTCCTGAAAAATCTCATTACCGCAACAGTCAGAAAACATCAACACTGACATATTTTCAAAATGACATGACAAACCTGAAAGAACATAATTTGGAGATTCTGCACATGCATTTAAAATCAAAGTATTATGCTTCTATTAATTAAATTAACATTTAATAAGCATCTGTTGCGGTAATGATAATCAAAATGTCGTGTAAGCATTCTGACAAGACAATATTTCAAATTAACTGTTAAAAATGATCTTACCTGGTAGCCATCTTGAAGTAACTGGTCCATGTGCTTGGTCACTCAAAATCAAACTTTATTAAAATTCTGTATGTGTGCTTAAACTGTTCTCAAAAAGTGTTGCGGAGGATGAGAATATCAGGCATGGACACATCATTTTCCTGATTTTTCTTCATTATTATTATACATGAATATTCAGTAAATATTTTTTCTGTCATCTAAAGTAGTCTAGCAAAACATCCATTTATTTTTTTTCTTAATATTTTTGTGTTAATTTGATTAAATTACAACATAACGCATATTCAAACACAGCCGGACACATTGCGGTAATGAGAATTTCAGCAGAAAATGGGATAAAATTTACAATTATAAATTCTTATGTTGAAATCACACATTGTGCAAGGTAGAACACATTATTGTGTTAATTCTGATGCTTTTAAATGTTACTATATTACACATTTTAAAGCTAAATTCATTAGTGCCGTGGTGTTTCAATGGTTTCGTGAGAATCACCCTAATGTTAACAAATATAACCTAATTGTAGAGTGTTATTGAGATATCTTTGCATGGTATGACGTGTTGGTCACCATATTCACCCATGTAGTTTGCCGGTGTTAACAAAAGAAAGAGCAAAGCTTAGAATCAAAACATCTCTTGAACTGTTGGATTTCGTCCTATCTGTGGTCCTTCTGCTCGACAGGAGAGACTCAATTCAGTGCACTTTTCTTTCAAGTATACAAAAAACTAGACTACACTATAAGAAGGCGGCCATTCACTCCCAGTGTTTAAATAATGTAGACTTGGGAGGCAGTCTTATTTATCAACACAAATTAGTCTGGGGTGCCCTCAACGCTGAGCCGCGTGTGCCAAGGACACAATCGTGGCTGTGCTTTCTTTTCCATCAGGCATCTGCTGCCGCCGCACCGTTTTGTATTTCTTTAGGGGCCGGAACGCAGGCGTGCGAGGTTAGCTATCGTTCACCCGTCTCTGGGCACGCGGGTTTCTGCCAGCAACCGTTTGTGAGGTAATCAGCGCTGTAGTTTGTCGCGCTTGGCAGAGAACACAAGAAGCTAAATAATGGCTTGCGCGCTAGGCAGCAATTCAACAAATAATTAAAACAGGACATGAAGCCTTTTTAGCTGCCTTGTCTAGTTTTGCACGGGGGCCATTTGCAATGCAACACACTCAAGGGTAAATTCATTAAACAGCCGAGCCATTTTTGCGCACTGGGTTTTAATGCAAAAAGCAGCTAATTACCTGCATTACAGGTTAAATGGCCGCTAATAGCGCAACACCATGTGTCTATGTAAATTAAGTCAATGTCATTCTTTGTCATTGTTGCCCGCGTGGCACAGTGACACAATTTTCATCATCAGAAGAGTGTGCACGTACTCTATGCGCAATGCCGGATTTTTGAAACCCTGTGTACATTGTACGCTTAGGTCACGCATGCATCTACAGGAGGATGTATTATGTAGCTCAGTTTGTGTACATGTACAGGTCAAATAAATTATACTGTGCAAGGCTGTGCATTCAATCGTGCGCGTACAGTCTTTACTCCAGGCTTAAGTTGCTTTGGATAAAAGTGCATATGCATAAATGTTCAATGTGAATAATGGATATATTTTCATTATTTTAAAGGCTTTATAGCTATTGTGAATTTTTGGGTGCTAACACAATGCAACACTGTGTGCAAATAAACTAAATTTTCCACCCTTACTATTTAAAAATTCAATGTAGTTTTATAAATTACAGCTGAAGTTTTAATATACTGTAGGCTAATGGAACGATACTGTATTACAATTAAGTTTAGAAGTTCCTTGCATATATAGATATTTACATTTATATTTAGTTTAAAAATAAACCGCACAGGATGACTGATTTTTCCACCTCTGTGTCCCCAATGATTTACCTTCATTTCATTTCCCTCCATTCCATGAACATTGTGTTATCACAGGCTCACAAGATCAGTCAACATACCACATTTCAAGGTCACAATGAATGCCAGCTCTCCCTCTCAGTGAAAAGGGATCTTTGTGTTATATATATTGCTTGCATTTGCTTCCTTTGTTTAATAAAAGGAGCTTGTTGGAGCTTGTCAGATTTGCTTTTAGACCTCGGAAAGACGCCTCAAATCCTGTCCCTGTGCACTCAAGTGCATTTGCTGCCTCGCATGTGGCTTTGCATTTTTGAAATTCTCATAGTTGAAGACAAAGTCAAACTGCTGCGGCACAGGTGAGGAGAATAACGCGTGCTATGGCGTTAATTGTCATTGCAAAATGTGTACTGCTTCTCCACCTTTAACATGTTTAATGAATGAGATATTTGCCCGAGAGGGGCATTTTCATTTAAAGAAATTGTCATTAACATAATTGAGATTCGAGAAAACATTTACTGTATGTGTTCATGACCTGAAGGATATTCGTTTAGTCACCAAAAATGAAAAAAAAAAATTCTGTGCAAAAGTCTTAAAGAGTATTTAAGATTAAGATTATTGTTTTTCTAAACTTATTGCCTAAAGACAAATTTTAGCCTTTTCAATTGTAAAATGGTCACAGTTAAAGGGACAGGCGCAAGGATGTTGTGCAGCTCTTGAAAATAGTCCCCTTGGTAACTTTCAATACCAGAGGATTATTTTGGAGCACTGCGTGATATCATTGCTTCTCCTGCAGCCATGTTACGGCAGCAAAGTCCCTGATCATTATACCAGAATGAGAGTATAGTCCCAACCATATCTGCCCAGAAAATCACAACTTTTATTTTTCCATCAGTCTTAGTACACGATGTGACTACAGAAGAGTCAAGTTTTAAAGCAACACTATGTAGTTTCCATGTAAAAATTACTTACAGCTCCCCCATGTGGTTGAAAAGCGCAACAGTGCCTGGTATCAGACACTCTTATGTAGGCAGGGGGAGGGGCGGGGCTGTGTTTCCTACCCTCCACCGCCACTTTCAGAGTGTGCTTGTAGCAGCTAGGTGGCTGCTCAGGTTGCAGCAACAGTACACTTTGTCCAGTTAAAAGTTGTTCTATCACTGAAATAAATTTAGAGACATTATTTAAAAGGTAAAAAAACTACATAGTGTTGCTTTAAATAGGAAAAATATCGAAACTCCTTGGTCACCCTTGAGCACGATGCCAATGGTCTAATCAGATTCAACGGACCGTGCCAAGCCATGCCAAAAGTGGTTCCGCCAGACCCGGAGGTCTGCTGAATGGATTCCAAAACGGTAAAAATCAAATGTTTAATTCTAGGGGAGCTGGAAAATTAGATTTTTTTCAAAATAAGTGTAATCCCTTTAAAACTGGAATAGTTTTTTACTAGACCTTAATGTATGCTATGTAGTTTATGCTGTTTCTGTTGTAATTTTTGTCTCTTTATACTCTTTATATGAACAGAGTATACTGAGATGTTTTTAAAATGTAGCGAAAGACACTTCAAGATTATTGAAGTACATGGAAAGTTTGGAGAATCGATTTTCTGCCTCTGTGTTTTGGTAGCATTCGTTGCCTTTTACTCACTTAGCAACCATAGACTCCAGAGGAAATTCAGGTATTCATTGTTCAGTGCTTAGTACCGTAATTTGCAACAACTTTCACACTTAAGATAGATGACCAAACAGGCTTTTAACAATAACAATAACATAAAATGAGCTGGTAATGGGATGCTGGCGAGAGAATGATACAGGTGAGAAATGAATTCATTTTTATTACTTTGTATATTATGGATTTTCTATAACTATGTTAACAGCAACCTATTAAGCTTAGCTTAATAAAAAGAGTCTCTAAATAAGACTAAATCTGAGGTGCAATATTTTATCATATTTTTCAATTGAGTTCACACTGGAGGACCCAATTCAGATCAAGAATGGGATTAGCATCACTCCACTAAATAGAGACAGATTACATACCATTCCGACTTTTCAAACCGACAGGTTGAGATCATGCTAATAACCCGTGTGGCATTAGCCTAGCATCCTGATTTAGCTGTGGCATGTCTGAGAAGCTCCAGATGCTGTCACCATGTCAGCTCTCCCGCTCATGCTGGATTCATTACAATTCTCCAGGACTTTGTTGCCGTGACCAATTTGAGGGAGCTAAGGAGAGCACTTGTAAAGGTTAAAGCGGCCCTTGTGATTTATAGGCGGCTGACAGTTTTGCATGGCCTGATATCCAAAGCCAAGCAAGCAGCTCCCACAAACACAGTGTGATTAAGAGATTTACTGTCTCGCTTCAGGCAATCAAGCAGCATTTGCGCCGTGGGTTTTGTGTCGTCTTTTGTCCTGGCTTTTGTTGTGCTTTGAGCTTCCCTTTGCAAATATTGTCATCGCACATTTAATGTCCTTATAGATGGGCATTAACGTCGCTTATCACTTATCCGTACCTGTGACACGTTCTGATTTACTTGAAAAGCAGTCGGTTAAAGCTGCAATTTACAGGTTTGGCCTCTCTATCGCCATCTCTGTTTCAACTGTAACATTGAAGTTATTTGTAAAAAATAATTTTATGTATGTGTGATGTGCTTCGCCTCGCTACGCTTCGTAGGTGAATCGGATGGATGTCTATGATCCCCAGATCAGAGTGGATCTGTCATAATACAGATATATACACTCACCTAAAGGATTATTAGGAGCACCATACTAATACTGTGTTTGACCCCCTTTCGCATTCAGAACTGCCTTATTTTTACGAGGCATTGATTCAACAAGGTGCTGAAAGCATTCTTTAGAATGTTGGCCCATATTGATAGGATAGCATCTTGCAATTGATGGAGAATTGTTGGATGCACATCCAGGGCACGAAGCTCCCATTCCACCACATCCCAAAGATTCTCTATTGGGTTGAGATCTGGTGACTGTGGGGGCCATTTTAGTACAGTGAACTCATTGTCATGTTCAAGAAACCAATTTGAAATGATTCAAGCTTTATGACATGGTGCATTATCCTGCTGGAAGTAGACATTAGAGGATGAGTACATGGTGGTCATAAAGGGATGGACATGGTCAGAAACAATGCTCAGGTAGGCCGTGACATTTAAACAATGCCCAATTGGCACTAAGGAGCCTAAAGCGTCCCAAGAAAACATCCCCCACACCATTACACCACCACCACCAGCCTGCACAAGGCATGATGGATCCATGTTCTCATTCTGTTTATGCCAAAATCTGACTCTACCATCTGAATGTCTCAACAGAAGTCGAGACTCATCAGACCAGGTAACATTTTTCCAGTCTTCAACTGTCCAATTTTGGTGAGCTTGTGCAAATTGTAGCCTCTTTCTCCTATTTGTAGTGGAGATGAGTGGTACCCGGTGGGGTCTTTTGCTGTCGTAGTCCATCCGCCTCAAGGTTGTGCGTGTTGTGGCTTCACAAATGCTTTGCTGCATACCTCGGTTGTAATGAGTGGTTATTTCAATCAAAGTTGCTCTTCTATTAGCTTGAATCAGTCGTCCCATTCTCCTCTGACCTCTAGCATCAACAAGGCATTTTCGCCCACAGGACTGCCGCATACTGGACGTTTTTCCCTTTTCACACCATTTTTTGTAAACCGTAGAATTGGTTGTGCGTGAAAATCCCAGTAACTGAGCAGATTGTGAAATAGTCAGACCGGCCCGTCTGGCACCAACTACTATGCC
Source organism: Misgurnus anguillicaudatus (assembly GCF_027580225.2). NCBI lineage: Eukaryota > Metazoa > Chordata > Actinopteri > Cypriniformes > Cobitidae > Misgurnus > Misgurnus anguillicaudatus. Next base: position 16,832,324 of record NC_073345.2, read on the forward strand.
ACGCTCAAAATTGCTTAAATCACCTTTCTATCCAGGACTTGGACCAGGACTACACCCCTAAATTCATTGAAGCAACTGCCATGTGATTGGTTGATTAGATAATTGCATTAATAAGAAATTGAACAGGTGTTCCTAATAATCCTTTAGGTTAGTGTATATTGCGCACAGATTTTTAACTGAAAATAGTTTAGCTTTAAACTTAACCTGGAATTTCAGATTCAGATGGGTTTATTTTGTTGCCATCAAACGGCCACATATAAAAGGCCATAGATAACATATCAAAGCTTCCTTGCCTGGTTGCTCTCATATATGTGTTGACGTCCCCATGACGGCATAATGACGATCGCATCACAATCGTAAAATGGCAAATTGCCTCCATAAAGATTCCTCTTTAATTGGCCATAAGGTTAGGCTCTCCAGTCCGCATTTTCAATAGGTAAGAGCCACGTGGATGCAGACATGCGTTCTCATTAGTGCTGCAGAGCGAGCATTGTTGCCCTTCACCTTTAAGAGCTGCAAACAGCCCTGCTCAGAGCTATCTCTACTCATTATCACAATTGCAATGGTGATCTGACTCACCCTTTACAACCAGACCATCCAGCTCCACACAAACTCCACCTCGCAAGTCTTTGACTCCTATTATTTCACACTAAAGACTTTTTCTCGTGCCTTGCCCTGACCGGTGCTTTGCCAGAGTCTGTCCTGTTGTCTCAAGCACACCATTAAGTTCACATCCGTCCTTTTGGCCTTTTGAAGAACATGCTCTGGTTTTATTATGAGCACCATGTAGGCCTGCAGCATACTGAGGCATACTGTAGTTGAATTTTCACATTTTTTTACAGTGACATTGAATATTGATATAAAATATATTTCCAGTCAGAAGTACAATCGCTTTATTCTTTGTACCTTTTAGAAGGATCTCTTGAAAAAAAAAGGCAATACAATAAACACAACTATATTATCATCGGTGTATGAAGACCTTACAAAATAATAGTTTTTATTACCTTTAACTGAGTCGGTTTTATCTATATACACCGCAGGTCCCCTTACATGGAAATCACCATTTCGTCCAAAGGGCAATCCTCCCATCCCTACCACAAAGCCAAAACGGAAGTGATTTAAAGGGACACTTCACTTTTTTTGAAAATATGCAAATGTTTCAGCTCCCCTAGAGTTAAACATTTGATTTTTACAGTTTTGGAATCCATTCAGCCGATCTCCGGGTCTGGCGGTACCACTTTCAGCATAGCATGATCCATTGAATCTGATTGGACCATTAGCATCGCGCTAAAAATAACCAAGAGGTTTCGATATTTTTCCTATTTAAAACTTCTGTAGTTACATGGTGTACTAAGTCTGATATTACGTAACTTTTCTCTGGGTTTCGAAAGGGAGGGAAGTCTAGACTGAGACGTTGGTCGCAATCCCATCTAACTGAAATAATATTGTCCATTTATTTTACCTGTAGTTAGTTACCTTGACATCTCTTTTTCTTTCTTAGTTACTTTATTCACAACAGGCTTCAGGCTTGCTATAGCTATTCTTATTCAGTTATGGATTTATTTGCTTTATTTGAACAGCAACACAAGTTTGAGGAATGCATTTCTATCATAAATAAATAAACAAATAGCAGAATCTATAACAAATGTCTTGAATGAGTGATTGTGCTGTGAGAGGTTGGGATTTGTGAACCACGCCCACGGTGTAAGATGGCTGATTGTGATTGTTTTGTGCTTATGTCACAAAAATGAAAGTGACGTGATTGTCAAGTATTGTACGTGAGTCGTGAACACACACAGAACAGTGGGATAAGGTGCCTTGCTCAAGAGAGATTTTTAACGATTGTGAAAATCGAATCTCTAACCATTAGGCCACAACTGCCTCTATAGCACAAACAATAACTGTTTGTACTGTTTGATTGAACTATGTCACAACAAAGCAAAAAGTCATCAAATAAAAAGCAAAACTATATTATTTTTTTCTCCTTTATGTAATGCATGTCAAGATATGAATGACCATGGCTGTACTGGCCATTCTAGTTGTGCGTCCTTTGCCTCAGGCTCATGTCTGATTGCAAATTGCTTTTTGTCCATGATCTTTTCCAAAGCCAGGTGAGTTAATTATGGTGGTAGCATTTTTAAAACGTCATAGATGCTCAGCCTGTGGTCGGCAACCTAATTGTACTGCTTCCTCGCTTTAGCGAGGCCAGCATCACATTCTTGATAAATAATGCAGTGCCATAATGCATTATGCTAAGCTCCATGATAAAATAAATCCAAGATGGTGGAAGAGGAATTATTGTGAATAATGTTTATGAATTAAAAGTTTTGAATATTTTTTAATTCAGAGATTTTAGTAAACTGCTGCATGTACTGTACATTCAATATTATTAACTTGATTTCCCAAAAGTTTTAGACCTAATGTAACTCAACCTGATCCCACGAATTTCCGTGGTATAGTCACGGATTATTTTGCTAATTTTTCCGTAGCATGTCACAGATCTACGCATTTTTCCATGGCCGTACCAGAGACTTTCTTTTCCGTGTCATTGTCACGGATTTGTTACTCAACTGTTTTGTCCTATTTTCTTACCATTGCAAGGTTAGATTTACATAAAATGACATCCTTACCCAAACCCAACTCTTTACCCTAATGCTAGGCGACAATGGTTTAAAAATAAAAAAAATAAAAGAATTAATCAGAAAAAATTGTATAAGCCAATAGTTAAAGTGACATCCTAACGCAAACACCAAATCCAACCCTAAACCGAAGCGACAATGGTTTGAAAATAGGAAAAAGCAGTTGAGTAACCAATCCGTGACAATGACACGGAAAAGAAAGTCTGTGGTACGGCCATGGAAAAATGCGGAGATCCGTGACAATGCCATGGAAAAATTAGCAAAATATTCCGTGACTATACCACGAAAATTCATGAGATCATGTTGCGTAACTACATACTACATACAGACTTGGGCCACCCTTAAAGGAATATTCCACTTTCTTCGAAAAATCCAGATAATTTACTCACCCCCATGTCATCCAAAATGCCGATGTCCCTCATCGTTCAGTCGAGAAGAAATTACGTTTTTTTTTACTTTAGAAAAAGATTACAGGATTTTTCTCAATTTATTAGACTATATTGGACCTCAACAGTTTACAGTTTAAATGCAGTTTCGGATTATTTAGCCCAATGCAGAGCATCAATGATGAACTCACATATATGGTCCACTGTTTTAATTTACTTACATTTACTTAAATGACAAACGCGTTGTTATGGATGTATTTTATTATCCGGTGCCAGAAATATTATGACAGTGCCTGTAAAGGGCGTTCACATTAAAACGACAACTATTAAAGTATAGTTTTAAAAATCTTTTTATATTAATGATAATAGCGGAGTTCACACAACAACTATAACGATAGTGATTTTGGCACATGATGAACGATAAACCATTGACAGCCAATCAAATCTATTTGAACTTGAAGTGCACGCGCACTTAAAAAAAGCTAGAAAAGCTTAGCCATTTTAAACAATAAACACAAAGACATTAATTAGTATTTCACATACAACAACGTCAGAACAGTCCTCTTCGACATGGACCGTTCACATTTTTGTTCAATGGGCAGTTCACATTTCGATCTAAAACCATGCGGAAATGCTTTCCTGCTTCTTTCCAACCCACTTCCCGACGCGGTATTCTGAAAAGTGGAAGTATTTTAAACTGGCTGTGGCGCGACGCGTCTGACAAACAGAAGTGTCACACCGCGAGCGTGTCGCTCTCGATTTGAAATGTGAACTGCCCCTAAGGCTCAAATGTGCTTTCTAATTAGAATTAGGGTTAGAGTATAAATTTCAACAGTTTTGTGCTTATGAACATTTATGTTCTTATTCAAAGTCCCTTTAAGGAAGCCGTGGCACTAAGCGGCCAAATTTGGAAGACCTCCGGGCAGTCGTTGATCAACTTGAATAGGAAAGGACAGATATCTCTAAAATTGCACAATTAAACATTTCCAACCAACTACTAATTTGCTCTAAAAACACCTTTTTAAAAGTTATTTCAGCTATAGTTTGAAAAGCGCTTAAAGCTCCTCCCCCAGAGAATCGTCAGTCTTTATTGAGGCGGAACTTCCGTTGCAGAGCAGTCATATTGAGTGTTTCATTGTAGGGTTGTGCCGATAGACGATAGTATTGTGTGTTGACGATCGGCAGACATATCGCCAGGCTTTTATGGCGATAGCTGGCGATGGTTAATATTATCATCATCATAGTTTCACATTAAAGGAATAGTCTACTCATTTTCAATATTAAAATATGTTATTACCTTAACTAAGAACTGTTGATACATCACTCTATCATCTGTGTGCGTGCACGTAAGCGCTGGAGCGCGCTGCGATGCTTCGATAGCATTTAGCTTAGCCCCATTCATTCAACTGTACCATTTAGAGATAAAGTTACAAGTGACCAAACACATCAACGTTTTTCCTATTTAAGACGAGTAGTTATACGAGCAAGTTTGGTGGTACAAAATAAAATATAGCGCTTTTCTAAGCAGATTTAAAAGAGGAACTATATTTCATGGCGTAATAGCCCTTTTGGGAGTACTCCGACTCGGCGCAGTAACACCCTCCCTCTCCCATTATGAGAGTGAGAAGGGGAGCGGACTTTTCAGGCGAGTCGAAGTACTCCCAAAAGTGCTATTACGCCATAAAATATAGTTCCTCTTTTAAATCTGCTTAGAAAAGCGCTACGTTTTATTTTGTACCACCAAACTTGCTCGTATAACTACTCGTCTTAAATAGGAAAAACGTTGATGTGTTTGGTCACTTCTAACTTTATCTCTAAATGGTAAAATTGAATGAATGGGGCTAAGCTAAATGCTATCGAAGCGTCGCAGCGCGCTCCAGCGCTTACGTGCACGCACACAGATGATAGAGGGATGTATCAACAGTTCTTAGTTAAGGTAATAACATATTTTAATATTGAAAATGAGTAGACTATTCCTTTAACATGCGCATTGCATGCTTTTCCTCGCATGAGAGCGTTTGTTGGCTTTACTTTGCGCGAGAGAGTTTGTTGAGACGCGCGATCAGCGGAGGCTCCCGTTTCAGACCAAAGCGTGAGTATGCTTTTTTGCTTGGACCTGAATGGGTGCGGCATGGACTCCTTCTAGCACCTGAACTTGTATTGCGCATGATTCAGACTTTTTCTTGCACATGAGCTTGTAATGCGCGCGTCTTGGACTCTTGCTCAGACCTGAATGCGCACGGCATGGACTTCTAGCACCTTAACTTGTAATGCGCATGATTTGGACTCTTCCTTGCACATAAACTTGTAATTCGCACGGCTCTGACATTTTGGCACGAAAGGTTGGCACGCAGGGGTTTAAAACCAGCGAGTGTGTTTTCAGGAAATTTCAGAGCGCCTGCAGCTTTAATGGCGCGCTAATGGCATCAGTTTTAAGAAGGTTGTCATGACAGTGTTGCCCTTGCTTCATTTTAGTCCACCAATTAAATGACTTGTCATAAATGAGTAAAAAATGAACAAATAAATAAATGAGTAAACTGCTGCCTAGCCCCCCGATACAATCGTGTATCGGCAATCTCACAGGCTGACGATAGGACGATCTCAATATGGGGCAATATACACTCTTTCATTGTCCACTAAAATTGGGTTTTGCTCTGTTTGGGGGGGGGGTGTCGAGGGATAACCAGTACTTTCGGTCACACTAGCGGGCACACTGGTGTGTGGAGCAGAGCGAGACCTTTAGCCCATGTGCCAGAGCTCAGCCCTGGACAGCCCCAGCCCAATTTAAACCCTGCCTATTCATATTAATAGCAATGCACAGTCTTGCTATATCCAATATCTTTGTCTTGCTTTTGACAGTTGCTATTGTCTAAAGTGACTTGCAGTGCAGTATAGTACACATTCGTTTGTGGGATCCAAAGAAATCGAACTCATACATTTTCACAGTGAGCTAAAAACTAAAACTAAACAGAAGGCAGCAAGGTAGCTGACTAGCTTTTAAAACAGAGTTAGTAGTGGTTTGAGAAATCCCACTAAAGGCAGTAATACACTTTAGTTTCATATGCTAATATTTCTAGCTGTAATCATCATAGTATCCTAGAGAGCGGCACTGAAACCTTCGAAGAGCCCCATGCGGCCCAGCTCCCACGAGCCTCATCATCTACTATAAAAAATCTTCTGTGGTTGAAGTAATGACAGAAACATTTCAGTGTGTGACTTGATTTATGACTCAAACAAGTGGTGCATAAACTTTTATCATGTTAGAGTCTGACTGAGAGCTTACAGTAAACTTCTCAGGGATGCAATTATGAGCTTTTCAGTGTTTTTGCGAAAACATTTCTAAGCACTTGCTGCATTGCTCAAGTGGTGGTATTTTATTTCGCATGCCCGCAAAATATGATGTATGCTTTTGTAACCACTTTTATGAAAAAGTCTGTAGGCAAATGGAAATGTATTCACTTTTCTGAATGCTTACTCTCCGAGACATTTCTTTGCGTGATGTTAGTCGTATTTCCTTGTCCCATAATTGATGTGAGAGAAAGTAAATGTGACAAGTAGGTCTACATACTTTTCAGTGGTATTTAATGTTGTATATCTTTTAATAGCAGAATTTTGTTTATTTGCGCAGTGTTTGTCATCCAATTGTTTTACCATTTATCCATAATAGTCTGTAAGATTTGACATTCAGACTACCTTTACTTACTTAAATAGCACCCGTGACCTTAAACCTCAGCGAGTTATGTTGTTAGAGCCTTTATATGTTATTATAATTGTCTATCTTCAGCAATGACATTTATTCTGCTTTTCTCATCTGTTATAGTCTGAATAAAAAACAAGCTGTGCTGTCGTTGATTGATTTATTTCTCACTTTTCCCTCTTCCCATTTCTCTCTTTTCCCTCTTTCCTTGTGCAGCTCTCCAGCAAGTTCTGGGAGGTAAGACCAATGATTCCTCTTTACAGATCTGATATGCTTGCGCTGATAGCGATTGCATTATATACTGCTTGGGTAGTGTCTTTTTTTACTGCTTGTAAAGGCATTGTCAGTTTGTACTGCAGTTCTGCTGACTGACTGGAGTCGGGCTAAAATGATACACCTGAACAAGACAAGGGCCAGATTGGTGAAGTCGCGATGCACTTGAGCGATAGCCCTACGCGTGCCGTCGTTTAACTGGGCAGCTGCCACGCGCTGGCTAATGTTTCTTGTTGGTCTGGTTGCGTTGGGGAGGATTTTATAATCGCTGTGTAACAGAGAGATTGGGCTCTCCAGTTTTCTCGGGGCTTCGGCCCTGCAGCTTTAAATGATCTCTGAATTAGATCTGCTGAATTAGCCTGAGTAAGTGTAACCGAGGCCAGGATTAAAGCAGCTGGCAGTGGTCATGCAAAAGCGCTCTGCAGTATACAGCTCATGGGGAAGATAAATTGAACTTTGCAGCCGTATGAGATGCGAGGCTCGAGTCGCCACAACTTGCAGGCATGTTTCCTAATGTCAGAGAAGGGCTCTGTATCTGTTATTTTTACCTCACCGTCTCTTTAAATTATAAAACGTAAATGCTGTAGTTTGCAATGTCCATCCTTTGGCTTTTTAGCTTTAAGGATCTATATATTTTTTGTGGATGGATAGGTTATGTCTGGTCCCTGTGGTACATTTATCAACTCAATCTTTATTTTTTTAGGTCCACAATGCTGGGTTATTTATAGTTTTTACAGTACCTTGGAGATGTTTAAGTTTGAAAATGATAACACGCTGCATTATTCAATAAGTACTGATTAAAACACTGTTGTTTTAAAAAAAATCTGGTTGTTTTTTAATTAAGAAAGAAAGAAGGCTAAATACTTTATCCCTTATTCCAAATTGAAAAGGTGTTTGGAAAAAACACTGCTTTGTGAAACAGAACACAATACTTGCAACACTGAAACATTCTGTTGTGTAAAATGATTTAAGACTATTTAAAGGGATAGTTCACCCCAAAGAAGAAATTCTGACAATATTTACTCAGCCTCATGGCATTTTCTTATGTACATATATAAATCTTTCTTTAAACACAGAGCTGGAAATATTCACAGTCAACTGATCCAACCTGCATCTAAAATCACTTGCTTCTATACTTTATAGTGTGCAAAAAAAGTTAGCAAAATGAGTAGTATGTCTGAAGCCAAAGCCGTTTCTTCCTATACGCAGAGTACGCAAGCTGCATAGGGCCCCAAACCACCAGGGGGCCCCTTGCTCTGAACTTCATTTGGCACAGCAAAGACCAGTTGGCGAGAGCAATTCGAAAGCATAACAAGCAGATACTTTAAATCCAGTTGTCAGACGGTCTGTGCAGCTCTGCGTGCAGTTGACGCGCCAATCGACATGCGTTTTGCTATATGGATATGGTTTAAAGCTATCTGTCTGGGGCAGAAAATACAAAAAGCGCAATGAAGGTGAAGTAAAAAGATTAAGAACACATTATGGGCCAGGTTTACTAACAGCTTGCACTAGCGCAAACCATCATTTTGGATTAACTATAGACGCCCAGTTGATCATTAGCGCTGAAATGGTGTGGTCTAGTTATTTTTGTTACTGACCTTTTTGCATATGCATTTCTAGAAGTCTCCCTTTCAGACGCAAAATTTTTGGGATGAGATTATTTAAATGATAGACGCAACGTGATTTACTAATGTTTGCGTGTTTGTTATGACTGGCATTTGCGTGATTATTTGACACTGAAAAAAATGACTGTGCTTGAAATGGCTGAAATTTTTGCAAGAAAAAAAGGGAATCAAAGAGAGCAGAGACCATTAGTCCATTTTCTTAAAAAAAATCCAGATAAATTAACTCACCACTATGTCAACCAAAATGTTGATGTCTTTCTTTGTTCAGTCAAAAAGAAATTATGTTTTTTGAGGAAAACATTCCAGGATTTTTCTCATTTTAATGGACTTTAATGGACACCAACACATAACAGTTTTAATGCAGTTTAAAATTGCAGTTTCAACTAAGTTTCAAAGGACTCTAAACGATCCCAAACGAGGCATAAGGGTCTTATCTAGCGAAACGATTGTAATTTTTGATAAAAAATATGCACTTTTAAACCACAACTTCTCGTCTTTCTCTGGTCCTGTGATGCACCATTGCGACCTTACGCAATACATCATCATGTCAAGGGGTCACAGAGAAAGAGGACCATTCCGATGTTATTGTATGTCGAATGATACAAATTAATTTCTTTGTGTCAGTTTATTGTTTAAAATGGTTAAAATGTAACACGTGACCTTTCCACGGCATTACGCAATTACGTGAGGTCGCGCTGGCGCGTCACACAGGCGGAGGAAGACGAGATGTTGTGGTTTAAAAGTGCATATTTGTTATTTTTCTTGTCAAAAATGACAATCATTTCGCTAGATAAGACCCTTATGCCTCGTTTGGAATCGTTTAGGGTCCTTTGAAACTCTGTTGAAACTGCAATTTTAAACTGCATTAAAACTGTTACGTTTTGGTGGTCCATTAAAGTCCATTAAAATGAGAAAAATCCTGGAATGTTTTCCTCAAAACACATAATTTCTTCTCGGTTGAACAAAGAAAGACATCAACATTTTGGATGACATGGTGGTGAGTAAATTATCTGGATGTTTTTTTTTTAAGAAAATTGTCTAATCCTTTAACATGTAACGGTTTATTTGGAATACCGGAGAAAAATATTATTCAAAAATATTGTTTGCCAATCCCAAGCCATGTTATTTTTTATTTGCTGGGGGAAATGAAAGAGAAGTCACTAGGAGAAGTCACACAATACCAGACGTTTTAAAACTTATTGTAAACCTTCATTTTTCAGTGTCCAGTGGCTTCGAGCTGTGATTTCCGTAGTGCTGAACTCAAGCGGATCACACGTTAACTCATCAGCTCTGCTTATTTGCGACCCTGAACTAATTTGCGCTTCTCTTAGTAGATTGCGTTAGTCATTATGGAAATCAGCTGTTGCGCCTGTGTTATTTAATTTGTGCTTTTTTAGTAAATAACCAGCAGATATTACCACTCCCATCTGCGCATTTTTGGGATTGCACTTGCAGGCTAATTTGCCCCATTTAGTAAATCTGGCCCCCTTATCATCATGTTTTAAATTCCTATTTAGTCTTGACTCTTGACTAACCACCATACAATTGATTTATTTCAAACACTCCAGTCCAAATCTCCAAGTCCAGTATTAGTCCAGTGTGTTTTGTTAGAAATGCTTGTACGAATCAATAATCAAAATCTTTCATACGTGTTAAAGACATAAACACATTCAGTCATGCAAGCTGTTATGTGACATTACATCTAAAGTTTGCATATTTAAAGAATTATTGATGTATTTTGGTATGTTTACCACTGAAGTAAACTATATCGATCATGCCTTACTGTAGTTTTTAAGCAAATTGGAAAACCTGTTGTTTTTTGTTATAGTTTTTCTGACTGCTATTTTGGTTTTATAATATTTGTTTTATAATTTATTTGGCAGTAGATCTTGTTTTCTAAATGCGACAGATTAAGTAAAAAACATGTTTAATGTTATAGGAAGTATTCTAATGAGTGTCACAGTAATGCCCATATGGAAAAAATGTATAGCTACAGTATAAGATAATAAAACGTGTTTTTAGTTAAAATTTTGTTTATAGCTACAGTCAATGGGTTTCATGAACGTGCTGGCATGGCCCCCAGAAGTCTAGGATCGGCACTGTCTGAAGCCAAAGTATGCCAAAAACAGTATTTGAGAAAACCCATGATGGTCTTTTGCTGCCATCAAGATTTCTTAGTATGCATCGAATAGACATCTTCTGAGGACGCAGGAGCCTACAAGCCAGCAAAATTCAAATTTAAAAAAAAAATCGTAAAATGCTGGAAAACTCTGAGCAGGGTGGCTCTTTTTAAGTGTAAGTGAAATAGTCTAAAAGTTAATTTCCTCGTGGTAATATTGTCCTTGTTTAACCTTACACGAGTAAATTATTTTTACCATTGTTATCGCATTATAGATGAACAAACATATGAATGAAATCATGGTGGATGTAGTACAGTATGTAAGTATGCATGGATGTAGAAAGTAGGCACTTTATTTAATACAGTACATCTTGTCACAGCATGTGATTTTGGACGCCGGGCCGTTTTTCATTCATGAATCAGATTTATCCGGTTCTTGAGTGCAACTCACCGACTCAATGATTCAGTCATTGATCCAGCTGTCAAGTTAACAGCTCAATGGAGGGGAAAATCACTCAAAGCCCTATATGCTGTAGAAGACATGAACACCAATGCATGGCCTACTTGGGCTACCAGGTGCTTTTTAAAGGCTTTGCAGATGTAAAGTGTTGTTATTTGGAACTGTGCCTCAGGAAAACTCACTTTTAGGTTCAGCAACAATAAAAAAGAATAACACGAGGGCGAGCAAATATTAACAGCAGTTTTTCATTTTTGGGTGAACTATGTCTTTTTAAAATGTGCTCTGAGCATCGTCTTTCTGCGACATTATTGAAGGCCTGTGATCACTGGCACTGGCAGTCTCTTTATTGTTAATTTTATGGTGCTCTGAACAGAGGGAGGTTATCAGACAGGCCACATGAACACTTGTGGATGATACAGGCCTTCCTTTAAAACGTGCTTTAGCCTAGGCTTTTATTCCTCCTCCTTGTGAAGCCATTATACACAACGCTATGCTAACATCAAATGGCAAGAATTGGACAGTGTTGTGCCTTCTAAAGAAATGCTTGTGCCTTTATTGGATTAAAGGTTTTTTTTTTTGCACTTTGTTTCCAGTGAATAATGCATAAAACAATGATGACACTCATTTAAGGGAACTCGTATTGTAGTGTGACATTTTAATTCTCAGATAAAGAAATCTTTAACGTTTGTGAATGGGCAGGTTTATCAGAGGAAGATAAAGGTTTTATAGCAGACATGATTTTTAGATTAAATAGAATTGAAATTTGCTAAGTCTTTAGTCTGATGTATTTACACACTTGTTCAGAATGTGCGTACTATACTTTCCAAAATCAGCTTGTCGCTGTTAGACAGCTGGTCGACTGATACTAGACTTTATTCATTTATGCTGCGGTCACACTAGACTTTCTGCCTGCAAAATTTCTAGTGGTCGACTGATAATGGGATTTTTAATGGCCGATACTGATATCAAAAAATCAATGTGGTGGATTTGTGGCTGATATAACGCAAACGTAATTGCAGTAAAGGGAAAACAAGGAGAAAATTGGTGAAACCAAATAAACACTTATTGTGCGGAATATGTGAGAAATAATTGACTACAGGCTGTTGAATTATTCAGGAAAAAAATGCACAACCAAGGTGGTAATGCGGTACGAAGTGAAGCGGTGGGTGTGCGTTATTTTTAAATAATTCAAAGTGCCGGTGTCAATTATTCTGCTTATACAGTACCACAGTTACCACAGACATTGCTCTGGTGGTTATCTTAAGACATTTGACCGCTTAGGTGTGCGTTTATCAAAAGATAATGCATACCGTGGAATATTTCTCAACCAATCAGAATAAAGCATTTAACAACCTGTGGTATAATTATGAATATACTCTAAGTTCTTAAAAATACAGAAAAAAAGACTGATGTACTGTAGATCTGACACCTTACTGTACTTTTCGAATAAGACTTTGCTGCATGCATGAAAAAATCTTGCGATACATCAGAGACTTCTTCTTCTTTTCTATCACTAAATATTTTATTTTCAAATAATTAAAAGGACCGTGGTCAATTAATCCGCTTATACCACGGTTTCCACAGACATTGCTCTGGTGGTTATTTTAAGACACTTGACAGGCTAGGTGTAGGTTTATCAAAAAATAATGCATACCAGACGATTTCTTAACCAATCAGAATAAAGCATTTAACACCCCTATGGTATAACATGCGCTAAAGTGTTGTTTTTTTCCCACATCAAAGGATTCTGACGTGCTTGCACTGTTATGGTTACTTTCAGACTTGGGAGGGTTACTTTTTAAATGTATTCCGTTACAGTTACAAATTACTTAAAAAAAAGTATTCAGTAACTTAAATGAAGCACCAAAATATAAAAGTAATGTAATCAGATTACTTTTGGATTCCTTCAAGGTCACATATATTATATATTATTCCTTCTGTTCCACATTTACAATGCTATGAAATCATCTGAAGTAGTAACTTAAGGGGGTCGCACACAGGCCGCGCAGCTCAGCGTTGTGTCGCGTCTAGGACAACTCGGAGGTATCGTAAACCGGAAGTGCACATTAAATAGCGCGAGCTTCGTCAAATAGTGTTTATTTCAAAATGCTAAATATACATTAGCAGCCAATGTTAATCGTTAATGATTTAGGACAAATATGATGTTATTTAATGTTAAACTATGTGAGTGGCGCTGTGTGGCGCGACAGGGATTTGAGCAACTTCCTGAGTTAAAGCTGGGCGGCACAGATGGGCACCACCTGGCTGCGCCAGTGTGTGTATACTCATAGAAAACAACGTGTTCGATTTTTTTTTAGACCGGCACTGCGCGGCACTGAGCTGCGCATCCGGTGTGCCACCCCCTTTAGAAGTAACTTTAATGACACTTAAATGACTTAATGTCATATCTGTGCATTGTTAAAAGGAAAAAAGTGATTTACATGAAATAATTAAATTAGTTAACATAATTAACAACAATAAAAACACGAAAACATTCAAAAAAGGTTTTGTCCCCGTTTTTTTATTCGTATGTGATAACAAATAAGATTTCATTGATATTTTAACTATTGAACTTGTTTTTATTTTAAAAATCAGGTCAGATTATTGTACAGTCAAGCAGTGCTTGAAAATCAGTGTAATTTTTTGTAATCCTGAAAGTATTCCCATTTTTTACAGAATTTAACTGTAATCTGATTACTTTTTTTACGTAACTGTAACTGATTACAGTTACTAGTTTTTTGTATCTTGATTACGTAATCCCGTTGCATGTAATCCGTTACTCCCAACCCTGGTTACTTTTATTATTAATGTACAAAATAGGATTGTGTGATACAGATTTGGAGTTTTTCCTCCACCTAAAAGTCATGCTGTGACATATACAACGTAGATCATCTATTTGTAACAGGTCTTCCCGTAATATGAATTTGCAGACCAAAGTTCACCAAACTTGGAACATAGCACAATACAAAATGTATAGCATGTGCTTCTGTTTCCGGTCTGCATCTAGTGTGACTGCAGCATTAGACTTACGTTACTTTGCATTGCAGTTATGTGATTTGATAGCACTTGTGTTAAGATGTTGAGCTGGCTCAGTTAAGCAGCTGTCTGCTCTGCGTTGTATAGCATAGGCTTAGGGATGTTTTCAGGCAGATCATACCTGTTTCCATCTTTGGTAGAAAAGCTTCTATGCCACTCCCGATCACTTAGGCATCTGTGCTAATCTCAAGCAAGGGAGTGTAATCCAAAACTCCATTTAAAGTTAAGTTTGGATGTATTTAGGGCTGATGTTAGGCAGCATAGAGCAAGACTGACCGCAGTTATCATGACCGGTGGCGTCCTGTGAGAGCAGACGCATGTGGGAACATTAGAAGGACACAGCTGAAACTTTCATACCCGTTCCCCCTCCGTACCTCAATGACCTTGACATAATCCTCCTCCTGAGGGGAAAACTCCAGGAGTCTTAGAGGAGAGCAGTCTAATCCCTTCTCTGTATATTCAGAGGTTTCTCATTCAGTCCTGTGCAGGAGTTAATCAGAGAAGATCGGTTTTGATATGCACTAGATAGAGATTCGGTTATGGCTCAGAATTTTATACAGTGAACATTTGCAAAGCAAAGCTGGTTGCCACTAGCAGCTTAAGAGCCGCTGACAGTTGCTAGGAATTTTTAGCGATTTACTGATGTTATAATCTTTATCTTCAGCTGCTTAGTGTATATCCGAACCTGTAATGTATTGTGTGACCTTTTCAAAAACTTCTAGTTTCACATAAATCCGTATTGGACATCGCACAATTATGTGTGTATATTAGTTTGAATTGGATATAAAAAGACTATTATTCTGTGTTCAGCTAATGCTACAGCATATGCTGTTTTGTATAAAAACATGTATTTTATTTCATATATATATATATATATATATATATATATATATATATATATATATATATATATATATATATATATATATATATATATATATATATATATATATATATATATATATATATATATATATATATATGAAGAGTTTGGTTCCAAAACGCAATAAATCCATTTTGACAAATTTTGGTGAAAACGTGTTTTCTATACCAAGAAAGTGACAAGATGAAAACAACTATTTTCTGTTACAAACTTTCACACAGCATCTTTAGGTTATAAAAACATAAAAAATTCAAATCCATAAGTTGATTTTCAAAGATTTATTATAAAAACGGATTATTTTTTCCACAAAATGCAATAAATCCATGACAAGTTTTTATTAAAAATGCTATAAATCTATTGAATATAGAAAATAGCCTATATAAATGTGCATTCATCTTTGCCATGTTATATTCATTTAGTTGACTAGTTGTACAAACTAATTAAAAATATAAACATTAATGTTATTAATCAAAACACTTACTTTGTCATATTAAGAACCATGTCATTGCGGTTACTTGACGTCTTCGCTTAACGTCTTTCACAGCGATCAGCTGTAAAATGTTTTTGGTCCTGCTCGATTTTCGTTGACTTTGAGTAAAATTATGGAAAGTTTTTCATAAGATCTTCTGGGGTCAATGTTTTAGCATGAGAAGCTTGATGCTGTCGGGAGAACAAGCACCCTCGCGTAAATTATTAGATGTTGATGGCTTACGTTTCTTTCCCGTCACAGAAAACCATCACAGGTTTATCAATGCAATTAAAGTATTATTTTGTTTTGTTTGTTGATCACGAAGTACAAAATAGATGAGGAAAACTAGGACTCCATGTACTCAGCGCGCCGCCATGTTTGTTTACATTGCGTGATGGTGCGCTGTGGGATTTATTGCGTTCTGTAAAAAAGAGGGAGTGGCGTTTATCGCGTTTTGGGAAAAAAGGGAGAAAAGATGACAGAATAACACGGCGGATATTGGATTTTGCGTAAAATTAAGAATTTACTTTTAACTACTGACCTGATATAATGCTGATTTTGGCAGTAACTAATTTTTTTCAAAAATGGCGTTTATCGCGTTTTGGAACCAAACTCTTCATATATATATATATATATATATATATATATATATATATATATATATATATATATATATATATAAAAAATATATATATATATATATATATATATATATATATATATATATATATATATATATATATATATATATATATATATATATATATAAAAAAAAAATATATATATATATATATATATATATATATATATATATAAAATATATATATAACCGAACAATATAGATTTAAATAGTTCACCAAAATATCAATTATATTTATTCCCCATTGTGCCAGATGTGATTGATTTGTGTTTCCTTTCTTCAGATAAGCACAAATTATTTTATATACTGTAAAATGCCATCATGTTACCTTCTTATTTTGGGGGACAAATTTTAGGAGAACTAAAAAAAATCTCAATCGATTCCAGGGGGTTAATATTTGAGGAGCTCAGATGCAAAAGCCACTAAACTCCACCTCCGTGAAAAATGAGATAATAATATTAACCAAATGCTCTCAGCACGTATTATATGTTAATCAAATACCTTTGCTTCAAATCCCCTTAATCCCTTAATGTCCTCTAAGTGCACGAAAGATGAATTGGATGAACAACGGCACACGAAACGATGGTGGATCTTGATGGAACGATACTTGGACCTGAATACAACCCGAATGTGTCACGTGTGGGGAAGGACAGAACCCAGTTGCAGACAACTCTTACTGTAACAAAAGACTTTTATTATAACATAAAATACCCTCGAGGGGGCAAACAATGACAATAATCCAAATCATATAACATAACAGGGCAAGACAAAGCACACACGATGGTATCTGATGATACGCAATGATCCAGCACAAGACAGCAGACAAAATCGCATTAAATAGTGGAGAACTAAACTAGGGAACAAGGACGGACAGGTGAAGGGCATAAACTAATAATGCATAATTAACAAGGAAACATGGGGGTGGGGGCAAGACTAGAGACAGGGAGCACGAGGCACACATACATGTAACACAACACAGGCCACGTGACTCTCCACACAAACACAAGACAAGGTTACCGGGACCCTGTCAGGACCCTGTCACTAGAAACAAGACTAAAGCCCGGGATATTGGCTGTCCCAGACGAAAGTTTGCCATCGTGAAACAATCGTCGCGATTTCTGTGATCATGGCTTTTCATCGGTGGTCCTATGTCGTACAGTAAGAGAGGTTTAAAGACAGACATTTTCCCAGTCTTGTGTCCAAAGATAGCCTATGATGGTTTTCTGTCAGAAATTAAACTTGATCACCACACAGTGTGTTTGCTGCTACGACCTGCGTACTGGTATTTGTTTACCAGTAACGTGTGACACAGCTGCTGAAGCCTCCGTGTCATCATCGTACAGTCTACATGCTTGTCGTGCCCAAGTTTAAACGATCCATGTCACACAGTGTGATAAGGTAATGGTCTTATAGGAGGGCAAAAATCCTGCAGAATATTCTGGGCTTAACACATGCATGACCGACAGGATCCTGACAGAATGTGGCAGTGGCATATGGATTACCCCCTAATCAGTCCTTCCAAAAAAACGAGTTTTTTTGTGATTGGTGAGGCAAAAATCCTTGATCTTGCGGCACATTTTCTTAAAAAATGTGATGGCATATGCGGGATATTTATGCAATTTTATACGATGAAATTGCGGGAACTTGCCAAAACTGCGTGAACTTGCAAAAACTGTTTGCAGCTTTTGCACCTTTTATTGATGTTCACGTCGCATAATTACGTAACTTCTTAACATTCCTATGACAACAGGGGACATGGCTACGCGTGTGTGAAGTAAATGCAACAATTTTCAACTTTCTGCTAAGATATATGTGACTTTTTGCTATGAAAATGCGGGGATTATGAAATCATAAAAGCCCTGCATATTTAGCGAGCAGAAATCTGCAATATGCAGCGAAAGTGCGGCGTATCTAAAAAAAACAGGGTTCCCACAGGTTTATGAGTCTGGGGGATAGAATTCAAGGCCCGGGGACATTTTGAAAATATTAATATATAGATACAGGTCATTGAAAGTGCTTGAATCAATTTTATGCAACACGTGCTAAACTGTTAGCTTTAAATGTTTATATCTTCTTTATGCGAATGTTGATTCATACCAAAATGCTTTTTTGCATAGTTGTGTTTGACACATGAAAACGTCACGGGTTACGTATGTAGAAGGGAACGAGACGCTGCGTCTCCCTTGCCATACTTCCTGCGTCCATGTAACGCCGTCTTTGGCAATTTCAGATAGTGATATACTTCCTGGCTCCTGCCTCACCCTGTCTTTGTCGTTAAGCCTCACCATTGGTTGAATTTGATATACACATTCAGACCCACTTACCCCTGGAGGCGCCCCCAAAGTGTCACGGCAGTTTCCTCGAAGTGTCACGAAGTTTCCTCGAAAAGGAACTGTAACAATGTATCTTAAAAGGTAACACAATGTAACCTTGCTCTCACTTAAAATGTGCCCCCTTATTTAGCCCTTGAATTTGAGGGTATTAGACCTGTAAAGTCCTTGAAAGGTCCTTGAATTTGAAGTTAACTAAGGTGTGGGAACCCTGAAAAAAAGGGGCCCCCGCATAAATATGCAGACTTTGGATGATTATGCATTGAATCATGCGGTCGCATAATCGCGTTTTTCTGGAGGGACTGCCTAATGTGTGGTTCAATTTATTCATTTTTATATTTTAACATTCATCATTTGCAATGTTTATGGTTGCATCTTTAGTTTTAACAGTTTACTATGTCTTGTTTTAGAAGTGGATATTTTTGCCAAAAACCTTGCATGCATTTTGCAGTGAAATTTAAATGTATATAATACCAATGAAATGAATAAAGTGACTTGTGAAAATAAGGTATTTACGTCATAATCAATTAAAATTACTAAACCTAACCACAAGAGCTTGATGAAAAAATTTGAGACGCACTCCTCATTTGTCTTTCGAAGTAAAGCCATATATTTGTAAGGGAAAATATGATTAATTTGAGCTTGTTTAGTAATCAAAAGACCTACTAACCCATTGTAGTCATTCGGATTACCTTTATGATGCATGTTTTTGCTTTTTGGAGCTTTGCCATTTTGGCCCTTATATAAAAAGATAACATGATGGCATTTTAATAGCTTCTGTTCAACTGAAGAACGGAAATCATAAATGCCTGGGATGGCATGATGGGTGAGTAAATTATGAGATAATTTTCATTTTCTTGCAAAATATCCCTTCAGTGTGAATATGGATATAATATCATGGAATAAATATATAAGATATATCTCAATACATGTCAAATAACCTCCCCCCACACACAGTCTAGTATTAGAGATAATGCTGTGTTCTGCCACACTGCCTGCAGTCAGTTAGCAGGCATCATAATTTTGTCACGCATACTTCTAATTGATTTTGAGGAAAATTTTGATGGTGGTTTCCACAGCAACATACTGTAGTCATAGACCAGAATGTGTGTGTATGTGTGTGTGTGTTAGCAGATCCTGTAATTACGCTTTCTGATCAGATGAACGTTAGTCACATCTAGTTTTTGTATTTACAAAGACATTCTATGCATTTTGCGATATGCTTTTTTATAAGCCTAAACATTGATTGTAATTGTAACATGTGACGTTTTGATTGCCTTACATACATGATTATGTAGCTATTATTCCAGCATGTGGTTCAGCGCTCACTCGCCACTTAAAATATATCTCCTCTCTTCCACTTTGTGAGGTACAGATTTTTATGCAAGGGCCATTGACTCATTTCATTTGAAAAACACTTCAACAAAACTTTCATTCAGATTATAGCAGGCAGCAGCAATGGTGCCGTGGGAGCACAATGGCCAGGTGGAAGTGAACGGCAGCGATAACGCCGTAGAAAAAAGCAGAACTGTGGAAGAGAAGCAGGCGGAAGGGAGTGTGTTAGTTGCGCGGGTAACGTCATACTAAGGGAGACACAGGAGCCTGTTGCTATGCCAACGCAGATGGGCCACCGCATTTCAATGCAGACGTCCGCAGCAGGCCTCTCTACGTCAGACAGCAGCGTGCAAATGATGTGCATTAGCATTCTCAACAAAAAAACAATGTTTACATGCAGCATACGTTCTTTTTGAAACACCAGGAGCTCGGGGCTAAGCTTGCTTCGTTTCTTGATCCGCTCAGTGCTCACATTTTACCTATTTCATATTAAAATGAGGAAAGTGACACTTCTTACTGAGCCATTACCGTCTGTCGTTCTATCTCTCAGTTTAAATTAGCCGAATAGATCGTCTCCCTCACAAATTGAAGAGTGAAAGAAAAATTAACGGTTGTCTGCTCATTGGACACGACTGAAACGGCTTAATGCAAGAATTCCTTAATGCAGCGCAGCATTAAAACGCAATAGAAGTATAAGACAGAAATCAATTAATATTTAATGATTATTTCTGTCTGTGCGCTTGTTCCTCTTAGTTAAGGCTGTTGAGCAAGAAATATGATTGTAAACACAGTATAAATGCCTCCATTTCACAGCAGAGCAGCTCCGCAACCTTCTTCTCTGTGCCGACCGTTGTTTAAGCGCTTGTTAACAAGGTGTGTTGCTCTTTAATTCTCGTGTGCTCGCGCGCTCGCTCGCTATCTGCCGTTGCAGTCGGGGGTTCCGATTTACTCCATTACTTCTCAGTTTGTAGCTAATTTTATCTTCATTTTTCGAATTTGAGAAATCGCTGTGGCATGAACTGTTATGTGAAACAGATGTGACAGTTGACTAGTGACAGGCAGAATCGAGGGGTAGACGCTTTGTGCGGTTGAAATTAGAATGGATAAGGTCCATTTTCAAGTGGAAAAAATGCTAAAATGGATGCTTATATATAAATGAAGATACTTTATGTGTTTTTATGTGTCTAAAAGTGTGAGAGAGACATAAATGATGGATCTTTCTCAAAGGTGGTGATGCTCTTAGCGGATGGGCATCTTAACAGGATGTGTCACCTCACTGGACCGAATAACTACTGGATCTGGCCACAGATACTGTACTGTAGATGAATAGATTGATGTTTTCTTACTTATTTTTGAGTAGAAAGTACTGATTTATTACTTCAACACTTTGATAATGATGAGCTATTGCAATTTTCACATTTAGAAGCGGTTAATTGTTTAAAAGCTTTTGTTCCTGTCTTGCAAAGTGATGATATTACTGTCATTGTGTTTTTTTAGATCTCGTGTTTATCATTGTTTACTGATCCCCTGCGATTTCACATTTCTTGCTCTTTTTCAGCTCTCAGTGTTTTATCTTTCATTTGTTTCATTGGCTACACAATGACTTGTAACTCCCTGTTACAATGATCTATTCTACAGCCGTGATATCTCCCTAATAGAGCGCAGCAATGACGTTACCGCCGTAATTGTCAGGGGATCACACGGGAACAATGCTGTCGTAACTCGTCTCTCTATAATCACAGTTTTCCTTTGTTTCGCAGAAATGAAATGCATAGGCGACGAGAGCTCTTGTCTCTTTAAATACAGAATTGTTTTTGCCATGTAGCTCCTCGGAGGGGCATTTTGAAATTTAGAGAAGCGTTCTTCCTTTTAAAATTAAATATGCCTGGAACGCACTTCAGTTCGCTAGAGATCATTCAGCTAATTTGACACAATCCGCGCGATTCCTAAAGGTAATCGTGTTCACTGTAAAATGAAATAAGGACGTAAAAGTGTAAATGGAGTACTGGTGTGTTTTTACGGAGCTCCCCACTGATGCTTTTTTCAATCTTGTTTTCAATCTCACGCATGAGCTGTTGGTCAAATACCTCCGGTCTGCTTTGCTTTCAAGTTAGTGCTTCTAAAAATACACGTGACTTTGTCGGCCCTAGCATGGTTTTGCTAGGCGATTTCTGATTGTCTTTTGAATTTCATATTAGTCGGGGTAAACGGCAGCAACTGCAGCGTGATTACAAGAACGCAAATGGCCCCCGCTTTGGTGTGTGTAATTGATTGGTATTGAGCCGTCAAGCGGCATACATTATTACAGCGCTGAAATCAACTTTCAAGCCTGTCTGTTAGGAAGACGATCGACTGTCTGGGACAGCTTACCTACAGCAGCCTGTGTATGCTTTAGAGAATTGATCTCAGGCCCTGCTGGCTTTTATGAGACACCCTCAGTGCTTTCTTATCTCTCTTTGCTGTTTTATGAGACTGTGGCTTTCAAATGCAACATTTATGGTTCTTACTGCTATAGTATAAAAACATATGATCTAAGGATTGCTCTCTGCCAAACACTAAATATGTGCTCCATTCGGAGAAAAAGCATTTTTTTTGTAAGCAAGTGCCTTTTCTGGCGCTTGTGCCAATTGAAATGCTTTTTTCCTTCCCCACCCCACCTCCCCTCCTCTTCCTCTCCCCCCACCCCTCTCTCTTACCTTCCCAACACCTCTTATTGCCCTCCCCTGAAAAGTGTGTGTTTATTTTACCTTCCTATTTTTTTCCTTTTGGTTTCCTTTGAATTTGGCATCCATGTTTGCCTCAGGATGTCTGTCACAAACTGCAGTCAAACGTTGTGACAATGCTTTTCGTTTCCGCCCGTGCCTTTTTTTATGACCCTCTTATTTCCTTTTCCTTTCTTCCTGTTTCTTTCCCTCAAGGTCTGGCGCACCTGACGTTAAAGAGCCAAGGTATGGGGCCTTTCCCATTTTCCGTTTTTATTTCGTCCCTTTTTTCATACCTAACCCTTGCTTCCACGATTCATTGACTCTCTAAAAAAGGTCACTTCCTTTTCTTCCATTCCTTTGCCCTGTTGTTTTTCGTGACCCTTTCCATTCTCTGCTATCTGTGTGTTCTTCATGTCCGTCTTCTCACCTTTGTCCTGTCCACTGGCCCAGCCCCAGGAGCAGCTCCTCTGACGGCCATTCCAACAGCAGGTAACCTTCTTATGCTCTCCCTCACATGTTTGTTTTGGTCCTTGTGTTGTGCGGTAACAAACCGTACCCAGAATGCACAGAGCCAGAGCTCTGCTGTCATTCTAGCTGTTTGGCTCGATCAAATAAAAAGTGTAAAGTTATGCATTTTCTCAATTTTATTTCTTTATCCTATTCTGCTTTATTATGGGTGTGTACTTGAAATACAAATATGAAACATTTCTTGTCTTCTTTCAGCCGAAGCGACTCATTGTAGCGCCTGATAACTGTCATTACACTATCTATTATACACTTCACATTCTTTTATCAGCATGTACTCGGAATTGCGGCGTAGTCGCGCTCGGCTTTAAAACTGCAATTATTTTTATAAGAGTAGCCTACCGTGGCACCGCTTGAAATGCAAAAACACTTCAGTCAGACTTATTTAGCTAGCGAATTTAGACAGAGTATCCTCCCCGTCTGCCGCAATAACAGACGACAGCTTGATACCGTAACTGACCTGTCAATCTTAATTACTTCTAGTGATTACAGACGTGTGCAAGATAAGCAGAGTTCCCTAATTGTGTGGTTTGCTAATGAATGGTTCACGAAACTCATACAAAGATGTATGTCTTCATTCGAAAGCTCCGCTCGCTGGAGTATATTGTTGTTTTATCTGACAGTTTTACTGAGGATTTATAGAGGATATATTGTTTGAGAAGAATAAACGTATTTGGAAGATGCATGTGGGCAGCGAAAACTAAAAATTGTAAACATCATTTCTTAACATTGTGCGTATTCATTTGTTATATTGTAGTGTTTTTTTCTCTATAGATTTCTGCTTGAGTTATTTAGGATTTGAGTAATCTGATGGCTGTAAACACGCATGTTTTCAAACTAGAAAATGTCTTGTTGTGCTGTCGAGTGTCAGAATAGAAATGCCATAAAAGATGATCTTCGTCGAAGACACCATTTTAAGATAAACATAGGTGTTTATGATTGCAATAAGCCCTTAAACGGACAGACTGGAGTAATGTAATCATCTGGAAATCTATTAATAATTAAAATAGAAAGTAATTAGAGAAGATGTCCAGTGTTCTGTTGAAGTCTGTTCCCTCTATGTGTTTCTTATAGCGTTTTCATCACTTTATGTTTATAATTTATTTAAAAAGATTTTAGATTTGAATGGGTTATACTGAAAAAGCAATAATATCACAATTTTTTAAATATTCCATATTTTTTCTGTTTTCTATTATTTCTTTTTACCTTATATCTTGTCTTCTTCCTCTTTGTTCTAAAATTATTATGTTTTACATACTTAAGAAATATATAAATATAGCGCGCACACACACACACACACACATATGATGTAAAGTGTTATTAATATATAAACAAGCCTATGCATATTAATTTGTGTAAACATAATAGTTTTATAATAGTTTTAGAGCAAACACGTAGGCTATAAATATAAGGAAAAAATAATAAAAAACAGGAAAATTATAAAATATTTAATAAATGGTACTATATAAAATACATGATAGTATTGCTTGCTTTATATGCACTTAGTGATTCATACTGTAAAATAATTGATTTACAAATAAAGAACAATACATATACATTACATACATGCACATATATCAGTAGCCAAGCCATTTAAACTTTTAATTTATCTAAAAACTAAATGTAACATAATGAAAACGCTATAAACATAACACTATAGAGAAACAGACTTCGACAGAACACCGGATCCATAAAAATCACAGTTTAAAACACTTCACACCGCTACTGCAAAGCTGACACTTTCTGCCACCAGTTGGGCTCTTCCCACAAAAAACGTCATCTCTGTTTGCAAACACGCAAATGGTATATAAAGTCGCGATTAATCACATACAAAATAAAAGTCTGTGTTTGCATAATTTGTACTGTGTGTAATTATTATGTTTATACACACACATACTTATATGTAAATGTTTCTTATATATACATGAATGTTTGAGTATTTATACATAATTACACACAGTACAAACACCTATATTATCCAAACACAAACTTTTTATTTCGTATGCGATTAATCACGATTAATCATTTGACAGCCCTACTATAACGATAACTATATTTGCATCCACACCACTGGACGATAACTATAACTTTATTCCAATTCCCTCACAAGGCACAGTATTCACGCAAATCATTTACCTTCAATGGCATTAACTAATGTTGCATATATTTCTTTTAATAAAAACGCTTGTAATCGTTTACATGTCACTGAATAGGTACATGCGGTTTTTGTTGCATTTACACAGCGGGTATAAGCAGAAGATGTCCTCAACACGCCGGATTTGCATAACTCTAAACAGTGAATCTAGTAGTTTGTGTATTCTAATATCTTACTTTTGACGTAGTCAATGTAGTACAATATAAAGCATAACGTAGTTAATTGCAACTGCATTAGTGCTGGATACCTGAGGTAATTTTATGTTATGGACCTCAGCAATGAGCTTCTCCACCGTGCCATCTGTCATCATTTTAAATGCGCATGCACTTGAAATACAAATAGATTTGATGGAGAGGTTTATCGTTCATCAGTTGGAATAAAATTGGTCAGAAAGTGATCCCAACAATATCGTTCATTGTATCTTTAGCGGTATAGTTGTGGTTTGAACTCCGCTATTCTCTAATATATAAAACAATTTTTAAAACTATATTGAACGCCCTTTAGTTCTTCGCTCAGATTAGTATAATTATTCTAAATGCCTATTTAAAATTTTGGCTGTAATTTAGATTAATAGGATTTTCAAGTAACAACTGTTTTTAATACAGCATGTCAGGTTAAAATAATTGCATTAAAATATGTGTCTAAAAGCATTTTTTAAAACACATCTTAAACCGTGCTATCCGATCCATTCAGTTGTGCTCTTTATTAACATGACTCATTTGATTCCAATCCGTTTGTGTGTTGCTAAGCTAATGATGTGATACTCTAACAAGCATAAAAACGCAAACAAGTTTCCAAAAAACTGTGTCACTTTACGCTCGGTAGGTTTTGAAGCAGAGTGATGAATTACTCTATAAGTGTCTCTGAAGAACAGGCTCACTGCCTACCTGAAGTAATTTGACCCCGGCAGTAGCCAGGTCTTTATATTATCCAGATGAACTGAGCAGCACTTTTTTCTTTTTTCAAAAGATTAGAGTGTTTTTTGGCCCTAGAGTAAGCTGAGGTCAAGACGAGAGCGAGATTGAAGAGAGACTCCATCCCTGTGGGCTCTGATGTGTAATGGAGATTTATAATTACAGTGTGGGTGGGGGGAGTTCGACCCATCTTGTTAATTAGTAGCTACTAATGAGTAACCTTAATTACTAGCTAGTACTCAGGACAGTAGTAATCTGCAGTAGACTTTATTTACACTGCAACTGCATATAAATAGTTTCTCCAAAAAATGATGACTATATGCCCACCCTCGTGTTGCTTTAAACCACTATGATCCTCCCCGTCTGGGAGTCTATGGCAATTTTTTTTGAGATTTTTAATTCATATAATTTTCTATAATCTCATTTGTACATTTTTGTACGACTTTTGCCTTAGTGACGTTGGGTTTAAGGGCTGGGCAGGGTTAGGGATGGGGTTTTATTTAGGCTTTTTCATCATATTTGTACATTTTTGTTTGATTTACATATACATATACATATACATATAAAATACATATACATTTTAATCAGATCAGGTTAAAATCAGCATTTTTAGATTTACATAATTTAGAGTGACATAAAATCTACAATCTACTGTATCTTCTAAATAAATAAAATAGACAAAAATATTTATAAACATGTAAATAATATATTGGGTGTGTCTCAATCAGTTCCCTAGCTTCCTAGGTCGTGAACGAGTATATGGTGTACTCGGGCTGTGGCACTAGTAAAGACACTATACATTGATGAGTTATTTTCCAGTGATGTGACTATTATTGTTGTGAAACATCCCCACTGATATATATCAGCAACAGGCAGACACAATATCTTTCTGACTTTATTTCTTTAAAGGATTAGTCCATTTTCTTAAAAGAAAAATCCAGATAATTTACTCACCACCATGTCATCCAAAATGTTGATGTCTTTCTTTGTTCAGTCGAGAAGAAATTATGTTTTTTGAGGAAAACATTGCAGGATTTTTCTCATTTTAATGGACTTTAATAGAGCCCAACATTTAATACTTAACTCAACACTTAACAGTTTTTTTCAAAGGACTATAAACAATCCCAAACAAGGCATAAGGGTCTTATCTAGCGAAACGATTACAAAAAAATAACAAATATACACTTTTAATATACAACTTCTCGTCTAGATCCGGTCGTGATGCGGCAGCTGACCCCACGCAATACGTCATGACGTCAAGAGGTCACAGAAGACGAACGCGAAACTCCGCCCCAGTGTTTACAAGTGTGTTGAAAGAGGACCGTTCCTATGTTGTTGTATGTCAACTGATACTAATTAATGTCTTTGTGGCAGTTTATTGTTTAAAATGGTCGGCAAATGTGCATTTTATATATGTAACACGTGACCTCCCTACGTCACTACGCATTTACGTTAGGTCGCGCTGGACCGAACCTAGACAAAAAGTTGTGGTTTAAAAGAGCATATTTTTTATTTTTCTTGTCAAAAATGACAATCATTTCGCTAGATATAAGACCCTTATGCCTCGTTTGGGATCGTTTATAGTCCTTTGAAACTCTGTTGAAAAAAACTGTAAAGTGTTGAGTTAAGTATTAAATGTTGGGCTCTATTAAAGTCCATTACAATTAGAAAAATCCTGCAATGTTTTCCTCAAAAAACATAATTTCTTCTCGACTGAACAAAGAAAGACATCAACATTTTGGATGACATGGTAGTGAGTAAATTATCTGGATTTTTCTTTTAAGAAAATTGACTAATCCTTTAAATACTGGTTAAAGAAGTTGAGATGAGGCTGTGCTTGGCCCAGTGGAATGTACAAGCTGTAGGTAATTTTTTACATAATGTATAGGGAGCATTGATGCTCACTGTTTTGTTTTTTGCATAGCATTATGGACATTTTTAGGGAACAAATGTTTTCTGGAAAAAAATTGCGATTGAGCAGCCCCTAATAAAATGGCCGCCTTCTTGATCAGTACCCTGACATCTGAACAAGGGAGCTGATTGAGACGCACCTATAAAATTATAAAATAAAATATAAAATTAAGCAAAATGACAGTGTCACAGAAACGCACTCTATTATAATCCCTTTCACACGTAAGGTTCACATGTACATAAGCCTGTAACGATAATAACTATATCGACTTATTGTTCGATAAGTGAAAATGACCTCGGTAGGGTTTTTTTTTTAGGCGATATATTTCCATAGTGTTTACATGTGTGTTTGTTCGCATAAAAATTAAAGGTCCCGTTCTTCCTGTGTTTTTAAAATTTGATTGTGTTTACAATGCGCAATATAACATGTGTTCATGTTTCAAGTAAAAAAAACTCGTTTTCTTTCACACAATTTACTTATCTGTATAAAAACGAGCTGATGTCTTCCTTGTTCTATGAAGTCCCTCCTTCAGAAGTGCGTAACGAGTTCTGATTGTGTAGTTTGTTTAGTGTGTTGTGATTCGACAGCAGCTTAGCTTAGCAGAGTCGTTTGAGCTGCCGACTGACTTATTCCTGTGTGAGATTAGTCAAAAAACCTTTTATTGACGTCATTCAATCGGGAAGTAGAGGGCTGTAGTCTAGGTGACCAGACGTCCACGTTTTCCAGGGACAGTACCATTTTTTGGTGTCCTGTCCCCGACTGGAGCTGTCCCCGGAAATGTCCCCGTTTTACAGCACGTCCAAAACAACCAGCAAATACACTGAAAAACCCGATCAACATGTAGCCTTTGTAGTACCAGACCGGAGCAATCATGTAATGACCCTTTTTACCAGTAGAGGGGGCCACGAGCTACACTGATTGCTTAGTTGCGCGGCACTGATTTAGTGAAGAAACATTTACTACTAGACACATGCAAGCGTTATCAAGTTATCATTAATCAAGGTATGAAAACAGTCAAAGTTATCGGGGGTTAATTAACTAACTACTCATGTTTAATTAAACTAATAAACCAATGAAGTGAACTGATCACAGCATGGTATTGAGCATTTGTTTTATGTAGGCTAAATATGTTTACATTTTGCATTATTTCTTCTGTTCTTAACGTTTACAATGTTATGAAATCAGCTGAAGTAGTACCTTAGAAGTAATTTTTTATGAGATATGTCCTATCTGTGCAATGAATAAAAAAAGGAAAAAAACGTTGAAATTGTTCAATTAGAAACACTAAAAAAGTTACTTTCTTACTTAGTTTTTAGTACAAATATTCAAAAATTCTTGAAACAAGATTAATTTCCTTGATAAGCAAAATGACCTAAGAAAATAAGTCTAGTTTTTAGATCAAAAATATTACATTTGCAAAAACAAGCAAAAAAACTATTACCCCATTGGCGGATTCTTTGCTTATTTTAAGCACAAATTCAGTTCAGTTTAATATTTTTTGTCTTAAAGCTAGATTTTTTTCTTAGGGGATTTTGCTTATGAAGAAAATGCATCTTGATTTAAAACATTTTTGATATTTGTACTGAAAACAATACAAAAATACTAAGTAAGAACTTTGAGCTTTATCATTTTACAGGTATTATTTATGATCTAACAGCAACATTACACACTAACTAAAGTTTGAAAAATGGGATCAGAAAGAACATGACCTTTAATGTCATTAGCATTTTAGCCATTCATGATTGCCAGTCATTTCTGTCTACTTTCTGCCTCTGAAGAGTGACACGTGCAGCTCAGGGTCCAATGTGCGCATGTGAATACATACTAAGGGTGTCACAATTTGACAGGGTGAATCGAAATTAAGTCGCAACCTCGAACTTCGAATTAAAAAATGGGATCGTCGATCCTGCCACGCCACCATGTCACGTCCGGTGGGCTTGCCGAGCGCGAGAGAGCCGCCAAGATGCAGCGGGTTATATTTTAAGCAAAAGGGATAGTTTGCCTCAGCTCGCATGAAACGCATAAAACTAAACAAATACGTAAGGATTTCTACTTTAGTTTATGTTTATACTTCGGATAGATGTGAGAGCTCGTGCACGTGAGACGGAGAGAAGCGCAGCTGCTTATGACGCGCTGGTTTAATTTCAGATGCTACACTGTAAAAAATACTTTGCTGCTTTAAAATTATTTGTTGAATCAACTTGGATTTACAAGTCATTTCAACTTACTATTATTTATCTTGACTAGAGATCAGTTGTTATAACTACAGGTGAGTTGCTATAATGTATAAAATTAAGTTGACTTTTCTCAACTATATTTTATAAATTGTGACATCTCATCTCTGTTGACATGACTTGTAAATCTGAGTTGATTTAACAAAAAATTTTAAGGCAGCAAAGTATTTTTTACAGTATAGGAGTCCAAGACGTGCACTTTTGTGCGTGCAAGAGGAATCCTCTCTCTACAAGCCCAATCGTGTAAACTGAAGCCCACAAACCCCCATGCGAGGTAAAGCATGCAATGTGCATGTAAATGTGAAACTATAATAATAATAATAATAAATAATGGCCTATCATTTTTTTGTCTTTAAAAAAATGTAAAAATCCAGAATCGATTTAAAATCGTGACCTTAGAATCGAAAATGTCATCGAATCGAGGATTTGGAGAATCGTAACACCCCTAATACATACACACGTGTTTTTCTGGTAGAATACATACAGTACAGTTTTAAAGAATAAATCCGTCTGGAATTGGTTTCAAGGCTACAACTCGCGTCTCAGACGTGAATGAGACGTGAGGAGAGGAAATTAACGTAAACAAGATGGCATATCTACTCTGTTCAAAAACAGAGGCAATCAAAAGAGCTATACAAATAAAAAGTCATCTGAAACATAACCATAACATCCAGTGTTTAGATCTGAGGTGTAGCTATTATAAACATAACTGCAGTAATTGGCGCATACTCACAGATGCGATCAGAGTAACACTCGTCTAAAGCAATAAAAGCTGTAAAGATGGGATTTACACTGAACAATGACTATTACTGTTTAAAATTGAAATGCATGTTTTAAATATTTATACTTTTTTTACATTCCGATTTCATATTTATATTTTATATTTTTCATCTTATTTTTTTTAAAATCATAGTTGTGTTCTTAGAAAGGATGTACTTGCATTGCTATGCTATTTTATTGTCATATATAGCAGTGAAATAGAATGGTCTTAAAAAGACAATACTATTGACTATTGCCATTATTTCTGGGGCAATTAACCGACTTGTGAAAAGTAGCTATCGTGACAGGCCTACATGTACAGTATAGTCCACAATATACCCCCAGATTATTCAATTACCTTTATAATAAATAGTGGCACCCTTAAATCATATGTCTGTGATGGGCATTGGTCATTGGTTTTCATGTACCTTATGATCAAACATCATGATATGCGCTGTATTGTGCCATGCTAATGCATACTGATGCATGACATTATGACTAAAATTTGCCTTCAGAGGGTTTGGAACAGACTGTAAAGCATGAACATATTAAGCATATTTCTGGTGCCTTTATGACCTTTTTGGAGTTGTCAGTTTTCATTGTATGATACACATTTTGTGTTCCACAGAAAAAAAATAAAGGCATACAAATTTAAAAAAGACATGGGGGTGAACTGTGTCTTTAATCATTTAAAACAGAGGAAAGATGCTTTTTGAATTAGCTAAGAATGAGAATATCAGATGACCAAGCATGTTCTCTCCTCCAGCTTTTGTCTTTTGTGCTGCAGCTCTGTACACTAATGTAGCCCAAACTACTGCTGAAGGGAGAGAGAGAGCTCATCTTTCTCATTCGTGCCTCTGGCTTTGCTTGCAGATCAAACATGCCAAAATTGATCAGTTGCAGAGAAAAAAATGCCATATTTTTGTCGCCGTTTCTGGGATTTTTTTTTCTGGGAGTTTAGATGTTGGTCCGGATACGTATCGCTCTTGCACACATATCTGGACTCATTTGTTGTTAAAAATATGTCAATCACTGCATTCTCTGGCAACTGTTTTTGTATAATAAATGCTTAACTGTATACGTGACCATTGTGCCGGGGGAACCAATTTACTTGTGCTAAGTAGCCATGCAAAATAATAAGCAGGATAATACACAATCAAATGCAAAACACATTATATGCCATTATTACCGTTAATATTATTTTCATAATGGGATTTAATTTTTGTCAAAACAATGTGCATAAAATAAATGTTAATAAATATATGTTAGCTATATACCTTAAAAGTCCATAAATCAGTTCATTTTGTTGTTTTCACTTTATGCGATGAGACCTCGCCATATAAATGACTGGATTGCATACAGAGCGCTAATGTATGTGGGAGGTGATGCCACCGGAAGGGTCCACGCAGCCATATTGGTATGCCCATCCGACATAGGGCATCATTGACTTACATTCAAATCATGATCTAAATTCACTGCATATCACTTGCACAAGTTTTTAGGATATGTGATTGTTTAAATTGTTTATATTTTGCTTTGGACAGAATAAGGGATTTATAGGGAGCGTTAGTGTGTCTGCTGCATAATGCACAGGTGTAAATACATGGAAATAAAGTTTAATGACTTTAAGAACATAAGCAGTCAGCCTTATTTCTCTGAATAGGTTTGAAAGTGTCTTTTTATTGATTAACATTCTGTTCTGTTTACACTACTGGCCCTTGGGGTCTATATGAGCCCAAAATTGAAAGCATAATTGTAAGAAAAATTTACATGTTCAAATAATACAAATAATATACAGTGTTTTTTTGGTTGTTGTTGTTTTTTACTTCTCATCTTCTCATAAAGCTGTGTTTTGAGAGATTTGAAGAACTTTTGTACCTGTTTACCACTAAATTCCTCAACTACACTATTAGCTTGCCTGAAAAATGTCAAATTTTTATTAAAATTCACATAAATTATCTAAATTTGATTTAAATTGTTTTACATATTTATATAGGTGTTAGGTGTTGAATTCAGCCATCTGTTTTTAGGGGAAAAAAATTACAGTTTAGGAATTAAATCATTTCTACCAGCAGATGGCCATAGAGACCCATTCATTTTACTGGATATGGGCAACTGCTCACATCACTACTTTAGTGATACATTTTGTTTTTATGTTTATAAAACATTAGAAAGTACATGATTTTATTTGCCAAATTCCTTACAAATGTGGCAGTCATACCTGTGTGTGTGTGTGTGTGTTTGTTTGTTTGTGTGAGCATGTGTTTTCTGCATTACGAAGTACCATGCCATTATTTCTGTGTCAAAATTTTCAGATTTATGCTGGATTTATTGATATTTATTTTTTGACAAAGGGAAAAATTTTTGTGTATGTAAAGATAGATTATTTAGGAAAAGTCACAAAATTTTATATCTCTGAGATGAAGGAAACTTTTTTTTAACTAATGAAATGTCATTTGGGGTCATATTGACCCCAAGTACCGTTTGAGGGTTAAATGAATGTTTGGGCATACCAATATGGTAGCACCGTAGCTTCAATATTGTGACGTCATGCGCAATCCACCTATTTATAAATATCAGTGGGATGAGTTCTGTTTTCTGGCTTGTTCATGGTGGCCGGCAAAAGCCTATTGTATTGCTTTCTCTGTTTAATATTGTTTCTACACTCTAAAAATTGGATTGTTATAACCCATAGTTGGGTGAAATATGGACAAACCCAACAGTTGGGTTATTTCAACACAAATGCTGGCTTGTTTCAACTAGAGATGCACCGATCAACTGGCCAGAGACCAAAATTAGCCGATTTTACACGTGATTGGCCAGACCAGTAACCGGCTGGTCAGTCTCGAGGCATTCCGATACAGTACGTCCTTTTGTTGTCAGTTGCGCAAGCAATAATATCACAGCCATCCGACATCTGACGAGTCAAGCAGTGCCTCTAGTGGACACTCCAAACTATAGATGCAACAATATGTAACTGGAGCGTATGTACGTAAACCTGTATTTCAAGTTTATGCAGAAATGTAGGCATAGGTACATCATTTCATTGAGCCTATGTAGCAAACTAGCATTTTTAGAGTGTATTGGATAAATTACAGCAATAATATTTTGCCTAAAATAAATTACAATATGTAGTACTTTTCCTTAATAAAAGCAAGGATTGATGTCTTGAAAAAGCTCCAAGTAGACATAATACTACAAGGGGTCTATAAAACACAAAAATGAACATATGGAGTTTTTTTTCACAGCTTTTCTTTCACTGCTTCTGAAACTTCCCTACAGGAGACTGCCGTAACCTTATTCAATGTGTTTGTTAACCCAAAACTACAGTAATGAGCAGAAGCTGCTAATTGGAAAGGAAATGTTTTGGTAAACAGCAATGTGTCATGGTTGCAACAACTTATGTTAAGATTTTGGTCTGCCTTTTCTCAATTCATTGCGCTTTAATAGTGCTTTAATTCGACTCCAGACACTTTGTGATGAG
This sequence comes from Misgurnus anguillicaudatus, assembly GCF_027580225.2. Lineage (NCBI taxonomy): Eukaryota > Metazoa > Chordata > Actinopteri > Cypriniformes > Cobitidae > Misgurnus > Misgurnus anguillicaudatus. The sequence continues at coordinate 16,866,904 of NC_073345.2, forward strand.
TTCTTGTTTCTTCAATCAAAACATTTTTAAATCAACATAGCAAAATGTCACCCAGAGCAAGAGCCGCGTGGCCATTCATGACAGGCGACTATGTGGAGAGCTTTTATTTGAAAATAATCATATTTGTCAGCTAGTGGTTATGTTTTTTCTTTTCTTTTTATCTGCCAACATGGACAAAAATATCTGCCAGACATTTGCGGATATGTACACAGCAGGGTCCAAAAGTCTGAAACATTCAACTTGCATTCATTTATACTTAAATAGAACATTTATGATTTCACTTTATTTTTAGGTGTCCTTGTATTATTCATTTAAGTAATATTAGTAAAAACATATATTAAAGGGATAGTTCACCCAAAAATAAAAATGTTCATCCTAATGTTAAAAACCTGTATGAATTTCTTTTTTCTGATGAACACAAAAGAAGATATTTTGATAAATGATGGAAAGCACACAATGTAACCATTGACTTCTATAGTGGGAATAGTAGGAATAAAAAAATACAATGGAATTCAATGGGTACTGTCAACTGTGTGTTTACCATTGTTTATCAAAATATCTTCTTCATCATTTATCACAATACTTGCACAATATTTGTTCCTACTATAGAAGTCAATGGTTACATTCAGCTGTGTGCTAACCATCATTTGTCAAAATATCTTCTTTTGTGTATATAAAAAACTCATGCCGTTTAAACCATAGACTGTAAAAAAAGATGTCACCCATTGGTTTCTGAAGATCGTTTTTGAAGCCAATAGTAGACGGTGCCTGCCGTCGCCATCTTGGCCACGCGTCATCACGCATCACTCGCGGATATCCAAAAATGGGTAAAGAGGCGGGACTTGGGTGAAGCTAAGGTGGCTGGTTGCTGAAACCACGCCAGCCTAGCTCGACTCTAGTGACGGCAGTGGCTGTTCAACCGTCACTCAAGTGGCCACGCCCTTAAAGGGACACACCCCGATTTTGGGAATTTAGCTTATTCACCGTACCCCCCAGTTAGATAAGTCCATACATACCTTTCTCATCTCCGTGCATGCTGTAACTTTGTCTGACGCAGCCCCCGCTAGCTTAGCTTAGCACAAAGACTGGAAGTAAATAGCTTCAGCTAGCATACTGATCCCAATAAGTGTCAAAATAATGCGAACATTTCCCTATTTATGTGTTGTGATTTGTATAGTCACATAGGTCATATCACTCCGCCCAAGTAGCAGTGCTTCGTCTTCTGAGAATATAGTTCCCAGTATGTACAGTATACTGTTAAAAGATCACTGTGTCTCATATGACCTTGTTATTTGTACACACTGTGACTATACAAATCACAACATATAAATAGGAAAATGTTCATTTTATTTTGTCACTTATTGGGAGCTAAATAGGCCAAAAAAACTTTTTGTGCAAATAATCCTAAACACAGAAATGTGGAAAACTGTTTATCAGTGTAACTCCACAATTCTGTACTGCACAGTTCACAGTCTTTGTAATTTGTTTTAGCAATACATTTCTTACATATACAAATTTCTGAAATGACTTTACACATACTTTAATTGAAAGAAATCCCAGATTAATTGTTGTGTCAGACTTTTGAACCCAAGTGTCTGTGTTTTGTTGTTGCCAACGGTCAACTGCATTACATTTATTTTGTTTCCCAGGGCACCGGCTAAGGAAAACACTTGCATTAGTAGTGACATTTTCTAAATGACTGTTTGTAATTAAATAACCTTTTGATTATCTGTTAAAGGTATTTCAGTAAAAGCTTTAAGCTGTTGTTAAATGAACAGTTCTCCCAAAATTTAAATACAACCTATATGAGATTTTGTTTTTATGACCTTTTAGTGAATCATTAAAGGTCACCTTTAATTTTTATTATATGGTTTAAATTTTTATTCTTGATTTGATTCACCATTAATAGGTTTTGATTCAATTGAACTCACAATGTATCTCGGTTATAATTTGAAGCATGGATTTTGATTAGATTTAAACTTAGCAATGATTTATTAAAATATTTCAGTAACTGTGTGTGCACACCACTGATCTACATAAATGACTGGATTGCACGTGACGTCACAAATGTGAAACCATCGAGCCGCCATATTGGTATGCCCAAACATTGTATTAAATCAATGGACGTTATCAGATTTTAATGATAAAACATCACTTTACTAGTCTCCGCTTTTTATATCCGAAGTCTCCCTGTACATTATTACAACGCAAACGTCCTACTAGGTATTTACTGTTTGCTTTTTAAATAGTAAGTTACAACAATAAACATTCATCTTCATTACAGTATCAGATCAGCGGACAGACAGCAGCATATTTAGTATTAATGACAAACGTGCTCATTCTGAAATCAAAAAAAATAATCATGCTTTGTAGCGTACACTGTAAAAAAAAATCCGTAGAAATTGCAGCTGGGTTGCCGGTAACTTACCGTAGATTTAAATTTATGTTATTTACTGGCAACTTTTTTGTTCAAAGTTAAATGAACATTTAACATTTACAAGTCTTTGTCTTTACAGAGTAAATCTAAAAAACAGCATCAAGCTAAACATTCTGGGAAACAAAATCTGAAGCAAAAAACAAAAAAAGGTTGATGATGATTTCTGGTTCCCAGAATGCTTTGCATGAGGCTGTTATTGTATAGTTTTACTCTGTGAAGATAAAGACTTGTTAATATTAAAAATGTATCTAACCTTGAACAAACCCTTGCCATCAAATAACATAAATCCAAATCTACGGTAAATCACCGGCAACCCAGCTGCAATAACATTGTAATTTCTACGGATTTTTTTTTTACAGTGTATGTGCATGCAATAATTTGCTGGTTTTGTAATTATGTTATCTTTATAAGTTCCCTAAACTTATTCAAAGAAATAACGCTGTTCATGTAGCTTTAATGTCAAAAAACTTTATTTATACCCGTGTCATTAACATAATGCAGCAGACACACTCACTGTTTTAATGTTTTATTATAAATCCCCTATCCTGACCGATTAAAACAAACATTGCAAATAACATCAGAAGTAACAATTATTTTCCTACACATATCCTAGAAATTAATCTTGTGCGACTGATACACTGTAAACTGGGTGAATTTAATCATGATTTTGAATGTAAGTCATTGACGGCCTCTGCCGGTTGGGCATACAAGATGGCCGCCCGAACTCTGCGCTTGCTTCACCTCACGCTGTTACGTTAATTCTGGTTGTAGTAACAACTTCAAACAAATGAGTAAGTAAATGACGATGAGGCAGATGACGTCTCGAACAGTTCTCAACTTTGTCGCATAGCTGGACACGGCTACTTCCTATCACCAACGGTCGCTTGTGTCACAGAAATCACCATCTTTCTATTTAAATGAATGAGATTGCATCGCTCTGCCATTGCTAGTCATTGCTTATCTTTCGAGACACTCTACTGCCATTATATATAGTCAAGTAAAAGAATAATGACAAACAAAAGACAATTAATTTTATTGTGATTTCTAGTGATGAAATGTCAGATTCTCAAAAGAAGCTCAATTGAATATTCAGTTAAAATAATATATTAAAATAAACAATGTTTTACAATGTAACAATGTTAAAAAAGTCCTTCAATTAGTGACTTTAAAATGTTTCACTGCAGAAAACATGGTCAAATAATGGTTCCTAGCTGTCAATGGAATTGACTGTATCGATACCAAATGTATACACAATCGGTATCTAAATTATTAATATTAGGACCTTTTAAAAGGGTACTGCCCTCGTGACAGTTTTGGACCATTTTTGTCATTTGTTTCAGACAGTGTAGAATAAAATGACAATTATAGAAAAAAAGAAAGAAGTTATGCATGATTAAACAACCTGTATTTGTTACCATATTTTGCTTTATTGAAAGTCAATATGTGACCCGTGCTGGCAAATTGAATCAGAATGAGCAAATTTTCAAAAATGAGTTATTTATTATGATCTTTTTTATATTTTTAAAAAAATATGTATGATTTTTTGGAATCTGACAAGAATGACAGTGCTACACCTGTTTGAAGTTGATGAAGACATTTAAAAATTGACTTGAGAAGTCAAAATCACTGCATCTACCTTAAAATCACTGGTAAAACTAATAGATTTGGCACACACAAAATCGAAAACAATATCTACAGGAAAATATATGTTCAACTTTTTTCTTTCTTTTATTGTTTGATATTAAGACAGACAGGGAGAGATAGGGAAAATTTCAACTCAAGGAGAGAATTTCAATGATACAAAGTTTAATCCCACAAGTTATCATATAGAGCGAGGAACGAGATATGAATATAGGGTCTAATGTGTACTGTACACAGCAAGTGATGTTGCACTTTACATTTTAAATGAAGGCTTTTGTATGCAGTACTGTTAATTTACTTAAGTATAGGTATATTTTTTTGTTCAAAATATTTAATGTAGATTAATCGCATGATTGTCATGAGTTAACTCGTGATTAATTGCAACTTAATCACACATTTTTATCTGTTCTATATTTACCTTATTTTACCACTTTTCAAGTTTTTAATACTCAAATCAACATGGGCATGGAAAAAATGGATGTTTTATGCAAATGTATGTTTATTATTAGTGAAAGTCATCAAAAATTATAAAAAAAAGTTAAAAAAAATTTTAAGTTTCAAAAACAAAATCACTTTAAATCATCTTAAAATGACTGTTAAACTAATAGATTTGGCACACACAAAGTCAAAAACAATTTCAACATAACTTTTTTCTTTCTTTTATTCTTTGATTGACATTGACACACAGACAGTTTTAAGATCTACTGTAATGCAATGATCTAATATAATGCCACACATCAGATATTTTCCCCAACAGTTAATCAAACGTTAACTTAAGACATAACAGATTATATCTGCGTGAATTCTTGTCAAAACAGATATTTTTAAACTGTAATTCTGATCTATGTGTGCATATATCGGGGTCGCACGTCTGTGGGCATTCTTCAGATGTGTCAGTCAGCACAAGGAAGATTGTTTTTTAATTGTGTCGCTCTTAATAACTCTAAGATCATTTTTGACGTTTAATGACTATTTATTGTCTACAGCTGCATTTCAATTTATCCAACAACGTGCTAAGCCTACGGTCAGAAATTTTGCATTGCATTAAACGTACGTTAACACAATTAGTTTTGTCAAAATTCATTTACTTTAACACGTTATTAACTCTTTCCCCCGCCAACGTTTTTTTTTTAAGTTGCCAGCCTTTTTATGATTTTTACAAAAGTTTAATGCCTTCCAGAAAATGTTTTTATATATAAACATTCAATATATCAAATTAAAGAACAGATCCTCTGCTTTCAAAAAAAAAAAAAACTAAGGTTCATCCTACCTTCATTTGTTCTCTTTTTATCACCACTCAAATATGGGTTGGTTTCTTTAAAAATACAAAAAAAATGAGCAAAAATCTAAAGAGATAATTGCATTTTTGTTAAGAAGTTTTGATAGAGACCAGATTCAGAGTGATCCTCAAAACATTCACAGAGTTTAAATGTATAATTATTTTTATCAAAACCTCTATTTCGATCGAAATCAAAAATTTTATTTTCTTTTGCCCATAGCTTTGACTGTGCGCATTTCAACTCATTTAGACAGTAGGGGTCACATATGATGATATGTCTTAAACTTTAGATAATAAGCAAAAAGTTATACTACACCCTCGGACATGGAATACTGCGTTTGTCTTACAGTATATTGTCAAAGGAGAGAAGTGTTTAAGGAATCAGACAGTGTCCAATGTTTACCTGAAATGTGTAAGGGCGCACTCACATTATCCAAACCAAACCATGCCCCAGCGCGAATGTCACCCCTCCCTACTTCCCCCATGTGCACGCACTCACACTGTACTTTTATCGATCCGAGTCCGGGCGCGCTTTCGTCATTAAGATGCGATTGTTTTGAAAAAAGCAGGAAGTAAAGCTCTCACTAAACACTGGAACCCACCGTAATGATAGGTCTGTGTTTTTTATTCGGAGTCGTTTGGTGCGCGATTACAGA